>NC_041331.1:17631039-18231039 GCF_004354835.1 Perca flavescens
AAGTACACATGCTGTATATTGATAAGATTTGTTTTTGTATGTTTAAAAGTAACAGAAAATGTGTAAGGCATAACTGAGGATTGCATTGTTCTCTTTTTCACTTTTGTCTGCTGATGCAAAGCAAAATTTTAGATGTATTTTGCACAATTTTCTTTGTGTTTTAATAAATTGAGGTTAGGCCTAACAATGCCAGTTTTGTCACTGAAGTCTTGCTGTGTGAATGAACAGAGGAGTCGGAGACATAAAAGGGAAATTCTCTGATCTCCTTCCCTTTTTTTTGTCTAATGACCGCAGAATTTCAACACAGCATGGCCATAATGTGCTATTTCCTCCTAGAACATCCTTATTACAAAAATAACTGAGTTCAAAGGATTCATACCCACTTGCAAGGTCAGTGTTGTTTGCAGTTTATGCCAGTCCTTTTGGATAAATGTGTTGTTTCCTTGTTAGAGAAGAATGTACAAGTGATATAATATTACAAATTGGCATATCCAAGGTCAGAGAATTTTTCTGTCCGTTTTTTTTTCCTTCCTCTTCTTTAAATGAGATAATGCATCTTTGCACCTTGAATATTATTACTTTGGTACTCTATCTTTCCACATTTAAATTCCCAGTGACTTACATCACTGACAAGACAAGAAATATGGTCTCTCTGGCAACAACTGAGTTTGTAGGCCTTTGTGTAAAAATATAGGCTAATTATCACCTAATGTTTAATTGGTCTTGAAAAAAAATACTACTATCGATAAGATTGCCTAAATAAAGGTATCCGCGTGCACGTAATGGAGGAAGTGAGAGAGCAAAGTGCAGCTGAGCTATTGACCTGAAGAGGCGAAGTGATTAATAATTCATACCAGATGCTACGTTTACAAATAAAAACATCAAGTGATGCTACGCTGTGCTGCACTTTCACTGCAGTTGGTGATAAAAAATATAAAAATAAAAATAACGTGGGTGCGTTTCAGTTGACAAAAACTACGCAGTGGGCGTGTAGTGGGTAATTGGAGAAAATATCCGGACTTTCTGGGAATGTGAAGGGAGGGCACCAACGAAAAGAGCCATCAATTGCAAAGGCCAAGACGGAAGACAAGTACTTTCGCCTTCAAAATCAAAGCGTAAGGCCTACATGAAAATTGCTGCTCAAAGAGGCCTCCATTTTATGTCACTTCAACCACCGAAAAGGCATTGGCCACAATAAATGACAATTAATAGAAATAGTAGTTTAAGTAGAAAAAGAGAACATATGATGGTTTTCTTGGCTTATATGAACTTCAGGTGGGCGTTTACACATTTCAACTGCAACTGTATGCAAAAGACAATATCCACGATGAAAAGAAAAAAAGAAGACTTGATTTGGTTTGGCACAAGTTTGGCTAATAATACTTTTTGACAAAGTAAGTCAAAATGATGAGATACTTTGAGTCAAAATTATAATATAGCCCATGACTTGTGCCTCATAATTGTGGCCTAGTATATCCTAGTATAATTACTTAACCTAGAGTCTTCAGTTTGATTTATTAGCTTTTTATTTTTACTTTGTAAGTCATTCTTTTTTACCAGTATGTCTTTTCTTGTTTGATTTAGTATGTCATTATTTTGATATAGCATCTAATTGAATGTGTTTTTCCGGGCCTCTCATTTTATTTATTTTTTTAATTTAAGTCATTATTTTGACTTAGGCTACTATCTCACAATTTTTGTAGTGAGACATTTTGACAAGTATAACTTTCTCTCCGTAGACCTACATAAAGTTTTATTACATAGGCCTAGTTTTTTTTTTTTTTTTGTAAGTCAAAATTCTATCATGTAGGCCAAGGTCTACCTATCTAATTTTTGTTTGATTTAGTATGTAGAATAATGTTCTTACTATTTTGCAGATAAATATAATAATAATGTAAAAGGTTTCCATAAGAGACCAAGTGTGTTTTTGCACAGAGTTGTGTGCTGTCATACAGAGCCATAGATGTCTTTCTCTATCACTCTGCTGTCACAGAGACGGTGGGTAAAGGTTCTCCAATCTACAATAAAAAAATTCCAAAATAAGTTATTATAAATAAAGGTTATATTTAAATAATGACTTTATACTATTTTATACTTTAAACCGGAAGTCTATTTCTTCACTTTGGCTATTGCCAGTTTGACGGCGTCGTCGGAGCGGGACTCACTCAACACAACTGACAGTTGGGAGAACTGGATTAGCTAGATTAGTTTTCTTATTACTTTCGGTTTGGAGTTCAGTTATCAATCAGTCTAGCTACATTCACAGTTCAGCGCTCCGGGAGGGCAGATTCTTTATGTATCCAACAAAAAGACTGCCGTCGTCACCATGCTGAAAATATCCAATGCGACACTTTGCCTTTGTTTTTTGATTGTGTTGGAGACAACAGTTTTCTTCGCAACTTGCTCACCGGCGGCTAACGTTAAAGGTTTCGGTAAGTAGCACCGGCGGTCACTTTTTAAAAAATCTTTTTAACGTTCAACTTAGGTTTCCACAGGTGAATCCGAGGACAATAGCGTCAAACCTGCTGGACTACAACAAGTGGAAGCATAATAATAAAAAAGCAACTTTTAGTTTAAGTAATTCGTTCGTTATTTAGTTAGTTATTTAGTTAGTTAGTTAGTTAGTTAGTTAGTTAGCTAGTAGTTTGACACTGTTCCCATCCCCCAGTAAGTTTGATGCCTGGCCATATTCTGACAGGTTAAACAAATTGCATACTCATCCCTCCCATAGTAGCTCCGTGAAGTCATGTTTACATCTGGAAACAGCTCTCATATTGTGCGTAGGCTAAAAGCTACTGTTTATGCTCAACAGCGTTGGGTTATATATGGAAAGGATGGAAGCCTGAATAACAGAAATATTATACAGATAATCTGTAATATAATATTGTTTTCTATTTTTATAAAGCCTGTGTGGGTAGGTAGTAGTAGTGCAGTTTTCATCTGTATTTTGCTGTAATCACCCATAACTATTAACCCAGGTTGTATGATGTCCCTATTTATTGTCCACTTTTTCTTTATTCTGTTAACTAACGTTAGTTAGTTGCATGCCTCTTATGTAAAATGTATATTCCAACATGTAGATCTAGCAATAAAGCAATACATGTATAGCTATATTTTCGTTTCCGTCCATACAGTCTTAAAAATACTGGAATCAACCCCATAAAATACCCATCCAGTGTGAGGGTTTTTAATATATAGATACCTCGCATATACTATACAGTGGGGGAAATAAGTATTTGACCCCTTGCTGATTTTGCAGGTTTGCCCACTTACAAAGAATGCAAAAATCTACAATTTTAATCATATGTACATTCTAACAGTGAAAGACAGAATCCCAAAGAAAATTCCAGAAAATCACATATGAATTTATTAAAATTGATAACCATCTGATGAGGAAAAACAAGTATTTGACCCCCTGGACAAACAGCATGTTAATATTTTGTAGAAAAGCCATTATTGGCCAGCACAGATGTCAAACGGTTTTTATAGTTGGTGACAAGGTTTGTGCACATTTCGGCAGGGATGTTGGCCCACTCCTCCCTGCAGACAGCCTCCAAATCATTCAGGTTCCGAGGTTGTCGCCTGGCAACTCGAATTTTAAGCTCCCTCCAAAGATTTTCATTCGGATTCAGGTCTGGAGACTGGCTAGGCCACTCCAGAACCTTGATGTGCTTCTTCTTCAGCCACTCTTTTGTTGCTTTGGCGATGTGCTTAGGGTCGTTGTCGTGCTGAAACACCCATCCTCGACCCATCTTCAGCTCTCTCACTGAGGGAAGGAGATGTCGGTCCAGAATTCCACGATACATGGCCCCGTCCATCCTCCCCTCAATACGATGGAGTTGTCCCGTCCCCTTGGCTGAAAAGCACCCCCAAAGCATGATGTTGCCACCACCATGCTTGACGGTGGGGATGGTGTTCTTTGGGTTGTACTCTGTGTTCTTAGCCCTCCAAACACGACGAGTTGAGTTGAGGCCAAAAAGTTCTATTTTGGTCTCATCTGACCATATCACCTTCTTCCAGGCCTCTTCTGAGTCGTCCAGGTGGTGAATGGCGAACTTCATGCGGGCCTGTACATGTTTCTTCTTGAGCAGGGGGACCTTGCGTGCGCTGCAGGATTTCAATCCATGACGGGCGTAGTGTGTTACCAACCGTTTCTTTTGTAACTGTGGTCCCAGCTGCCTTCAGTTGATTCATCAGTTCCCCCCTTGTGGTTTTGGGATGATTCCTCACCGTTCGCATGATCAGGGACACCCCACGAGGCAAGATCTTGTGTGGAGGCCCAGACCGAGGGAGGTTGGCGATGGTGTGGTGCTTCTTCCATTTCCTGATAACTGCACCGACAGTTGATCTTTTCTCTCCAAGTTGCTTTCCGATTCTCTTGTAGCCCATCCCAGCCTTGTGCAGATCAACAATCTTGTCCCTGATGTCCGTAGAAAGCTCTTTGGTCTTGCCCATGGTGGTGATGTTGGATGCTGGTTGTTTGGGTGTTGACAGGTGTCTTTTATACAGGTAACGAGGTGAGGCAGGTGTATTTGATGTAGATAATTGGTTCGGATTGGGGCTGTGTCTTAAAGAAAGACTAACTGGCTTGTAGGAGCCAGAATACTTGCTGTTTGTCCAGGGGGTAAAATACTTGTTTTTCCTCATCAGATGGTTATTAATTTTAATAAATTCATATGATGTGATTTTCTGGAATTTTCTTTGGGATTCTGTCTTTCACTGTTAGAATGTACATATGATTAAAATTGTAGATTTTTGCATTCTTTGTAAGTGGGCAAACCTGCAAAATCAGCAAGGGGTCAAATACTTATTTCCCCCACTGTATGCAGTCAATTATTTCGAATATAAGTAGTAAGTAAGTAAGTAGTGAATAAAGTTCAGTTTCTCCATACAGTTTATTTTATCGACAAATGCAAGCCAGCTATCCTTGGAGGGTTTGCCTGCAGCCATTTCTTCATGAGGGCCTTTTTGCTAGCAGTTTATTTTTTTTTTACAGAGGAAATGACCTCAATGTTCTAAATTGTAGCTATGGTGACTGTCCGTTGTAAGTAATTCAAGCCATTGTGATTGTGCCTGTATAGCCTACAACGATCACATAAACGGTAATCATTTTAGACTGGAAACTCAATGCAAGGTCCAGTCAAGATCTTGATGGTAAAAAAAAAATCTGTAATTTTTTAAACCGTAGTGTTTTCTGTGTTTGTCCCATAACCACAGACAAGGATGCTTTCACCATCCAGCACTCGAGCACAAGGAAGTGCCTAGTTACAGGGGCTTCTGCAGACTTGAATCTCACCTCCTGTGATCAAAACAGCAGGTCCCAGCTGTGGAAGTGGGGTTCGGGTCACCGGCTCTTCAATGTGGACACGTCCCTCTGCTTGGCGTTGGACGTCCGCTCCAAGTCGTTATCCCTGGTCGACTGTGGCAACAACATCCTGCTGTGGTGGCGTTGCCTGGATGGGGCTGTTTACACTACCTATCAAATGGGTCTGGCGGTCATCGATGGCAAAGTTTCTGCCAAACGGGACACTATTGACACTTGGGTAAGAGGAGGATCCCAGGACAACATCTGCCAGATGCTGTACCACGGTGAGTGTGGTTTCCTTTGTTTTATCTGAGAGAGAAAAAGCTTATATGCTCTAGATCTGCAAAAAGTGCTTCATGCTGTCTGTTATGGATCTCTGAGGAGAGGACTGACTAATGCTTGAGGGAATTATCCATCAAGAAATGAAAGTAGTGTCAAATTCAGCTTGTGTTGTAACACATAAGCTTCCATCAGAGAATCCACTTCCTCAGTTGAACCTTGTGATGTGTCACACCCTTGTATAGTCATGTTACCTCCGCTGGCTTTTGTGTTACATCCTCAAACAGGTTATTGTGCATTTTAAACAGAGTCCGACTGGTTGGTTGGTTATCTTTACGCCTATCAATTATTTCTCCTTTTATGCTCGGTAAAAACATGGTGTGTCCTATTCTAGGTCAAAGAAAAGGACTTCCTCTGAAACCTGAGTATCTCAGTTTTAAAACTGTGTCTTTGAATTTTTGGGCACCCCCCAAAAATTCCGGGTGTGCTTTATGATATGAGTATGCCGAATGTCTGAGTGGCACGGTGCAACATAAAAGCTGGCTTTCACTTTTGCTTCATGTATTGCTCACTCACTGCGTGACTGAATGTGAGGCACATTCGATCAAATGCAAACACCTACACCTTATGTATAATATTAGGAAATTACAATAAATGTCTGTTTTCTGTTAGTATAGTAGACAGAGAAAGTTGAAGTGTTAATAATTGTAGGTTTTAAAATGCACATTTTTAACCTTGCTAGTATGTACTAACTTTTGATTTGAATTGCTGATGTCTTGTTGATTGTCATTTGTAAGAGCTACAGTAGTATTTAAGTGACAGTTCTTCAAATTATTCATCTTTATAATCCAAATAATTTCTTATTTAAATAGGAATTTATGCTTAGATATGAAATCTAATGTCTGTATCCATGACTGTTTCTTAAAAAATAAACTCGCACAAAGCAGGAATCAAAGTTTTAAACTAGAGCCCGACCGATATATTGGGGGGGCGCTATTATCGGCCGATATTAGGCATTTTCCGAACTATCGGTATCTGCATTTATAATGGCCAACATATATATATCTTTTTTTGTAATTTTCTTTTTTTTTTATATTCATTCATCAGAATCATTTATAATGACAAATAAATGATTCTGATAAATGAATATTTAAAAAATAAAATATAAAACAGAGGAAACCCCCTTCAACCATGTTGTAAGTGTTGGCGTTGCATAGTTTGTCCACCAGAACAAAAACACAATAACGACAACAAAAAATCAGTGTTGCCAACAGGGCCGTTGTAAAGCGCACTGCTTTACAACGGCCCTGTTGGCAACACTCAGATTTTTTGTTGTTGTTATTGTGTTTTTGTTCAAAGGACTTTAAGTTTATTTTTAAACTGCATTGTCATATTATTTTAGTGAGGACTCATAAATAACTAATGTTAGGGAAATCTGTTTGTTTTGTTACGTGTTTCTGGATTTCTTTATTTTTTAATATATATCGGCCAATATATCGGAATATCGGATTTTTAAATCGCCAAATATTTGTATCAGTATCGGCCTTAAAAATCCTTTATCGGTCGCTCTCTATTTTAAACATATCTCTTATTTAACATATATCCAGAAGACACAGACTGTGAGTGTGGATGGTGAATGCTTTCTTTATATTAAAACATAAATATATATATAAAAAAACACACACACACACACACACAAAATGAAAAGGATCTAGACTGGCTTGAAGATGCATTCACGATTTTCATTTCTTATTTTGCTCACTTACGTCTTCGTTACAGAATGTTATTTCTCCTTGTTCATAGTCATTCCTTTTATTCACCATACAGATGTAAATTTAGGGTGAGCTGCCTATGTAAAAACCTACGGTTAGTTCAATGTAGTGTTTAATTTACATTAGGGATAGACCGATAATCGGATTGGGCGTTTTTTGGCAGTTTGCAGATTATCTGTATCAGCGTTTTATTTGCCTGATGACCGATAAGAATTAATAATTGGTATCGCTATCGGTCGATCCCTAATTTACATTTGTAAAACTGCAACACTGAACTAACTAGGCTATTTCTAAAGGTTTTCTGTTTGTGGGTCCGTTACACAAATAAACACATTTATAATATTTTTTTTTATAATAAATAAACAATTGTTTTTGTCTATGTTGTCCAACAATGTTTCCAAATTTAAAAAAAATCCTCTCACCTTAGTTAAGTGTGGTCTGATGTTAGTGATATTTCCTGCTAGGTGTGTTTGTGTGTCTTGAGAAGAAGTGGTTTGGTGTACGCAACAAGACACCAAATTTCACTTTTAACCAATCACTGTGCTGACATGGTTTTTCTTAGAAATGACACACATATACTAGAGGAGCTTGTAATGGGTCTTTGACTTTGCCCTTTGCTCACCTCTCCTCTTTGTGCAGTCGTCTACACCACCGCTGGGAACTCTGCCGGCTCTCCCTGTGAGTTCCCCTTCAAATACAACGGCAGCTGGCATCACGGATGCCTCCCAGATGCAGATTTCCCTGGACTGTCCTGGTGTGCCACCTCATCAGACTACGACCAAGACAGAAAGAAGGGACACTGTCTAATACCTGGCATGTTGTTCAATAATTTTAAGGATATGATCATAAGTTTCACAATTGTTGTCCCTTTTACCCGACAAGAAATTTACCATGGGGACATTCAGTGGCCCTTTTTAAAAATGTTGCCATTACTGTTATTATATAAATATTCTACTTTTGTCTCCATTAACGTTGCATGGCTGGATGTTTTCCAGGACACAGTCGTGACATTAATGACATTAATGACATTAATGATGTTGAAATCACGTTAAATGACATCCGGCGGCATTAACTAAATGATGACTGAAGTGCTTAGATTCTCACGCTGACACTGTATCTTGGACCTTGCAGAGGAGGGTTGCCAGACTCTGTTTGCCGGGCCGGAAGGGGAATCCTGCTATGAGTTTGTTTCCAGTGCCGCGGTGACCTGGCAGGAAGCTCTGGATTCATGTCGTAGTCAGGGAGCTGATCTGCTGAGTGTGTCTGAGCCGAATGATCTCCACTCCAAAACCTGTAAGACTGATTAACTAGTATTACTTCTTCTTCACCTTCTTCAACTTCTTGTTTCTTCTCTACCTATGAGCAAAGTCACCGACTTCTAGGGCTGCTCCCTCTTAGTCGATTCGTCGACTAATCGGTCGGTTTGGTCTTAGTCGACTTAGATTTCTTTAGTCGATTAGTCATGTTTTATGCTTTTTTCATGCTGAATGACTTATTTCCAAGAAATGTACGAGCACATCTCTGGTAAACACAATAATTAAAGTGGTGCTTTTGCATGACTCTTAGCGGAGAAACTCAGATTTACAGATCTGTCGATTTAAATCAACTAATCGATTAGTCGATACAATTGAATGAGTGTTAGTTGACTAAGAATTTCTTCAATCGAGCACAGCCCTACAGACTTCATGTTGGACGTATTGGATTCAGCATCCACGCAATCAAATGCTCTGCTATGAGAGGAACGCTTCCCAACGCACACATTTATAACATGTAGAATGATAAAAACTGCCATAACCATTAATTTGGCAGGGTTACAAAACTTCTAAATATATCACCTGGCCTGCATCTCTCAAAGCCCAGAAACTATATTTATACTGTAAGAACTTTAAAAGAAATAATTTCATTTTGAGGGCCACCCCTTCCCCCTCTGTTTGGGTAACTAACTATTTCAAGAAACAAAACAGAAAGCGATTTAAAATAGAATCTATTTTAGTCAAATGCAACACAAAATGGACAAAAGAGGTTATTGAAGATCTTTGATATGGATCACAAATTATCTTTATTAAATTGATTGTTATCCCGGGGAAATATCACATGATATAAGCTTCACCATTAGTCTGTGGTATGGAAACATGCATTCCTTCACTTTAATTTCTGTACAGGGCTCCATGTAATGACTTTATTTCATCTTTTACTTCTTCAGCTCTCTGTAGGTGTGGTTTTCCTCCTTATTGTTCTTTATATGAAAGTTAAAAAAAAAAAAAAAGTGAATCTAGAATGACTAAGAACCATGTGTTTGTGCGAGCGGAGGCATGACCTCATTAACAGTGAGTAATTGTTGCCGTGTAGTTGTCAGACGAGGCTGCGCCGGACTACTTACAAATGCTGCAAGTGTGGATGTTTTACTATTTCTTCTTCAATTTGTTCAATTTCTTCTTGCTTCTTTTCTTTTTTTAAACCTTGTTCATCGTGCTTTTAGTTTTTCCAATATCATTCCTACTGTGTGATACGTAGCTGAAAACAATTTGGACTAGACACGTTTAAAAAAAATAAAAATAGTAAAAAAAAAAGTAAACTTTTAATTATTATTTTTTTTTTTTTTTTTTTTATTTATTCAGGGAAGGTTCACTGAGAGGAAGCCTCTCTTTTGCAGAAACACCCTGATCACATTCACACAGTTACACATTCATACCTGGAAGCTGCCCAGTACAACCACAGTCTGATCTGCTGGCCACTGAGCAGCTCCACTGGGGTTAAAGGCCTTGCTCAAGGGCACCTCAGTGGTGGTAATGAGGGAGAGACTTTCCCCACCGGTCATAAGCTCGCTTCTCTAACCTTTAGGCAACCCCTGAAACTAAACAGTATTGTAGGCTCAATGATGCATTTCAGTCCTTAATATCGTCTTTGAGTTTATAAATTAACACCCTAACAACATGATTTATTACCTAAGCTGTTATGTCTCATTTTCTTAAGTTAATGTTTAAGAGTGCAATTGTTGCAACTGCTCTGTTCTAAGTGTGACACTTGTGACATTGTGACTTGTTACGGGAAGTTCAGAACCACATTCCTCTGAGGTGTGAATAGAGCAACACTAGTTCCCTTGATAAGGCTGACCGTCCTTCCTGCACCAAACGCTGTCAGACACTTGACCCACTTGACACTTCCACATCTTGATGGCTATTTGATTGACCTGGTTAGCACCGTTTTCTGTTCCAGTTGTGGCTTGACTCTATATTTCTCCTACTCTTCTCCTCTCTGTCCCTTTCAGTCAATTTATTATGTATCCCTGTGTTTCTGTTCGAGTATTTTCACATGTTTCACAATCCCAAATGATCTTGATGAGTCATATTATGTTAGTCCTGTAATTTCATTCTTCTTTTTTTATTCATATGTATGCATTACTTGTCCTGTGTGCTGTGACGTTGCATTGTGCAGTATTGGACGGCCTTGACGGAATGCCTGAAAGGATGTGGATCGGCCTTCACCAGTTAGACACTTCTCACGGCTGGCAGTGGTCAGATGGTTCCCCTCTCACCACTCTGCGCTGGGAAACAGGTGATGATGGTTATATCTATATAAATGTTGTCCTATTTCTGAGAGTATCTGTGTAAATTACAGTAAACACATGTATAGCCATATTCTACTGCTCTACTGCTCTTCATACTATTCAGTCCCTCCAGAAAAACACGATTATGCGATCACATGATTCAATGCATAATCAGCCAAAGTCCGCATATTCATGCGGGGGCTGCATTTTTTCAAATATGCTGCACTTTCATAATCCCCGCATTTTCGTTGCAAAAAAGTCACATATATCTTCGCAGAAAGTTGAAAAAATGTTGTTTACTTCACACAAGAGCAGCCATTTTCACCTGTTGCCATGGGAACGTTATGAAGTGACGTAATTACGCGACGTGAACATCATCGAAAAGCAGGTGTTGGAGGTTGATACTTTGAGTCTCTTAAGTTGGTATCCAATAGGAAACCTATCTTAATATCTGATGTCTACTCAAATTTCTTTGTTTAAGTGCTCCTGCTGTCAATATTATTAACGATTTTTGAAAGTCTGTATCTTTTATTTCCCTCTGTTTAGACTATTACTTTTATTTTTACTTTAATATTATATTATTTTTATATAGGGCTGGGTATCGTTCAGAATCTTTCGATCCGGTGCCAATTTCGATACAGATTCCTAACGATACTTTTTTCGATACCATATGTTTTACAATCCATTTCAACATCAACAAAAATACATTGAACACAAAGTTTTTATTTTCCACCTTAATTGTGAATCAAAACAGTTATCAAAATGAAATAATTCTGGTAAAACTGCTCACTCAGAGTAACAAAAGTAATAAAAGTGCCTTGCCTTGCAAGCTCAGCCAGTCAGTCAGTCATCAGTGCAGAGAAACTACCGCTGTGGCTGCTTGTAAGAGGAAGTGTAACGGCAACAGCAACGCGACCGCTTTCGGCTCTCCATTAATATCATATCGCAGCAAACGCTGTCTGCGTGAAGTTTTAAAAAACTATAACCACACTTGAAACCAACAGTGACTCTCTGTGACTTCAACAAAACTGCAGACAGTTTACTCCGTGTGTGTGTGTGTGTGTCGGAGCTCCGCTCTGTGTCAATATGCAGAGAGGAAAGATAAGCTTTTGATTTTTTTCGAATACCATAAAAGTATCGACGTTCGGTACCCAGCCCTATTTGTATATATTTTTGTATCTTATTTGTTTACTTATTGCAATGATTGAATATCTGTAAACTATTTTTGGAAATTAAGTTAAAAAAAAAAGCAGGGTGTTGGGGGAATCACTTTTTCTTCTCTTTTTCATCAAACCGCAGTTTTTGCAAGTTCCCACAATTTTTTTGCAAGTTTCCGCAATTTCATCGCATAAAATTGCATAAATAGCCCACATATTCCATCGCATTTTTTTAAGAAAACGTGCCGCATAATCAAGGATTTTTGCCCGCAACAATCACAAAAAAAAAATTCTGGAAGGACTGACTATTCATCCTGCACATACATACTTATTCTTACTACTCTTATAATGTTACTACACTGCACATAGCTGTACATACTGTACATATCTGCCTATATGGTTCATACAGAATATACATATTTATTCTGTTTTTTTTAATTATATATTCTGCTAATACACTGCATATATCTATATTATTCTTACTACTATTATGTCACTCCTACTAGATTGCACATATCTGTACATGTTATTCATACATTATTCATATTACATAGCCATATTTATTCTGCTCTTATAACACAGCAATATATTTCTTGTCCTGCCTATGAACCACCTGCTTTTTTGCACTTCTGGTTAGATAGAAAAACTGCATTTCGTTGTCTTTGTACTTGTGCTCTGCACAATGACAATAAAGTTGAATCTAATCTAATCTAAAGATGTAAAAGTGGGGAACAAAAACATGGTTATGGAGCTCCAAAGTTCTGCTGCAACTGAATTTGTGGCTGAAAATACCTGCTCCAACTAGAACACCAAAACCAGCATCCTGATGTGATCTGCTGTTGTCGCTGCCCTTCTATAAACTGCAACTTGATGTCAGTCAGAAAACAATGAGGCCAGTGTTGTAACGAAAGCTCATTGTGCCTGGTTTTTGGACACAGTGTAGCGTTGGGATTGTTACTGTTGCTGAATAACTCATTAATAGTACTGAATGGGAGGCTTTATAAAGCCTTGTAGCTATTGTAATATGTTTTCTGGTTTTTTTTTGTTCGTTTCTTATCAAAGGAAAGATGTTGTTCTTACACTGCAATGTGAACGTCAAGGATACTGCAGCCATCTGGCATTCTGCTGATATGAACTCTTTGTGATTGCTATAATTTAAAACATGTCGATGTTGCTACTAGCAGCACTGTGTTCAACCGTTATTACGACATGAATCATTTCTTTTATTTCAACTCTCCGTGTGAAACACAGTCAATACGCTGAACCTTGAAATAACTTAGAAAGATACCCAGAGGTAAATGCGATGTGATTTTTTTATTTGTATTTATTGTGTGGGGGAATGCGTTTGACAGGAATGCCATCCATCCCCATACTTTTGGAGTTCGACTGTGGAGTCCTGAACTCCAAGCAGAAATATGAATCTGAGGCGTGCAACAAACGGCTGCCATACATCTGCAAGAAGAGCGTCAATGCCTCTCACACAGCAACAACAGGTAGGTCAGCTGCTGACCTCACTTTGCAATAGCTTCTGTTTCTTTCTTTGTCCCTGTTCTGCAGATCATGAAGCTCTTTGAGTCAAATTTGCAAGTTGACCTTACCTCCCCGCTTTCTGTCTTGCTCCTTCTCTACAGAGTCGTTTGTATATAAAGAAACGGCGTGTGCAGACGGTTGGGTCCCATGGAATGGCTGGTGTTACAAGTTGGTTAAGGACAAGCCTCTAGTCTTTACAGATGCCCAGATGCACTGTAACCACACAGAGGGAGGAGGGGGAGGCTTTCTGGCTAGCCTCCACTCTATTGACAGCAAGGAGATGATCAGCACTAATTTCCATGCAGGTAAATGAAAAGAAATACAAAAAGTTCTCTCACCAGACCTCTGCCTTGACTATTTGAGTTTGATTTTAAACAATTCCACAAAGTGATGTTCTCATGTGTGTTACGGTCTGTCAGATGGCCAGTTGTTGGACGTGTGGATTGGTCTGATCGGTATCGGCATTGACACCACCGTCTTCAAGTGGATCGACGAGGCACCCGTCACTTTCACCTACTGGGACCAAAACCAACCAGTCCAGCCCACTCTGAATACCAGCTGTGTCTTCTACTCTGGAGAGGTGCGTGTGCGTGTGCGTGTGTTGTGTAAACCCCACCCATTGTATTCAGTCTTTGTGTGTTGGGCCGGTGTGTACAGTGGCTCTGTTTTTGTCTTCTTATGATGTGCTGTACAAGTTTGTTTACACAAGGGCTGCTAATCTAACCTGTAATCGCTCCACAGCATCATGGTTGGCGGGTTGGGGACTGCAAACACACTCTACCTTTTATGTGTCAGAAGAAAGGAGATGTCAAGGAGCCAGCGACACAGGACGGATGTAGCTTTGAGGATGTGAGTATTCTAGTCTAGTTTACCTGATTTCACAAGGGACGCTTGCAGTCTTTTGCATTACCTTTTAAATTGTATTGGCAACTGACATGTAATTTAGCTCCAGACTCAAAGACTATGTGCACATTACAGGCCATGCTCAGTTATTTAAATTTTTTTTCACACATGACCTTTTGGTCAAATGTGATCCTTTTTGTTTATTCACATCCATGTTTGCAGTTGATATCTGTCCTACCACACGTCAGCAACAATCATGAAATCATGAAAAAGAATGGAGTAGCCATGCAAGTGTGCATTTAAAGGATTACTTGCTGTTAAGGTCAGATGACATTTGGACAGCTTTTGAGTCATAAAGGGGTGAATGCAGATCTCCAGCTGCATTAGCAGCTATTGCAAGGAAGGAAAAGATGTGTGCAAAAACAAAACTATCATGGTTGACTGTGATGGTGACAAAGACTTAAATACCGAGCTGACTGTTCTCAATACAGTCCCATCGCCGAGTACTGCATGTGTATGAGAATCGGTACTTTGCCTGAAAGTGATGGATGTTTAGCTTGTAAATTGAATGTAGCTTTAAGTGTTACTGCTGTCAATTGCTTCAGGGTTGGAGGAGACATGGCAACTCCTGTTATCAAGTGAACCCAAAAAAAGTACCCTTCAAAGATCACTGCAACATCACTATAAGAAACAGGTAGGAGTTTGTTCAGTACACACGGACACTCATCAAGTGGTGCCCACGTAAATACTTTCTGGTATTCTCATAGTTGACTGTTCTTTCTAGGTTTGAGCAGGCCTTTATCAGCCGTCTACTTGGAGAGCAGATGAAGACGGAAACTCAGTATTTTTGGATAGGGCTGCAGGACATTAAGAACACAGGGGAGTACCAGTGGCTGAGCCAGGAGGGGTCCCCGGGTGTGGTTACATACACCAACTGGGGCTGGTTCGAACCAGGTTAGTAGAAACCACTTCTGCTCCACTCAGTACCTAATGCAGGAATGGCATGAGACCAGAGGACTAGCCATGTCATAACAGACTCATGGTTAGTAAGTAGTGTGGAGGTTCAGATTTACTAATGCATAAAAAATAACCATAACCTTTTACCAATCACTTTTTCGCTTTATTGAGCTAAAAAATACAAAACTGTAGATTTTTAATCTGGAAGTAAAACTCTTTGATTATATATGTTAAAATACGTGTTATTTACATGGGCCAAAATAAATAACTGTATTAGCAATTTAACACATAAGATGAAACTTCTGTGTATTTCCTCTACTTGTGTATTTCAGATCGGGTCGGAGGTTGTGCAGTGATTTCCACCGCAAAACCCTTGGGCAAGTGGGAGGTGAAGAACTGTACCATTTTTAATGCCGGCACCATTTGTAGAAAAGACCTCAGTCCAGCACCAGAACCAGAGCCGAACCCCAACGTAACCTGTCCTGATGGATGGGTGTCCAAACAAAACATCACATACTGCTACAAGGTGTGTGTGTGTGTGTGTGTGTGTGTGTGTGTGTGTGTGTGTGTGTGTGTGTGTGTGTGTGTGTGTGTGTGTGTGTGTGTGTGTGTGTGTGTGTGTGTGTGTGTGTGTGTGTGTGTGTGTGTGTGTGTGTGTGTGTGTGTGTGTGTGTGTGTGTGTGTGTGTGTGTGTGTGTGTGTGTGTGTGTGTGTGTGTGTGTGTGTGTGTGTGTGTGTGTGTGTGTGTGTGTGTGTGTGTGTGACAGTGACATTAACATGTTCTTTAAAGTAAAGGTGATGGTGGCTGTAGGAGGAGTTCATCAATTTTACACAACAAAGTCAGTTTACAGGTCTTGGGGAGCACTGCTGCATATGTGTCAAAAGGTTCTATAAAGCCTTCTTATAGTTTGCCTCAAGTGATGTAATTTGAGTCAGTGTTGGTTGGGGCTGAAGACTATACTTTTTAAAATTAAAAAAAGTTAGACAAGTGAGCTTACCAGACTTCCTGCTCTCATCTCTTCTTGAGGCTACAGACTACACTAGCACAACACACGTGACCTGGCTCTCCGAACGAACGGTTTGTGGTCGAGTTGCTTTGTGGGTAATGTAGGCGGCAGGTTTTGACAAGGAAGAAGAATGCTTGGAATGAAGAAGACACTATTTCCGTTTCTAATGTATCAATTAAAAAAAACAAAATCTATTAACGTCATTCCAAAACCTCATCGGTGGGAACAGATTAGTAATGTAGTTTATTATAACATATTGTATGAAGTAAAACGTAAGTATCTATTACTGGAGCTGCTTCTGCATTGGACCAATCAAAACAATGATCTGTATTGTGTATTCCCCATGGCTTTCTTATTGTATAGAGTCAACCATTGTCACTAGCATCTGAATTACATGATCTGACAATTATATCGGCTTTCTTTACAATCCAGTCTCTTACTTTATGGGCACTGCTTTAGCAGCGGTTGTAAATGTTTGTTTCATCTTGTCAGGTGTTTCATGAGGAAAGGCTGAGCAGGAAGCGCTCCTGGAAGGAAGCTGAGATGTTCTGTCAGGCTCTGGGAGCAAACCTGCCTAGCTTCACTAACGATGGTGAGATGAGGGCCCTGCACAGCATCATGAGAGACACCATCAGGTATACACACATGCACACAAGTCCTGTATGCATTCCTTTCCCTTTTTTTTTTTTTTTTTTTTTTTTTTCATTAATGTATTTGTCATTGTTTTATTATTGGAAAACAAAAATTGCTTCACTTTTGATTCAATCTTTTGTAGGGACTGGCACCAGTTACTTAACAGAAAGATGAATGCTAAACATTGTCAGTTTGTCACATAAACACTCACTTCACTTACGTTTAAAGTAAACGCATACCATCTCCTGACTCACATTTCACACTTGTTCAGTGAGTCAATTTTAAACAGTTGTATCTTAGAATAAAGTGCCAACTAAAATCTCAAGGCTTAAAATGAATTTGTGTAATCTTCTTTTGAAATAAGATTGATTTGGTGTTGTGAATGATGGTTGGTTTGCTCTGGTGTCCTTGTTGCAGTGATAATCGGTACTTCTGGGTTGGCCTGAACAGGAGAAACCCAGCCGATCGCTCCTGGCAGTGGAGCGACGGCCAGCCTGTGAGTATAACTCTGATCCTAAATGCCTGCCCTAAAATATGGAAGCCCTCAGAGGCAAGTGAGAAAAAGAAAATTCCAGTGATCCATTTTTTAAGTCTGATCTGAATTGTTTTCTCACTGTGATTTTGACTTAAGAACAGGTGAAAAGGATAATTGTTCTACATTACTTAAAAAAAATGTTCTCTGTAAAACAGGTGGGATTTCTTTTTTTTATTTCAAATCTGTGAATGTAGTGCTAATTAAAATAGATTTCTATCCAAAGAAAGAGATGAAAGTAATGCTATATATTTTCCTTACACACAATATATGTACCTTGTGTTTAGAGTGCATAGAGAAATTAAAACTCACCTGGAAGAAAACATGAATGCTTTTAGTCCGGTTTAGAACATGGGGTAGTGGTGCACTTCAGCCTCTTGTGGCTGAAATGAGTATTGCAACAACAAACCCTTGAACTTACCCTGACAAAACATTATTTTTTTCTTAGCAAAACTTATTTCGGTAACACTTTACTTGAAGGTATCTAGATAAGAGTGACATGACCGTGTCATGAACACATGACACAGTTATGACACATGAACCCTAACCCTAACCCCAACCATAACTTGTCATGACAAAAACTGACACGTTCATGACAGTGTCATGTCACTCTTATGTAGATACCTTCAAGTAAAGTGTAACTCTTATTTTTTTAAGGAACGTAGAAAGTTTATCTGTATTTATACTTTGTAAGAAGAGGTATTATCTAAGACATATTTTTAAGATTACATTTTCGGTATGATATCATTCAGCGTTTTAAGAAATAATAGTCATACCTAGAGGTCGACCGATTAATCGGCCGATTTTTTTGGCATTTTTTACATAATCGGCATCGGCCAATATCAAGCCGATTAATAGGCAGGCGCATCTGCGGGCAGCCTGGTGTTGTTGTTGTTGTGGAACACGTGTTCGACGCACGCTGCCCCTAGAGTCAATTACCAGCAGAGTGAGCAGACCTCACCCAGTGCCTAAGGAAGGAGCTGTTCCTCGGAGAAAACGGTAAGGATTAAATTCTTAAAGTCCTATATATTTAATGAAAAACGTATGAGATGTTACTGCCAACTTCGAGAAAAAAACATGAATAGGCGACATGACGTTCGGCTACTTTGGATATTAATAGCTGTCATGTCATGCTGTCATGTCACAATAATTAAGCTATAATTTTGCAATCACAGACAGTGGATCTGAGACTTTTATTATTTGTTCTGTTTGTGTGTCTATATTTGAGAGGGTTGTCAACTCAATGCAGAGAAAGAAGTTGTAGTTAAAAGAGACCACCGCACCATAGGCTAGTGAAGGACTGGCTTTGCTTTGCTAGCGTCGTTGCTAGGGTTGGTACAGAGTAGACCCGCTGCTAATACGGCACCTGTGCCTTAACGACCCGTACCTACCGGACCGAATAGCAGCGCGGATTTCTGTGAGTCATTTCGGCGCCACTGATATGCCTGCGTTGCTCTCTGATGCTCGAAAACGAATGTTAGAATAACAGAAACATCGCAGCATGTGACGCTAGTTAACATTACACTCGTCAGCAGCTAATGTTAGCCTACCGTTAGCTAGCAGATGGATTAAACACAATTAAAATGCTGACAGCTAAACGGTGTAAAGTGTGATTTATTTCAGTGTATATGATCCAACAGCAGCATGTTAAGCAGTGTGCAGCTGCCGTTGTCTACTTGTCTGAAGAACAACACAGACGGTGCGTCGCGGTGCATTCAAAGTTGTTGTAAAATACCCTTTTGCCATGGTGGTTGTTTTTGTCGTTCAACAGCAATTTACTAGTGAAATACATTATTGTTATAAGTTATAGTTATTACATTATTATTAAATCATTTAATTTTGACCATATGGCCTAAAGTTGTTCCCCCCCCAGGTTTTGTCCATTTAGCTTTGTCTGTCAACAAACAAAACAAAAACAGTTTTTGGGAAGATGATAGAAACGTTTTTAACCTTGTATCACTTACAGTGCACTGAATTATTAGCTGATTTATAAAACAAATGTTAGATTTTATATCTATACCTATCTATAAAATGACTTGAAGAAGATACTATACAAAAATACTAACTTAACCTTGTATTTTCCCCCTTTTTTAGTCATTAAGTCTGATGGCTGAAAAGAAAACCAGCCCCTTATGGCAGCGCTTCACCCAGCCAACACCAAAACAAAGAAATGCTGCTGGTTGCTACTGTGTGTCAGCACTACTATTGTTAAAATGGTTAATTTATTTTATTGTTCTCAGATGTTTGATAAATGCTTTTAAGTGCACTAAACTTTATCTTTTCATTGAAAAGTTTATTTGACAAAGTTAAGTTTATTTTCTTTCTTTCTTCTTACCAGTTTTGTTTATTTATACAATATATGTTTTTACATTATACATGTTTAATGTAAGTATACAAGTGCAGACTGGTGTTCAAGTGTTCAATAAATGTTTTTGTTGAGAAATTTTGTGTATCTTAAGTACTTATTAGTGTTAAATTTTATTTTTCAAATAGAGGTTAAAAACAAGCAAATATCGGCCAAAAATAATCGGCAGCATATATCGGCCATCGGCCGACCCTGATTTCAAAAGATCGGCATCGGCCTGAGAAAACCCATATCGGTCGACCTCTAGTCATAACCTTTATGTCAAGACAGTGAATTCTTAAAATTCATGAAAGAAAATCAGAGTATATTGAAAACAATAAGAAGATGATATCTGTGCTGGATTAAATTACTTTATAAAAGTCCTTGCGTATAACCCTGCAGCTGAAACTGCACCTTGATTTATCTCAAAGACAACATATTTGGCTGAAGTGTACTTATTACACCGTATTGCATTTATTTCTGAGTGTGAAGTCTGTTTATTCAATGTCACCACAACAGGTGGCTATGGATGTTTTACACCAAGATTTCCATGAGGATGATGCATACAGTCGGGACTGCGCTGCATTCAAGGTGAGCTTGGTAGATATAATTTACTAAATGGAGACTTTAAGGGAGGAATAAACATTTGTTTTGCCATAAGTCTCCATTTTACATACCCAATTATGTTTTTTTAAATTTATGTGTAATCTCTTATATTTTGATTAGCTTTATCTTTATGAATTTCTTATTTTATTTTAGTGTAGTCAGATTTGGTTATCAGTACAGCTCGATCTGTGAATCAAGGCCATTTGCTCAGCTGTTAGTGGGAGTCGCAACAAGAGCTACAGCTGAAATCTGCCCGCATTGACTCAGTGATTTCATGTCCTAAATGCTTTGTGGAAACATAATCCCAGAAAAGACAGCCGGTCAGAACGGTGTTATGTTTTTTTCACATAATAAAGACACTGTCACTTGCCTACGTCAAAGTGGCCATGATGGTAATTTATTTTTGACAGTGCCAGCTGATTGTCTCTTGCTGTTGTTGTTGTTTTTATCTTGACCTTATTTAGGTTGTCTCAGTCAGTGATTGTGTTGTCAGAAAGAGAGACATTCTCTTCCTAAACTATCACTGAGTTCCAGGGAGCAACAAGATCTGTAATGTCATAGATATAAAAAACAGCTTTGTTTTTTTATATTTTCCTCATGATTGTCAATCAACAATCTGTGTCCTTGTTAGACATCGAGGAGTACCTTGAAACACCTGTTTGTGTTTCTGCTGCACGACTTACCTCTGACACCTTTCTACGCCAGACCATTTCACTGTGACGCCAGGCTAGAGTGGGTGTGCCAAATACCCCGCGGTAAGACTGCACATAAAATCACCACTGTGTACGTATGCACAGAGCTAGGGTTGGTTTTTGTTGGGAAGCTCTCATCACATCTCTCATCAAGACTGCTTAATTAAAGGGATTTCTAATGTCACTGGAATGTTGAGCTGCAGCACACAGCAGTTTCCTTTAGGGCTGGGCGATATGGAGAAAATCAAATATCACGATATTTTTAACCAAATACCTCGATATCGATACCGCAACGATATTGTAGTGTTGACTATTGGTGCTTTCACAAAATATTTACACAATGAGATTTTTGATAAATAATCATCAGTAATGTGGATATAATGACTAAGTGGGTAAAGGCAAATAATAGAACAGTTACAGTCTGGTAAGTTCAGAAAATGACATCACTTTACTGTAATGCAGCCTTTAAAACCAGGAAAAGACAACATCTATGTCATATTATGATATTACGATATCCAAAATCTAAGACGATATCTAGTCTCATATCACAATATCTATATAATATCGATATATTGCCCAGCTCTAGTTGCCTTATTTGTACAGTTTTATTGAACACAATAATGAAGTAAAAAAAAAAAAAAAAAAAAAAAAAAAAAAAAAAAAAAAAAAAAAGGGCTTATACATACTGTAAATCTACCGCAACATGATCTTGTTATTTGTGTGTCGTTGGTTTCATTTGGCTTTTAACTCATTCTTTGTTTATACTTCAACAGGAAAGACACCAAAGAACCCAGTATGGTACAATCCCGGTAATGACCAAATCTTTCCAGTTTCTGTGTTGAAAGTCTTTTGAGTTATTAGTTATTATAGTGGCCAGAATTTCTTTGATTCAGCTGCTTTTTTTTTTTTTTTTTTTTTTTCTCGATGATCTTCCATACAGAACTATTTCCTCCTTGTATGTTCGTGGCTGGGGTGTAATATGTCTGTTGTCACTGTCTGAAATATGCCATGATTTTAAAGTGTGTTTGTTGTGCTTTTCAGGGGGACACCATGAGACCTCTATCTTCATAGATGGAGCAGAGTTTTGGTTTATTGATGAGCCTAAGCTAACTTTTGAGGAGGCAAAGCTGTTTTGCAGTTTGAATGACAGCAAACTGGCTGCACCACTCAGCTCAACTGCTGCCGGACGGATCCAGCAGCACTTAAAAGATGTAAGTTACAGGAGACTGTAAGTGGCCATGTAATCAAACCAGGACCTGCTACACCTGTTCGGCACACATGCAGGTTACAGTGATAACGGCGGCAGATACACCACTTAAAACTCACAGCAATTGTAAAACAATGGGTCCTTAATATCAGACAGAGGCAGACGAAAGCAGGTTTCTCATTTCTAGCCAACGACTCTCAGATGTATTCAGCTGTAAGTACCTAGCATAAGCTAATGCTAAATGTTTGGCTGAAGTTGGCTGAAAACTGTCTCCGGATAACTTTTTGATACTTATTTAATGTTGTATTATTATTTTTAAAACAAGAACCATGTAAAATGGTTTGATATTGTGCTAAAAGGCTAAAGCTAAACTGGTAAGTCAGGCTTGTTAATGTATGCAGCTTATGTCAAACAAGCTGTTTATTCTTTAGACTTTATATTATTATATTATACATTATTTCTAACAATGTTGCTCTTGTGTTTTTGGTTTTGTAAAGGCTAAAAGAAAGCCACCACTTCCCACCCTCCAACCGCTATACATACTGATTATAGCTCTTACTACAGCCCCATGCACACCTTTTCAGCCTACAGCTGACATGTTTGTGGTCATCTAAAGCCAGACAGACCTGCCATGCCTAGTAGCGGTTGCCAAGCTATTATTGAGCAATCGCTGTTCGTATTAATTGGGCACTTAAAAAATACCTGTGCAGTTTAAATAAAAAGGGTAAAACATGTTCTCTCTTTTTTTAGTTTACCTTTTTTACATTTTACCTTGTTTACTCAATTTGTTTTTTTCCCCCCATTGGCATCGTAGTTGATTTGTACAACCTAAAATTCATTTCCATTATCTTCTGGTCAAACTGACAATATTTCATGAGAATCCAGCTATAAGCAGTCAAAATGAAGTTCTGCCTCCAAGCTAACTACTTAAAAAAAAAAAAAAAAAAAAAAAAAAAAATGAGAACAATGTCATAAAGGCTTAATGGCACTTTACAGTTCCTTAAAACTAACCGTCAAATGTATTTATTTATCTAACAATGTGAAACACAGGCCATCTCAGCCTCTACTGCATCAATTTTGACCATTCAGTCTCTTTTGAGTCCTCCAGCTTTATGGGAGTGCAATACTGAATTACTGGAGAGCTCCCAAATATGTGATTGACACAGACATGAACTACAATCAAGTATTTTTCCATAGATATTTAACTATTTAATTCAATAATCCCATGTTTCATTTCACATTGAAGTGATTTATTTTTATATTGTGTGCTTTTGTTCTAAATTCTCTCGTTTTGTAAAAAGTACTTTTATAAACTCTGTTTAAGACAAGTGGTAATAACGTTGATTATAGAATTATTTTATTATGCGGGTTCTTAAACTTGCGTGTTTTGAACAGATGAATTCAAGTTCTCCCAAGCAAAGCTGGTGGGTCGATTTGACAGAGCCTTCCCGGGTATTCCCCATGACGTAAGCCAGTACAGCCACACCGTATACTGTTCATGTTGTACAAGCACAATGTGATGTTGACTGAAATACTCTATGTTTCAGGTACGTCCAGATGTACTTCTACCGTTCGACTTTCCTGGGCAGATGCACCTCCATCAGTTCTGAACGCTTCTTTACAGGTGAGTTAACGTCATAGTGTTTCTATACAGCTGAGTTTGAGGAGGGATATTTTTTTAATTTACCATATTGTGTGGATAGAAGACAACTTATCAAACTCGAATCAGTTAAAAAAAAAAAATCTATCCCGGTGACAATTACATTTGGCTTAGTTTTATGAGACTGATCATTTCAGGCTTTTTGAAACTTCAATAAAAACATGTTTCAGCCAACGTAAAACCATAGAAATAGCTCCCAGCAGGTCGAATCCATAACATAAGATGAACATAAAGGCCCCTGAAAATCTACCCTCTCAATCAACTTTATACTAGCAGAGACGGGGCTCCTATGTGAAAACAACATTTTGATGAATAACTTTGCTTCTTAAGATTAAGATTTTAAACCACGTTTTCAGGGGTTTTCAAAGCTGGATTTCACACAACAGTTGTTTAAAGGTCCCATTACATGGTGCTCTTTGGATGCTTTTATATAGGCCTCAGTGGTCCCCTAATACTGTATCTGAAGTCTCTTTCCCGAAATTCAGCCTTGGTGCAGAATTACAGCCACTAGAGCCAGTCCCACAATGAGCTTTCCCACAATGTGCCATTTCTGTGTCTGTAGCTATTGAGGAGGGGGGGAAAGGTGGAGGGTGGGGTGTGGCCTTGACCAACTGCCAATTTGCTCGTTTGAAAGCCATGATGTCTCTCTCTCTCATGGGTGGGCCAAATTCTCTGGCCACTGGGCGACCATAGGCAGGCTGGGGGAACGCATATTAATGTAAAAAAAAAACAACTCATAAAGTGAAATTTTCATGCCATGGGATCTTTAAAAATGTCCTCTTGTTTTGTAACCTGAAGCAAGCATAAGCGATTTTGTTTGAAACTTCTTACTTGGAGAACAACTAAAACAAGACACAACAGTAATAAGGAATAAGTTGAATTCAATCCTTGCAGAGAGCAAAAAAAAGCTCTGGCGCACATCACTTGATTTGATTTATGCCAGACATGCTTACAGTTTATTTTATACACACATTTACTGTTGTGTGTTTGCTTTGCAGAGCATGAGCGCAGTTGCGATCAGCGATTGTCTTTTGTGTGTGAGAGACACAACATCACTTCAGTGGAGCGAAACGCTCTGGATCCTCAACCTGGAAGACTGCCCTGTGAAAAGCTGTCTTTCAGAAATAAGGTCCGATCCTTCAACTCATTTCACTCTGCATCTACATTTTAGATACTGCTCGACACTGCAAAACCGATTATATAATAATTAGATAATACTTATATACTTTAAAGTGCTCATATTATGCTCATTTTCAGGTTCATAATTGTATTTAGAGGTTGTACCAGAATGGGTTTATGTGGTTTAAATTTTCAGAAAACACCATATTTTTGTTGTACTGCACATTGCTGCAGCTCCTCTTTTCACCCTGTGTATTGAGCTCTCTGTTTTAGCTACAGAGTGAGGCATCTCACTTCTGTTCCATCTTTGTTGGGAGTCGCACATGCCCAGTAAGTACTACTAGCTAGTCAGTTGCAGAGTATGAGGGAGTGCTACGCTAGCAGCTAGGCGAGCATTATAACGTGTGTTACAAAGTGACGCACGTTCATCACTGAAGTAAAGGCTGGACTACAATCGAGCAGTTTGTGAACAGTGTTTTCTGTTGGAGATGGTAAGTCCCTTTGGGACTTTGGGCTTTTTCACTTTGTAAACCTATAACATCCACAAAAAAGATATATAACACAATAAAGGTAAGGGGAAAAGCCAAAAAGCATAATATGAGCACTTTAAAGGAAAATCCACCTGAAAACTCTTTAGCAGAGACTATAAATCTTACATTCACTATCAAGAAATGACCCAACAGACATTCTCAAGGAATTAAAGAGCTGTGGCTTTACTTCAGATTGATTTACTGCCAGAGTGAATGTGAGATGATCTGCATTTAAAGAAAAAAACTTTCATTTTGAATAATTATCAATTTCGTCACTTAGGTTGGGTTGCAAATGCTAAATAACTTTTTAGCTGGATGGGTCAACATTTAAAATACCTTTGCTTGGCATCTGCCTACTGTATATCTCTTTATATATTTTATTTAACCTGTATTAAACTTGGAAGTCTTTTGAGATATTTTGTCTGTGGCAAGAAAAACTGGACAAAATGAACACAGGGTCATTTACATTCACATATAGCACAATGACACAGTAGGAGCTGAAAGGCATAAAGGTCCTATGTATCTCAAAATAAATGAACACTCTGAGATACGGCTGTCTTTTTTTTTTTTTTTTGCTACACACTGATGAGGAGCCAGAAGCCTGTGACATTTCAGTATGCAAATGAGGAATGCCATTCGTTAGGGGGAACCCTGGTCACTGTTTCAGATCAGGTGGAGCAAGGTGAGCACAGCTATTGTTCTAGTTCTGTTTAATAAAGAAGACAAGTGCGGTTAACATGCCTGTCCTGACTCAAATTATGTTAAACACATTGTTTTTTTATGTTTGATAAAGTTTGTATTGGCACCAGTCAAATAAGAAATAATAGTTCCTCAATGTCAAAATGCACCCACAACGTGCGTGTGCGTGTGCGTGTGCGTGTGCGTGTGCGTGTGTGTGTAGACTTCATCACCACCCTTTTGCCGGAGCTGAGAAACATGGACAATGTATGGATTGGTCTAAAAATCAAAAGTAACGACCCTCAATGGGCGGACCAGACCCCAGTTAACTACGTCCATTTTAACCCCCTGCTTCTGGGCATGCACAAAGCCATACAAGTCAACGTAAGTTCCCCTTACCTTCACTGCTGAGTTAAATGGGTCGGGACTCCGTTATTTTACACATATATCAGAGTCTGGGTACAGGTCTTGGGGAGTACTACTGCATGTGTGAACAAAGGTAGTATAAGGTCTTTTGTGGCTCCAGAGAGAGCTGTGAGAAATCTGATAGTTAGCCTCAAGGGATTTATTGTGGCCTGAAGACTACACATTTTAAAATGAAAACAGTGTGAGGGTGTGTACCCTGTTCTTAACTGTTACGCAGCATTAGCCAGGGGTAGCTCATTAAAAATAAAAAAAGGAAGAATAACCTTAACCACATTTAGGTTCACAATGTAATTTTCATTTTTACTTTTTTTTTTTCTTTTTCTTGACAGTCATGGGATTCAGAGAGTATGGATCTGTGTGTGTTTTTGGTGAATAACCCCAACTCTGCCATGTTGGGTACCTGGGACTTTTCTTCCTGCACAGACAAAAACAGAAAAAATGTGGGCATTTGCCAGCACTATGCAGGTAAATCACGACCAACACCTAATACACCTAATACCACTTTATTATCCAGATCCCTAATCAAGCATCTTAATCTGGCATGCTAAGGTCCCTTTTTAAGAAATTTTTTTTATTATGGTTTTATTAAGTATAGACTATTCCTTCAATGTTAACATTGAAAATATATTTTAAAGGGCTGTAAATAATGCATGGCTTAAACCTCAACATCGTTAAGGGCTGGTGGCCTAGGGGTTAAGGTGCCAGCCATTGCATATCATTCATTCTCTCTCTCTCTCTCTCTCTCTCTCTCTCTCTCTCTCTCTCTCTCTCTCTCTCTCTCTCTCTCTCTCTCTCTCTCTCTCTCTCTACTGTAATCTCTCTAATAAAAGGCATAAAGTGCCCAGATAAATCCACTTATTTTTGCAACCAGTGTATTGAGGCAACATAGGTCTCGTGCCCAACTTACAAGACATGGTGTTCTCTTAACACAAGTCTTACTCATTTCAGATAAACTAGAGGAGCCCCGCATCCCAACAGAGCCATTCCAGGCCAATAACCACACCATTCTGCTGCTGGTCAGAAACCTCACCTGGTTTGAGGCCTTAGAGCTGTGCAATAGTAAAAAGATGGAACTGGCAAGTGTGGCCGATACCCTCCTGCAATCCATCCTCACTGTGCATGTGAGCCGTGCGCGCACGCCCATGTGGATCGGCCTCTTTAGCGAAGACGTAAGTGTGCCAAAGAAGGGCCTTTATTTTTAATCCACTACTTCTTACAAGATACTTCTTGAAATCTTCCTTTTGGTTTTGTGTTCAGGAGGGAATCCACTACCGCTGGACTGACCACAGTCACACCGTATTCAGTCGCTGGTCTTCTGATGTCACCATTGGCTCGTGTGTCTACCTGGACACCGATGGCTTCTGGAAAGCCACCGAGTGTGAAGAGAAGCTAGGAGGAGCTATCTGCCACAAACCACACAGTGAGTTGGGGTGGGGTTATGGAATGCAGATGAACAGACATGTCTGTTGCACCTCCTCATGCAGCTAGTTCCTGCTAGTGGTAGTGTATGACACATTAAAAGGCTTTACAGCTATGCCAGTTCTAGCTCAACATGTTTGTGTGCTGTGTTTACGTTTACAACCCTGCTGATAAGTCCTCTGCGGTAACAGGATGTAGAGTCTGTTGTAGAGGAAATTAATAAACGCAGAAAAGTAGGCTGTGCTTTCCTAATTTGTCCTAACAAAAGCACACGGAACATCTCGGCGTTTTTCCAGCTTTGTCGAGTTGTAAGTTAACAGAGTCTATAAAATTGAAACTCAGGAATATCCAGAGTTTTCTGTTGTGAAAACCGGTTCACAGAAGAAAGAAATGAAACCGGTCAATCTTTTACACGTTTCATATCCCTGTTTTCAGCCAAAATGTCTATTTCTGTGTACTTTGAGAGCAACAAAAACCCTGAGTCAAATTCCCTGTGTGCTTGCACTTGGCTATTAAAACCGATTCTGATCATTCTTCTTATTATTGTGCATCCTTTTCTTGTAAGTCTTGAGGTTCAAAAAAACTTTACAGGTTTCATCTCCTCCAAAATCTCTTCCTTCTCTGTTGGCACGCATCAGTATGCTTGCAAATACTAATGTAATCGAAATAAAAAGGTAAACTTGTGTATTACAGAAGAGATCATCACCACACCTGATGAGGTTGCAGTGAAGTGCCCCCATAAGATGAATGGTCCAAACTGGATCCCCTTTAAGAACAACTGCTACTCCTTCCAGCTGGTCAGCACCAGGTGGGAACAGTTAGACCAAGGACAGATTCTGGATACCTGCAAAAAACTGCGTAAGAATGTCACACTATTCGGGCACGTGTTATGCGGAGATTTGCTTATGAAACTTTCTGCAACAGAGGGATGTTTGTGTTTCAGATGCCAATGCAGACATTCTCACCATCCGAAATTCAGAGGAGAACGAATTTGTTACGCAGCAACTCATACCGTTTCAAAACTTGGTCCAGTTTGTATGGCTGGGGCTGTTCAAAGATGAAAACGGTAGGCACTTTTACTGACTTTTGTGTAAGTAAGTAAGTAAGTAGAATTTATTTCTATAGCACATTTAAAAACCGCTCGCACTGACCAAAGTACTGTACATAGCGCATTAGCTACAGAATAATAACAGTAAAATAAATACACTGACCGATCAGTGATTTAAGCTAAAACAACATCAATAGACAAACACTTAGTTATGTTATGTCATTGAGTATCTTGTCTTGTCCTGATGTGTGTTGAGGACCACAATGGAAATAAGTCTTGGACTTTATTGTGTTTTTATCCTCGATTGTATTTGATGTCCTTTTATCATGTTTAAGGCACTCTCTTACAATTAAATGAATCAAATCAAATCAAAGTTACAGGCATAGCAGGGTAAGGCAGTTAAAACAAAGGTGGGGGGGGGGAGGCCAATGTAAATAGGTGAGTTTTGAGCCTGGTTTTGAATATTGTAATTGAAGGGGTATTTCTGATGTCAGGTGGCAGTTGGTTCCACAGCTGAGGGCCAGCAACAGAAAAAGCTCTGTCAAACTTTTTGCTTAAGCCGGGACGGTGGGACATGGAGGAGACCTACGTGGGGAGGAATGATACCAGCTTTGTAGCTGGGGGCCAGGGCGTGAAGAGCTTTAAAAACCATCAGCAGAAAAAAATATTCAGTTTTTTTTTTAGCTGCAATCGGTGTGTTATGTAATAGGGAGGCCAAACCGTTTTCTGCTACAGTACATACGGGTCCTGATACCTAAACTCAGGGTATTGGCAAATATTGATCTGACACCAGAGATCGTATTTCCTTTCTAATTTAAAACAAAGTTCTTGCGTGCCAGAAAGTCTTATAGAGAGGTCTGAGTATAGACCCTGACTAACATCACCGTTACCATAACCGAACTCATTGACCTTAATTTGTATGGATGCCGGGAGGTGCTGCTAGAGCCCTCTGATTGGTGGGTTTTTCCTGAGGCGGTGTTAACATGTATATGGTACCAATGCTATTTGCCTATATGAAATCAACCTAATGGCCTGTAAATATTGTAATGAAAATACTTTAAAAATCATATTGTAAATAAAGTGACAAGTGCAGGATTTTCTCTTTTTTTTTTTTTATTAAAAACTGATCGTGCGTGCGTGTCACTATACGGGGGTTAATAGTTATTTTGTTTTGCTGTAGATAACCAGATGAAGTGGTACGATGGCACAAATGTCCAATACTCCAACTGGGCAAAAGGCAGACCAGATGTAGACAGACCATTCTTGGCTGGTCTCACCGTTGATAACAACTGGATTCTCATCTCAAACCCAAAGTTATTCGCAGAGTTCAAACAAAGGACCATTGTGACCTGCAAACTGGACAACGGTTGGTGTATCGCACTTCACCTCGTACATTCACATTTCTCCGTCCACCTCTGTTGTTTATCGCCACTGACACTGTTTTACGTTTCTAATCCTTCGCTCCCAAGAACCAAAACAGGAGTACAACGTGTCATCCAAGGATTTACGACATTATGGCAACTTAACTTATGAGGTCATAACCCGAAAAATGAATTGGTACCAGGCTGTGGCAGCGTGTGGTCAGCATGGAGGCCACCTGGCAAGTGTCCACGACATCCAGCACAGCGCGCACGTGAAGCTCCTCGCTAAGACGGACGGCTTCTCGCTCTGGATTGGCCTGTCGAACCAGGATGTAATTTTGAATTTTGCCTAACCAAAATCTGAGCAGAAAGATTTTACGAGTACATCCCAAGTATATCTCATTTGGAGTTCTTTCACATGGTGGTGCCTCATAATTCTTTGCTCATAATTGCACTTTACCAGCTAATATGACAGTCTCTCTCTCTCTCTCTCTCTCTCTCTCTCTCTCTCTCTCTCTCTCTCTCTCTCTCTCTCTCTCCTCTCCCCTCCCCCCCCCCCCCCCCCCCCCCATGCAGGTTAGTGACTCAGCCTTTGAGTGGTCTGATGGAACGGGAATGGACTACAATGCCACCATCTCTGACTCTTTGCAGGGCTCCAGCTCAGACAAACAAGAGGCCAGCTGTGTATTTGTAAACCCTGCCGGAGCCTGGAAGAGAACCGGCTGCAACACGTTGGTAGAGGGAGCCATCTGCTACACGGCCACCATCACCACCCCATCCCAGAGTAAGACACCCGTGTGTTTTTATATATAAAACCACATTGTTCTTTTTTTCATCATGTAGAAAAAAAAGTGAAATGACTGCAGTTGGTATTTATTTTTTAATGAATAAAATTTTTTTTGTATTGAAATGTATCGAAGGTCGACTAGTACAGGATATAAAATCCTCTATTCCAGACTCAAACGACACAAAAACAAAAATGATAGAAACACGTTTGAAGCACATTGATTTCATAAATCACTTCATGATTAAAAATGACTTACATTTCATAAATATTTCATAAAATTACAAACCATTTTTTACAGACAAAATGTATCCAACCTATTCTTGAAAGTGCTCATATTATGCTCATTTTCAGGTTCATAATTGCATTTAGAGGTTTCAGAAAACACCATATTTGTGTTGTACTGCACATTGCTGCAGCTCCTCTTTTCACCCTGTGTGTTGAGCACTCTGTTTTAGCTACAGAGTGAGACATCGCACTTCTGTTCCATCTTTGTTGGGAGTCGCACATGCGCAGTAAGTACTACTAGCTAGTCAGTTGCAGAGTATGAGGGCGTGCCACGCTAGCAGCTAGGCTAGCATTATAACGTGTGTTACAAAGTGACGCGTTGTCTCTGAAGTAAAGGCTGGACTACAACAGAGCTGTTTGGAGCAATTTGTGAACAGTGTTTTCTGTTGGAGATGGTAAGTCCCTTTGGGGTGGACTTTGGGCTTTTTCACTTTGTAAACCTATAACATGCACAAAGAATATATATAACACAATAAAGGAAAGGGGAAAAACCCAAAAAGCATAATATGAGCACTTCAACTGAAGGGGAACACAGATTATTCTGGATGCTCGTTCCGGACGTATTGAATGGTTTAGATTCAGAGGGGAAAAAACTACAGTAGCACCACGGAATCTTTTTATTTTTTTACATTATGCGTCTACTTGTGACTAAATTTGTGTTGGAGTGGCGTTGACCGTGTCCATATTGTTTCTGTTGTTATGAATCAGCGGCCAGACAGCAGGTCGCCCCAGAGACCAATCACTGCCCTCAGAGCAACGGTGTGTCCACGTGGGTGCAGCATCAGGATCACTGCTACGCCTTCGACATGGGCTTCTACAACTACAGCGTGTACAGCATGGAGAAGGCCCGCAGCATCTGTCAGAGCATGGGTGGGTTGTTGTCTGGCGCATGGAAGGTTATAGTTAGGATTCATCTGAACCAACTGTAGTCCACCAATTCATTTTTTTCTTTCTTTCTACTGACAGATGCTCAACTGCTGACCTTAAAATCCAAAGAGGAGAACGATTTTGTGTCAATGTACATGTCTGATGACCCTCTCATCACCAGTCGAGTGTGGCTCGGCATGGAGCTCGACGCTCAAGGTAAACCTTATCGTTTTGAAATGGAAGCAAAACGATTTAGATAACATTAAAGGCCCAATCTGCAGTTCGGGGTTTAAATATTTCAATTATGGCTATATTCATGCATATAATTCCTGTTAAGAGTTTGACTTCTAGATGAAAACTCTGCATTTTGTGTTTCTCATATGATCGTAATTGACACGTACTTGACAATATAGTTGTCTAGAACTAGAGCTGGGCAATATATCGATATTATATCAAAATCGTGATATGAGACTAGATATCCTCTTAGATTTTGGATATTGTAATATGGCATAAGAGGTGTCTTTTCCTGGTTTTAAAGGCTGCATTACAGTAAAGTGATGTAATTTTCTGACCTTACCAGACTGTTGTAACTGTTCTGTTATTTGCCTTTACCCACTTAGTCATTATATCCACATTACTGATGATTATTTATCAAAAATCTCATTGTGTAAATAATCTCCTGGTTGTTCCTCTCAGGTAAGCCTGTATCCTGGCACGATGGCTCGGCTCTGGCTTACTCTAACTGGAAGTTGGATGCTTTGGTTACTGGGAAGACGTCCAAGCACTACTGTGCCGTCATGATGGCAGGAGATAAAGGAATCTGGAAAGTTGTCAGCTGCGAGACTAGCCAGAATCGTATCGTCTGCAAAACGGACGCAAGTGAGTATCACAACTGCATTAAAGGAATGTTTCGACTAGGGCGGCCACCTCTTAGTCGATTAGTCGACTAATCGGTCGTTTTGGTCTCAGTCGACTAAGATTTCTTTAGTCGATTAGTCATTTTTTATGCTTATTCATGCTTAATTACTTATTTCCAAGAAACTTCTGAGCACATTTATGGTAAACGCAAGATTTAAAGTGGTGCTTTTGCAGGATTAATTGTGGAGAAACTCAGTTTTACAGATGGTTAATTAACTACATTTATATTGTGCTTTTCTAGTCTTAATCACCTCTCAAAGCGCACAGCTCTGTCAATTAAATCAACTAATCGATTAGTCGACAAAATCGTATAAGTGTTAGTTGACTAAGAATTTGTTTAGTCGAGGACAGCCCTAGTTTTGACATTTTGGGGAACGCGCTCGTTCGCTTTCTTGCACGAGAGCTAGATGAGAAGATAGATACCACTCCCGTATCGTTACAGTAAATATGTATCAGGAGGCAGCAGCCGGGTAACCTGACTCCGCCAGATGGATTGTTTCACATTTGCTCAGCATATCCATCTGGGAACTTTCCGTTGGAGAACTTTTGGGAAGGGGCGAAAATCCTGGTTAGCCGATTGGATAAACCATCTGTCTATCACCACCTGTGTTGGTGATAGACGGGCTAAATCAACCAATCCGATCAAACTCTTGCCGAAACCAGTCGGGAGAAGAGAAAAAAACATCTTTTCCTCCGAGAAATGCCTCCAGTGCCGTTTTTTGCTCTTCTTTCAATGAAGGAATACTTTCTAATTTGGATAAAACTTGCGCGATAGCTACGCTCATCTCATCCGTGGAAGCTGCCATGTTGTTTAGACTTAACGCTTCTCGTTGCGTCACACCTAAACCCGCCTCAAAACCAACGCTGATTGGTCGGTCGTTTGGCAAATGGCTCCAAATTTTCTCTAACTCAAGATGCCAGACTGATCTGCGAGTAGAAAACTGGAGCTCACGAGATCAGGACGGTCTCACGACGCTAGCAGCCGGGTAGCTTAGCTTAGCATAAAGGGTGGAAACAGGGGAAGCGATAGCCTGGCTCTGTCCGAAAGGTAAACAGCGGAGACACCAGCAAGCTGCTGCTCCAACCAAGGTGTTTCAACCCAAACGGATATTATTCACGTTACTTAGTTTGTCTTAGACAGAGATAAAAAGCTGTATGAACTCAAACACAATGACGTCTTAAGTGGGCACACGAAGACCACTAAAAACTATTCTATATCCACGACGTTCCACTTCCGTGATGGCTCCGTTGCCGACAGAAATTCCGCCGGATGTGGCTCGTTTTCGGCCGGATGTCCGTCACCTTCCGCTTTCTTCGTGTTGGAATTCTAAACTCCGGTGGATTTCTGAGGACTGTGGTTAACTGCTCCTCAGATCTCTGCAGGGTAAATCCAGACAGCTAGCTAGACTGTCTGTCCAATCGGAGTTCTCTGTTGCACGACTAAAACATGAACGTACACACATTCCACCAAAACAAGTTCCTTCCCGACGCTATTTTGTAGCGGCCCCGTGGCTGTGTCCGGCGCTAGCATGACGATTGTGATTGGTTTGAAGACGTGCCAATAAAACCACAGCACGATTTTCTCCCATGCTGTGTGGACTCACCAGACCCTCCTCCTCCGCAGCGCTGTGGTGGAGGAGGAGGAGGAGGAGGAGGGTCTGGCAATGCGAGAACTGAACTAAAAACTGACTGAAATGACTTAACTTCACCTTTGCGTCCTCAGAGTCCGGAGGCTCCCCCGTGGCGTTGGGTCTCTTCATCGTGGTCGTCCTCGCTCTCCTTTCAGCCATCGGCTTTATCTTCTATAAAAAGAAAAGAGCCCACTTCTCTTCTACCGTCCGCTACAAGAGGACCTTTGATGATTCAGACGCCACCAGTATTATAACCGAAGCTGACTGAGCTTGCTGGAGTAATCGGCCTCAGGGAGTATTAATGTGCCTTGTGTGCATTTTAGTACTTTACAGCAAGAGTAGGTGCAGCCTTCCCCTTTTTTTTAAATCCTTAATTTATCCTGCTCAAGCCTGCAAACTTCCTAGAATTGTGTGTAAAACTGTAAATATTGTTAGAAAATTGTGAATATCCACCAACTCAGTGTCTTAATTTTGGTTATTTTAGATGTGTGTGTTATGAAGAACCCTGTGTTAAACCTTACGTAAATACTGGGACTGATGCTCTCTGCCAAATGTTGATCATTATACAAGTGGGATAGTTTTTGTTTTTAGATTGTAAAAAAGATTTTGAGTTGATTCATGTAATTGATGCCTTAAATTGCACTGATGTATGAGTGACTCCAAACTATCAGAAACAAAACATGCATTTTGGTTGTTTACTGTATATAGCGTTACTCTAGCTATTCCAGTTTTATTTTTCAACTTCAGAAGTTTTGATTTCCACATGGTTACAATTAATAAATACATAAAATAGACTTTTAAAAGGTCAGTTCACCTGAAAATACAGTAAAACCTGTTTTCTTTGACTTGGGAGTGAGATATATGCCCAATAACTGTCTGCAAGCAAAAGTAAGAAACTAAAGACTGGCTCTTATGTTAATGTTTAATTATATTCTATGAGAAACTTGGCTGTTAAATTCTTTATATTGGTCTGATACATTCAAACTTCAGCAAATCATATTAAAACTATCTGCATTGAGATATTGCACTCTGAAGAAAATGCGTTATGCTGTATTTTTAGTTGCACTGTGCAACAATAAGTAGAACAAAAAAATGTGATTGATGATCTCACTGACTGTGCCTTTTAACATTATTACTTCAGAAGAAATGGGAGTTTCTAAGCCACTGGATAGGGTTATGTTGTGTATTTACTGATTAAGTTGACTTATTAATACCTAACCATATGTTTTAGTTGTAAATCTGAAATTTTAGTCCTGCTGATTAGTTTTCACTGTCTTAGCCTGAAAAGGATTCAGGCATCTGCTTGTTTAATGTCTCTGTTTATGTACAGTAGATCTGACTTTCCTATGCACGCAACTACTGAGCAAGAACGCACTTTAATGGAGCTACAGTTCCTTCTGTTTAAGCACAATGAGGTTCAGAGTTTGTAGGGGACGTTCAAATTGCACTGGCGTTTGCTTTGAATGCTTTGTAAATATGTTTTATAACCATGAATGAACCAAAGATGCATCCATTCATATCAAATTGTAAACCAAATGTTATGGGTTGTTTTGTTTTTTTAACTTCCCCACCATACCTAAACAGATCGATCAGCTCAAATCAGGTACAGTATCACTCCAATAAAATGTCCTGCCTTCAAATACTCTTTGTCTATATTCTTCACTGTAATTAGTGTTATGTGATGTAAAGCTATTACTGTAAACTGTTACATTTTCTTGACATGCAATTAGTCAGGCTTAAGCTGGCAATAAAATTAGACTCATTGCACCAGTATTGCATGTAAAGTCATTTCAAGTACTTTAAAGAGGAAAATCCAACTTAAAACAGAATGTACACAGTGCTGTATCACACATTTAACAGTAGAGCTAATATTTACAATTCTTCACAGAATGGAAATGGGCATTTAAAACCTTTTTTAGGGTTGTTTTACTGACAATTTGTTAATCACTCTGACTGACTTTTAGATATATCTAAACAGCTTTTATTTACGGTTACCAACTGTCAATCCGTTTCAGTCAAATCATTACAGCTGCTATCAGCATGTTAATTTTTCCCATTCACCTGAATTATGTCTAGTATGTATGTATGTATGACATATCCTTGTTCACAAGTGAACAATGAAAATTGTGTTTTGGGTGGATTTTTCCTTTCAGTCTTCAGAGTATTCCTATTGAAGAGGTTTAGAGGTAGCATGCTAATCAGACTGAGCTGCCATTTGTTTCATTTCATTTAGTGTGAATTGCTGAACAAATGGGAGCAGTGGACCCAACCACAGGCCTGGAACCTGACATTTAGAAGTACTCTTATGTCTGAGGTGGCAGCAGTGTTGTCCAGCAATTTAGCTCTAGTTGAGAAAGAATGGAGCAGAGATTCAACAATCAACTACAGTAAGCCCTGTCAGACAAGTCTGCATCATGCTAACAAGAAACACCTGACTATATTGTGCCTGCAGCATAAATAGAGAACAGTAAATCAATATATAATAAAAGTTGACTTAACAAAAAAAAGTTTGCATTTAATCTTTATTTCCAAAATTGAAAGCATGAAACTAGATTTGTACATACATAAAGCATTTCAAACACTGAAACAAAGAACATGTGTTGATGGGGTTACGTTCTTTTTTTTTTCCCCTTTTCTTTCTCAGTGGGAAAAGTCAGAGGAAACACCAAAAGGAATAATCACCACTTTGTATATTCTCTCCTAAAAGCATCCATCTTACCATCACACAAGTACTAACCGACGCTTACTATCCTATGCTATTTCAATTCCTGCCTTTTCATTCAAACATTAAAGCACTTGTGGTTTAACAGTTAAAGACTTGCATTTTTATTTAATTATAATTGAATAAAGTGCACTCTCATGAGAGAAAAAAAAATTACCGTTGTGTCAACCAAAATATTTTTACGCACTAGTTCATTTGGAGTTTGCATATCTGCAAAAGCCACCTGCAACAAAGGCGAGACGTGTTCTGTGCACTGCCGTTCAATTTCTGATGAATGTGACAATGTCAAAAGCATGTGTGAAAACTGGGTGAGCTACCATATGGCATCGAGTGACCCACCTTCTTTTTTCTTTTTTTTTTTACCCATAATCCACCCCTTTCACATAATTAGTACTCCTCTTCGAGATCGTCGTCCAGGTCAGAAAAGTCAATAGATGGTCTGTTGTCTCGCGTGTCCTCGTCACCTTCCCCATGGGGAACTGCAATCCAGACACATCAAGTCAAAGTATGTAGCCACATAATAAATATAACAATACAAAAAAAACAAAAGGGTGAACAATCTACATTATACTACAGCTTTTTATTTATTTATTTTAACACATTTTATTCATTTTTGCCAATAAAGACAATTCTGAACAACTTGTTTAAATCTTGGTTGTACAAAAGTGTAGTATAAGTGGTATAACATAGTAATATTAGTAATAATCAAACCACCCACCCCTCTCTACTACAGCTTTAAATATGGCATTTAGAGGTAAGAGCTTGCATATCTTGCATATCAGAACTGCCTTTCAACAAACAAGCATAGAAGAGAAGGATTGGGCAAACATACTTTCAAGATTGTCCATGTGTTCATGAAGAATTCTCACCAGGTTAAATAACTGGGTGAGAGAAGGAAGCAGTTTCTCTTTAAGATTTATATTTGACCACAAATTCATCATTTAAACATTTTCAAATTGTGTGAATCACTACTGACTTGTGTTAATAGTGTCTACAGATCAATGTGTAAGAAGGCGGCGTGCAAACAAGTCTACGCTAACTAAACAGGACTAGGTTGAAACCCAGCATATGGCTGGACTATGTACTATATGGTAAATTCTGGCCAAATTGTTGCAGGGATAGTCAGTGGTAGTGTCTATAATGTGAATCATGGATATTAAAAGTTAATTTTCAACTTTCTGTAGTGGTTCCAGGAATATTTGTTCTTAAAGCGACTGAAGTAGCATATCATATATCGATCGTTGCGTTATTGTAACTCCAGATTCTGAGTATAGGCATAGCCCTCTACGAGCTGCTGCTATTGGGTTTATCCCTCGCACAGGCGTAGTCGTGAGGATTTCTTTCGCGCCCTAGTGCCCTGCACGGGCCTCTTATGTCCAGTTACTGTATATTACAGCTGCGAGACCAGAGATCTGCTCCCCATTTTTCTTCAGCTTCGACTTCGAAGAACAGCGGTGTCCAACTGTGTACATGTGATACTGCTTTAATATAATTCAACAATAATCATGCTATTTTCAACAATTTGTTGTTCTGGATTACTGATCTTAAAGTGCTCATATTATGCTCATTTTCAGGTTCATAATTGTATTCAGAGATTGTACCAGAATGGGTTTATGTGGTTTAATTTTCAGAAAACACCATATTTTTGCTGTACTGCACAGTGCTGCAGCTCCTCTTTTCACCCTGTGTGTTGAGCTCTCCGTTTTAGCTACAGAGTGAGACATCGCACTTATATTCAAGTTTTTGTTGGGAGTCGCACATGCGCAGTAAGTACTGCTAGCCAGTCAGAAGCAGAGTATGAGGGCGTGCCATGCTAGCAGCTAGCCTAGGCTAGCATTATAACGGGTGTTACAAAGTGACGCACGTTGGTCTCTGAAGTAAAGGCTGGACGACAACAGAGCTGTTTGGAGCAGTTTGTGAACAGTGTTTTCTGTTGGAGATGGTAAGGCCCTTTGGGGTGGACTTTGGGCTTTTTCACTTTGTAAACCTACAACATGCACAAAATGATATATAAACACAATAAAAGGAAAGGGGGAAAGCCAAAAAGCATAATATGAGCACTTTAAGTGTTAGTGTAATTGTGTTTCTTTTTTTTTTTAAAACACACCAGAAGTTACACCCCATGACAATTATAAACACGCCCACAGCCTCAGATGTTGGTTTGAGAAGTGGCGGTGTTTATTCATGGCCAGACTGAAAGCTACCAGGTACGTTAACGACTACCTGACCACTCTACGACGACCACTCTTTAATAGCTCTTCTGCTCCGACCGCTAACGCCTGACAACCGTGCATCGAGGAAGCGCATCAGCTGATTGATCGCGGAGGCAGAGACGTTACCAGCGGAAGCACTGCCGCGCCTATTCCTTATGAAAGAGCTACGGCCATGGGGAAACTCGACCGACTAATTGTGTGACGTCATCACTCCCTTTGACCAATGGCGTGACTCGATCGGTCAGGGACAGACCTTGGGCGTTTATAGGGCTGGCTCCCGATTTGCTGCGGTTCAGCTAAAAAAAATACCAGGAACCACTGTACCCTGTCATGAAGTCTATCGACAGCAACAACATACACATGGCACTTTCAGACAACGGTGAAAAAGACTGATGTAATACGAAAAACTGTAGAGCTGAATTAGTACTGGAGCTCTAGTAAGCGCGAGTGTGTTCTCACCCCAGCAGCATCGACTGCGCCGAGGACATCGGAGAACCTCTGCTCACAGAAATGCAGCAGCACCACCAGATACAGACCACTGCTGATGAACTCATCGTACTCGGACTGGGAAGCAAGAGAAAAAAAAAAAAAAAAAAACACCTTTTCAGTAAACTGCACAGGTTTCATCCAGAACATATACAGTACAATAAACACCGGGGGTGTCAAACTCATTTTACTTCACGGGCCACATAGCCCTAATTTGATCTCAAGTGGGCCAGAGCAGTAAACTACTCCAGAAAGATCAGAAACTTGATTCTGCCGCAGAGTTTCTTGACGCTTCTGCTACGACAGCTCGGATTGGGCATCGTTCAAAAAGTTACGATTCCATCGGAATCCAAACAATGCCCAACCCTAACAACAGCGTTCTAAGGCCATTGTAGGAGAAAAAAATAAAATAAAATTATGTTACGGACCTGGGAGAGAGGAGTAATATTTCAAGAAAAAGAAAAAAAAAAAACTCAGAATTTCTAAGATTAAAGTGGTAAATTTGGAATTGGAATTAATTACTTTTCTGCAATTTTCACTGGAGGGCAGGTTCTGGCCCACGGGCCCTATGTTTGACACCCCTGCAGTAGATGGTTGACAAAATAAAAAGGATAACCCAACATGTGTGCAGCCACCAAGAGCTTCCACAACAGTTTCAGAGGCGCATGGCATAGATTCTAAAAGTCTCTGGAACGCCAGAGCATACGATTCACATCACACTCCAACCACTCACTGAGCACTGGAACCCCACTCATTCATTTAGGGGGTTTCCCCTTTAAGTTGTCAACAATCTGTTTATATGTAAACTGGTACTAGAGCTGTATATCAATATTATATCAAAATCGTGATACGAGATTAGATATCGTAATAAGAAAAAGGCATAAGTGTTGTCTTTTCCTGGTTTTAAAGGCTGCATTACAGTAAAGTGATGTCATTTTCTGACCTTACCAGACTGTTGTAACTGTTCTATTATTTGCATTTACCCACTTAGTCATTATATCCACATTACTGATGATTTATCAAAAATCTCATTGTGTAAATATTTTGTAAAAGCACCAATAGTCAACACTACAATATCGTTGCGGTATCGATAGAGGTATTTGGTCAAAAATATTGTGATATCTGATTTTCTCCATATGGCCCAGCCCTACTGGTACTTTGACATGATGTTAGTCTAGCAAACTCAAACCCGTCGTACAACATTTAGAAGTTGCTTTTTTTGGTTGCTTTTAATTAATTAGGAATGTATCGGGTGCTGTACATTTTGAAATTCAATTCTCTAACTAAAAAGGTTAAATGGTGACTCACTTGCACATGTGTCCTGTATAACTCCTGGATGTCAAAGTTGTCTATGTTCAAACGCAGCTTCTCCTTGCAGAGCTCACATGTTGCGATGGCCTCAAGGTTTGTGCCTAAAAGAAAAACACATACTGACTCGGTTGACAAGACAAGGTTTTGGTGAAAGCCGTAGCCAAGCAATAGGTATTTACCTGAGCCAATTTTGGAGCGGAGCCACCTCTTGATGCAGTCCTGGTGGACGTACTGCAGACTGCCTGTACAGCGGCAAGGCTGGATCAGGGGGTTGGCGGCAGATTCCTCCCCCATCTGGCAGATTCGGCACAGATCGCCTTCTTCCTCGTCAGACTCCTCCAGCAGCAGTCTATAGCAGTAAAGAAGGATATTTAGTTCTACTGCTGATACAGTAACTCTTTTTACATCTCTTGTTTCATATATAAAAAACCTGACTGCGGAGGGTGGGGGGTGGGAGAGGTGGTTGTTCTTGTTCAAGTGTGTTTGTCTGTTCTGATGTTGAAAATTTAAAAAAAATAAAAAATGTATCTAAAAAAATAAATAAAATAAACGTAGTACTTTTAGTTAGTACTGTACTAACTAAATTACTTAAAATGCAAGACTTTAAAACAGTTTTCGGTCTTAGAGAAGGAACCACAAGAAGTTCAGTACAAGATGTGTTCAGCCTAGCTGAAGAATGTTACCCATTATCTGACAAACTGAAGAGATTTGGAGTCAGTAAGGCTGGCACAAGAGCCACTTTTGATCCACCTTAAGTCACCTGAGGCTACAATTCAAAAGAAAACGAAAAAGTCATATGTATTTGTAAGACCAATTCCTCCTGCAACTTTAATGTAAGATTAGATTTCAAAAATTGTAAATTACAAAAACACAGTTAAGAATCAAGCATTCTATTGTAGCATTTCGCTACGATGCGATGTATAAAAAAGGTACAGCCTGAGATCAAAATCCATTACCTCTCCTTAATCTTGCGCAGCTTCTCTTGATCCACACTGGAAACGGGTTTGTCCTTGTGGCCATCCAGCTGGCTCTCAACCCCACCCAAAGGACCCACAGAAACCGAAATGTTTTCAAATACTCCGACTCTGCGACGCGGCGAAAATTCAACCGAGGCGTCTTCGAGTTCAGGTAACGTTTCATCCTCGAGTCTCCACGGACGACCTGTGCCAAAGGGCTCTAAACCAACCGCTCCTTCATCATCATCATCATCTTCTTCTTGTTCCTCCTCCTCCTCCTCCTCCTCCTCCTCTTCTTCTTCTTCGTCGTCATCTTCCTGCGTTGCTTTATGCTCAATGTCATCCCACCTTCTCAGTAAATGCTGTGGACGGCTGTAGCCTTCTTCTAAGCCTGCAGACGACTGCGCGTTCTCGTCCCGAGCATGTCTTCTGAGTCGAGAGAGCAGAGGGGGGCAGCGGCCACGGAGGGAGGAGGAAAGCCACGTGTAGCTGCCTCCTCCTCCTCCGCCGCCACCGCCGCTGCTGGTATTACTACTGCCGACGCCAGGCTCTCTCGACAACGGCGTTCTGGGCGGAGCCAGGCCACTACGACAGCCATCGTTGTTTTCCTGGATAGGGGCGAGGTCGGCTCTACGATTCCGGAGGCTACCCGGCATGGCCTCTGATCCTCTAGCGTCAGGCTCCACGCTAGACATCCTGGCTCCCTCGTCACTGTCCACAGACTCCCCACCGGTTGACGGACTGTCATCATCGAGGGAGCGAGCGCTGGAGGAGCCACTAGAAGAGTCTTGGCTGGAGCGCCGCGAAAAGAGACGGGACAAAAGGCGGCGAGTGGAGCTGCGGCCCTCCGTCTCGCCACCTTCCGGGGCTGGCCTCGAAGGGAGCGCGACCTCTGGCCTGGGCAGGGGAGTGGCGTACCTGGAGGTGTGCGAGGAGTAAGAGGAGGAGAGACCTAAAGAGGAGTGAGGGTTTCTCGTTTGTTCCTGAGAGGAGTGGAGGGTGGACGAGCCGTTCAAGAAACGGGATGGGGTCCTGCTGCTGAAGTCGCGCACCGGAGGAGAAGATCGGTGGGAGGTGGAATATGAGAGGTGGCGATTTAGGGAGCTTTCTCTAGCAGTGGAGGAGGAGGAAGAAGAGGAGGGAGAGTAGGCACTCTCTTTAGGCCGAGCGCCCTGTGCATATGTGGACGTCACCCTGTCTGTCGGATCTGAAACGAGGGGAAGAGAAGAGCAGTTTGTGTGAGATTGGCTTACAGTATATGTAACAATACATTTGCATAGGTTGTGTACATCGCAAAATAGGCCTACACAATGAGGAAGCCAATCCAGGAGTACTTCTCCTTCTGTCTCCCAAACCTGAGAGACTGGGCTGGTTCTTCGTCTCTAGCTCTCTCCTGGACAACAGCGGCTTCGAGGAGGAAGATGACGGCGACCGTGAAAGTAAATGGCATGAGCTCCACGATGAATCATAAGTGTCACCTGTACCTGTTAAGGAAAAGAAGTGGAAAGCTGTTAAGAGGCTTGCTGGGTTCATTTTCCAAGTCAGTTGAACATTGTTGGAATTATCACATTTACACCTAGTAATTGCCAGGTGTTAACGGTTATGTAGCTAACTGGACCAACTGACAGCGCTTTCCGTAAGCTCGCTAATATAGAAGCCGTTTAGCGTGAACGCGTAAAAGAAAGGTAACGGGATGGTCTTCACACACACTCGACAAAATGCTGTTCAATAACCACGTAACCTTACAATGCAAGTTTTTAAAATTCCACTTCAAATCCAAATCAACACAGTATATAACTCAAATTACAAAACGTTATTCGAATAATATTAGACGGAATGACTAAATGACTGAGGTTAGCATTTGGTTACGTATCTCCCAAGCAACAGCCACCATTAGCCAAGCACTTGAGTTCAAAGCCAGTTTCAATATTGTTTTTATGTTTTAATTAAATATAAATATACATATTATAATTAATTTTCCCTAAATGAATCATATTTTGCTTATCATGGTGACTTGGTACTAACGTGAGCAAATATTAATTAACCACCCATGTTACCACAGCTTTGTTTAATTCTTATTCCAATCAGCTCTACTTTGAGCACCTGGACTGAAGCCAAATCAGACTACCCGACAGACTACCTAATACCCAGTATTTTCTGTGGATTTACTGTGAATAATCGTAGGCTCATTATGTAATTTGAGTTTCGGGCATTTCAACTCATCGGTTTTAGCTTCTACTGCTAATTAGCCAACAACCCGTTGGTAAAAAGCCCATCATATTTTGGAGACGCCTTAGCCGTCCACTGAAGGAGAGTCAACTAAATAATACACGTCAGAACAATAGGATAAAGGCTCACGGGCCACAAGCAAACCCACTGTTTTCCTTTGGTACAGCGCGCCTGACATGCGCTTCTTTCTTGGGCCTCGCGTTGCGTTTTTCCTCGCGACTTGTTAGAAGCACAATAGTTAAAATATCATTATCTTTCCAGCGAATGTCAATGTCATACTTGGCCCAGGCAAATCAAATCAAGCAAGACGTGGGCTTTGCTACTTTACCACTTCTTTCCTGTTTTGATGGCGGTAGATGACAAGCAGATTCCTGTCTGTTAGCATATAAGCAACACTGTTTATAAGTTACAGTAAAAACTATAAAATAACACCATATGAATTGCTGGGGTTGGGCTACATTGATTTTACTGACTAACTATTTTCGTAAAATACGAACGAGCCGCGTTTATTATCCGGCTTTGAAATTCAGGAGAAGCCAGACCCATGGGACGTGTTTTCCTTTTTTGGGCAACAATACAGATTAGCGCCGCCTGCTGTTATGGAGACGTATTATGTCTCGCGCACGAGCAGAACGTACACTCAAGTTGGCACTTTTTCTGACCAACTCGGGGAGACTGATCAGTCCGACTGCCTTTTCTGCCAACAGTCGGTTGTCAGGTTGGTGTGTCAGAGCCTTCAGGGTAGTCTCGCTTTGCCAGACCCTCCTCCAAAGCGAACTGAAGGAGGGTCTGGCTACTCCACATAGCATTCGAGGATGGGAGGAAAACATGCTCTGGTTTAATGGAATTTCTTTAAACCAATCAGGATCATCATGGGCGGTGCTAAACTCCGCACAGAGCCGCTGCAAAATAGTCTTGCGAGAGAAAACTCAGATTGGACAGATAGTCTAGCTAGCTGTCGCAATTTACCATGCAGACATCTGAGGAGCAGTCAAGTCAACAAACGGAAAATACATGCATCTGGCGGAATTTCCTGCAGCACCGGAGCAATCCCGGAAGTGGAACGCAAAGGATATGGACTAGCCTTAGGGTAACAGTTTTTCTTATGACCTCCACAGGTCTGGTATTATGTACCTCTGCCACTGCTAAGCCCAGTACTGGAATAAGTGGATCCTGTAACTGAGGTGCTGGTTGTTCTTGGGTACAGTCCTCTGTTGCTGTATGACAGTTTGGCTCTTTTAGAATCGCCATCATCACTGGCATTCAACAGACCAGAGCGCGTCCCCAACCTCCCTTCAGAATCAGTCTGGGAAAATGAAGGCAGACATTAAAAACGGAATATATTTCAATGACATCATTCAGCAATATTCCGTGAAACTAAAATGTTTAAAGTTTTAGAAAATACCTTCGACCAAGACTGCATTTTGCATGCTATAGACAAATGAGACAGTACAGCTTCAGTACCAGTTTGCTCCTGCTGCTGAAGGAGGATTCAGCCCACGGGCGATCATAAGATCTGCTGGACGATGTCAGAGAAGAGGGCAACTTCCAGCTGGGCGAGCGGCTGTCGGAGCTGCTGTAGTCTCTGGGCGAGCTCAGGAGACGAGAGCTCTTCAAAAGGAGAGAAGGTAAAACAAGTAGCATTCGTTAGTACTCACACACAGGGCCAAATAAGTAATACAAAAATGTGTAAATGTTTCCTGTGTTTTAGTAGTGGGACAATCACACAATTAATAGTGGCGCAGGCGCCCCGTTTTGTTTGCATCTTGCGAACTTAGAAAACTTTTTAACATATTCAAGATTGGCTTTGGAAATGTCCTATGAGGAAGGATATGCATTCAACAAGTTGGTGTGTTTTGGCAAGAAACACCCAGTGTGAACATACTGTAACTGTAAGAAACCTCCACAGGAACATTTATGCACACAAGTTGCTTTCTTGTTAAGTAACACCTTTTACCCACTTGCCAAAACCCCACTTATACCCACTAACATGTGGTTGTAGTGGGAGAAGTTACAATGTGCATTCACTCCCAGGACAGGCACGTGTATTTAAAATCGACTCCAGCTCCAATCGGTAGTTACGGAAACAGGACATCTGGATGAACACGCTAATTTTCAGCCCTTTTCTGGTGCAATGCTGTGACGCGGGTCGACTTTCACAAATTCTGTCCGTCTCCGCCTAAGCTGCGCTCACACATCAAATTAGTCAGCATATATCAATCTTCATTAGTCGGGCCTCCATGCTGCGTTCTACGGTTTACTAACCCCACGTTGTGAGAGTAGCATGCCTCTTTTGGAGAATACCAGAGCCAGTATGTGTGTGTGTGTGTGTGTGTGTGTGTGTGTGTGTGTGTGTGTGTGTGGTGGAGCGAGTGAGAGAGCACCTGTGAATGCAGAGCGATTGGTCTGAGCGGAGGAGTTTATTAGCCAAGATATCAAGTGAATGCACAGCAGAGTTTGCAGTTTGTGCACTGTATTGGAAAGCCTATTGGGGTTTAAAAAACAAACAAACAAAAAAAACTCATATATATGCTAATTTGAGTGGGAAAAGGGTATAATATAGATTTGTCTTTCAATGCATACTATCTTAAGAGGATAACTTAAATTGGTGCTCATCTCAGTATGCCCATAAAAAAATTAAATAAAACCATGGTGAGCGGTTTGTTGCGTCACCTAGCTTGGACTCTTCTGGAAAGAACAGGAACTAGACAGGGCCCAGGCCAACAGTAACACTATCTTGACAAGCAGGACTGAAATACGCTTGTGTGCCAAGGAATCTAGGTTGCCCTATAAAAAGACCTCCAAAGTATCTGCTGTTGAACAAATGATATATGTAGTTAGCTACTGTACCATGCTCCTAAGGGAACCTGTAAGAAAGGAGCTTACTTGAACACCCTCTCTCTGGAATACACTAGAAAGGCAGATGACTAAAGCCCCAAGTGGAATAGAAACACAGATACAGCAGGATGATTGTCAACTCAGGCCCAATAAGTGCAGTTGTTGTTATTGTCGCTCTTGACTGTTTATCCAACTTAAACCATCACTATTTTAGCTGACATTGTCACCTTTGTGACCTTTGCATACCAGGCTGAACTAAATAAAAGCTGGTGGTCATCTACAATGACAGCTAAACACCTACCCAAAAAAACTCTCAATAAGTATATGAACTGAATCTCAAATGCAAAACTAGAATAACCATATACAGGACACCAAGACTATACAGTAAACAAAACCAAGGGAGTGGTGTGTGGTGTGCGTGTGTGTGTATATATATATATAATTTCCTCTATGTTGATTTTGTAGTGGCGGCCCACCATGGCAAAATTTCTGCCATCACGGTATCAGAAATAGGGCTTTACAGAAAGTGTAGTTAGGATTGCCTTTTAAAATATCCTGCCGACATAATGCACCCCCCACATTGCAATTTAACAACAAGTAGAACTATTCAGAGGTTATTGGGCCCGTCCAGTTTAACTCCACATACTGTTGTGTTAATGTAGTTTATCGTCAAAGCGTTCACTTTCTTCCGAGTTGACTATTAAACGAACAGCTCCACCAAAAACGTCACTGCGGTGGATCCGTTCTAAGTGTAGGTTGTTCGGACAGACCTGCCCCCACTGCTAAAGAAACATCCTAAAAAGGAAACACTGATAGATTGTCTGTCTGTCTGTCTGTCTGTCTGTCTGTCGCCTACCTGGTGGTCCAGGTCGGCTTTGTAAGCTGACGACACCCTCGGGAAGCGGTCAGTATTCAGCACCGTATCCCTACTGTACAACCTGCTAGAGCCCAGTGATGAGGAGGAGACTGTTGGACTGGTTGTGTACGAAGACCTTGAGCTGCTGGGCAGACAAAACGGCAGTCTGCGAGACCTGGAGTCCATCGTGGATTGCCTGTTGCGATGTGATGATGAGAAATCCAAAGATATTATTGCATGATAGTTGAGATGAGCTAGCAGGAAGCAGAAAGAACTTGCTCACAAATGCATCTTTTATTCCCCATCCAATGATGAAACAGGGCATGAAGTTATAACCTTACAGCACAGACTGTTAAAAAGGGCCTGCAACCTTCTCAATCTTTCTAGCAATAACGCTTGAGTGAGCAGGTCAAATTTGATGATGGAGCGCACGTGACTGTATGTCTGCAAACACTCAAATTTGACACCGTTCTCCTTCCTGGACTTGGTATCAGTGCCTATCTTTGGGACTATGAACTCTGTTACAGGAACATGACACGTCCATGGAGCAAGCAGTAGCACTCTGAGCTGTGTATCTAAACTAGCAAGGTGCTCTAGAACAGTTATGAGACACTGGGATCATGTATTATTAAGCTGCATTACTAAATCCAACACTTAGAACAAGGTCAAGTAAATTGTTATATTCTCTTTTTTTATTTTATTTGAGTAACCTTAAGTGCTACTGCTGTATTAGCTAAAAGCCAAACATAAGGTGGTGCAGTATGAGTTACGCCCTGGTAGTGATATGGATCTATGGACATTAGCTACAGCAGCTGTGGTCAAAGATAGCTTAGCAAGCCAACAGCCTGTCAGACTGATATGATCAGCAGTAAAAAAAAAAGTTTTTTAAAAAAGGCCCAAAAAAAACATTTTAAACCACAACACAGCACTTAAAACATTATCATTAAAGGAACACGCCGACTTATTGGGAATTTAGCTTATTCACCGTAACCCCCAGAGTTAGACAAGTCGATACATACCCTTCTCATCTCCGTGCGTGCTGAAATGCTGCCTGACGGTTCCAGCATTAGCTTAGCCTAGCACAGATCCTGCAGGTAACTGGTTCCAACTAGCCTACTGCTCCAAATTGTGACAAAAGTGACAAAATAACACCAACATGTTCCTATTTACATGTTGTGATTTGTAGAGTCACAGCGTGTACAAAAAACAACGTAACATGAGACACAGCCATCTTCTAACAGTAAACAAACCGGGAACTATATTCTCAGACAGGCTTGCTGCGAGCATATCACTCCGCCCAAGTACTATATTCTTCCGCCTGAGAATATAGTTCCCGGTAGACTACGGCTGTGTCTCATGTTACGTTGTTTTTTGTACACGCTGTGACTCTATAAATCACAACATGTAAATAGGAACATGTTGGCGTTATTTTGTCACTTATTCGGAGCAGTAGGATTGCTGGAACCATTCACCTGCATGTTCTGTGCTGGCCTGATGCCGCTGGAGCTGTCAGACAGCCTTACAGCACGCACAGAGATGAGAAGGATATGTATCGACTTGTCTTAACTCTGGGGGTTATGGAGAATAAGCTAAATTCCCAATAAGTCGGCGTGTTCCTTTAAACAATAAACAAAATTTAGTAGTCTAGGAAGAAATAACCCACAACAATTTGCGCGCATATATATATATATATATATATATATATATATATATATATATATATATATACACACACACACACACAAACTTGTGTTGGTGTGGTTAACTACCAGTTAGAGAAATAGTCCCATTTGCTGCTTCCATTAATTTATGTAACAAGCTGCAGGTGTCCTGTCTCCTGGGAAACAAACACCCTGCAATGAATCCTACCTTCACAAAGCTTTTAATGTTCAGTTTATGTTCCAACTGTTTCAGAGAGGTGTTAGTTCGACTTTAAAAAGGGTCAAAATCACGAAGGCCCTGGTTTGTGGTGCTGTTCAATTGCGTTGCCTTATACAGAAACCTGTTTCTAACATTTTGTCCAATCCATTTAGGTTAATGAGGGGCCACACAATTCAACAGCACCACAAGCCACAGCCTTGGTCACAATGACCATAAAGTATAGCTAACATTAAAAAGGATTTATTACAGAACTGGTTGTTTTTCCTCTTATCCCTTGCTGCTGCAACAGTGTGAAGTTCTCCATTGTGGGATTAATAAAAGGATTTTGAATCTTAAATCCTAATAGATTGCAGTAGTTTTAACTAGGTTTAAATAAGTTAGTCAAAAATAATGGCAACTGAGCAAATGGCCATGCATCAATATCCCTATCAATTAGTAACCATACCTTTTTTTTAAAATAGAATAAAAAAAAAAAAGTCTCAGCAGACAGCTTAGTCATTGATTGACATTAAGTAAAAACATGTTAACGTCTTGTGTTTTCGGTGTGAGCCAACATTATCCTGCCTGCCTTGTCTTGTCTTCAACTAGTCTGCGTTAAATTAGCTGACGTTAAGTTAGCTAGCTAGCCGACTATCGAAAGTTGAATAACGTTTAAATAGTAACATTAGCTAGCTAGCACTAGCTAATCTAACCCTAGCGTTATTTCTGTTAACGCTTCCTGCTCGAAACGTTCACGTCACTGTTTATTATAGATATTTGAATTGTTATAGATTTGATTGCTATAGCTATATATTTGATTGTTATAGATATTCGTTATAGATATTCGATTGTTACACATAGGCTATGTGATTGTTATCCGATTGCCTTGCACACGACAAGTAACGTTACCGTTAGCTAAATGTTCGGTTAGCTACAAACTAACGTACGTTAGCAAATAAAGAAAAAGAAGCAGTTTAACACTTGCCTCACTTGTCGCTAATCAGATGTGCTAACAGGGTGGTTCAGCTGTTTTTCGGCAGAGCTGTTTGCTACAGCGGCTGAAAACTCACTTAGCTATAAGCTAGCTAGCTGGTTAGCTTGTCATTTGTACGCTGGCGTTAAGAAGCCTCGATATTTTTGCAAAATCAGTGGCTCTACATTTAACGTTGACGATGTTTGTTTGAGACAACCAGTTTCAGTACTAGGTGTCAATTTACATAAACTACATTTCTAACACAATACACTGCTGTCAGCATTTAGCTAAACACCCTCACCTTTGATTTCAATCTTCCCTGCTATGGCTAACACAACAAAAGCGATGGCGTCTGTGTTGACTGCTGTTGACGCAATGACCCGAAGGGAGTGATGTTATGGAAAGCCAACCAGTTCAAAAATGCGGGATTGCGCACATGTTAACGCGTAGACAACACAAACGAGCTTCGGAGCTTGTCGAGTATCCAGGATGTTTTCCGCAAAGCAGTATTGTAAACGTGTATTGTTTGCATGGGCGTCAGTTTGGTTTGAAATGTGCTGGGGACAGAGACGCATTTGGAAGTGCATTTCCAGAAGTGCTGGGTACAATGATATTCATTTTTTTTCTTCTCTTTTTCATGTTTTGAAAGACGCTGTCCTGTAGATTACTAATGTAAATTAATAAAAAATGTATTAAAAAAATGTGGTGATGTCCGACACGTTTTATGAAGAAGCCTTAAGTTTTCAAAAACCATTAGACAGGCATTCTACAACGCTTAACGTGGTTTAATGCAGAGTGCGAACTACGCAAGCACCAAGGCGTGGCGGCGCTGCGGTGCAAATTCAACTTATGTTTAGGACATGTTAATTTAAAGCTTACCATGGTAAAAAGAAAACAAGGCAGTTTACTTAATTTCGGTTTTACTAAGACATAGTGTAGCGATGACGTTAATAGCACGACCAATTCACCTGCTGCAATGTTATTAGCACACCTCCCATCAGGGTGAAAACGCAAGAAGAAGCTGAAGAAATAATGTCCTCTGGCTAAAGATGCTCCTAATCACTGTTGCTCCTCTCTCTCCCGTTAAATTGGAAAAGTCCTTTTATTATGGACGTTATCTGATAAGCGTTTCTGCTTCATTAGAGCCTATAAGGAAAAAGCTTAACGTGGTTGAATGTAGCAGGACTACCTAAACAGCGATCAATGATCACCACATTTTTCTCTCATATTGCTCATCATAACCACTGAAAACTGTCAAAAAATCCAACCCAAAGTCCTATTATTATGGACGTTATCTGACATTAAGCATTTCTGCTTCACATTTTCAGCAGAGCAGCGGAGCGGCTGTGGGTTGACTCCCCACGGTTCTCATATGTCCTATAAGGTCCGCAGCAGAGCGGCTGTATCTGTGCCTGTCCTGTGGGGGGGATAGAGCTTTTTGTGGATTTGTTGGCATCTGTCGTTCACGAATTATATGCCTATGTGTTATGAACTTTATTTGTTTAACTAAATTGAGCTCGAGGTTTTAAAAAAAAAAAGTGGTGGGTACAAAATGACTCATGATGAAATGTGGTGGGGACGCATACCCACCGTCCCCACCAAAATCTACGCCTATGATTGTTTGTAGACAAATGGCGTCATTGATGGCGTCTAACACAGTGATAAATTATTGCACTGAATAAAACGAATAAAGTCTCCCCGCTACATCATTTTACTAACTAGTTACACAAGCATATCCACTGCCCTCTGCCCAGTTAAACCACTGCCACTCCAGTTTTAGAACACTAATATTGCCACTCATGCCGTTATTATGAAACAATTATTTACCAAAGGATTGATTACACACATTTGATGCATTACTCTCAAGCATAGGCCTACTTATCAGAAAATAGACATATGAACAGGTCATAAATGGATCAAAATTAATTTCTTTTTTTTTATTGATGACAATCATTATTCCCAACATTTATTGGCACAAAATACAATAGGCCTATCACAGATGGTTGAGATTATCTGTAATATCTGCCTGTTTTACAGTCTTTGATCAACAGGTGGTTTTGTGTAAAATATACCATTTTGCAAACCAATTTCCTGGAACTTCAATGCTTCATGTTTGTTTGGATTAGAATATTGTTTCAGATGGTTTATTATCCTTATGCACAGTTTTTTTAACGAAAATTTTAACTAGGCCCACTAAATTAATGCAACCCGAGAAGAATAGACAGATTTATGGCAATGATAAAATCAAATTTCATACCTCACACCGATTTTGAAGGCTCACAAAGCGTCTTCATGTGGCTTAGATAAATCAATCGGGATTAATTGATTTATTCCACCACCAACTCCAGTGCTGACACACTGCATATGTTTTTTGCACAAATACAAGCCCATACATGGCTCTACAATACAACATTTGGGCTCTGGAATAACCTGACTACACCTAACGTGATTTTATTTTATCAGTGGGAGTCTGCTTCTTTCTCAAAATATGTCACATATACACAATGCTTCAAATTTCCTTTGTCACTTCTGTATTCATAGCATGGTTTTAGGTACTCAACACTGGCAGGCTGCTGCTTTATGAAGATATCTGTGTACAATCCTAAAGTTGAAGTCCCTGGAGCAGATATTTGTTACTGAATTTTAAACTATTAAAACAAAACAAGTGAAAAAAAGAACTAGAGAGTAGTGTCTGTATACAAAGATTGGGTGATCTACAAAAAATGTGGAATGAGGCATGCGAAAAGACAACGAGCCAGCATTATTACTGTATGAGATGTGCCAGTGTATTGTGGAAAGTATTATACAGTATGTGCCATGGATTTTTAGTTATCACCACTGCTAGTTTGTGTCAGTGAGTTTGGGATATTGGCAAACACTGCATCTGAAGCAGCCCAAACAGTGAATCCAGCTGGAAATAAAATAAACAATTTGGGGTTTAAAGACTGGAATATAACTTGTGAATGAAGCAGATATACAGTAAACTATACAACATTGTGTAAAAGGTGAGATGCCATACTTTCTTGGACTATTGTCCGATGACATAGAATACAATTATCACCAACACGTTGACCAACTTTAAACAGGTGGAGGAGCAACTAGACTACACCAATAAGTGGCATTTGAATACCTCAATATGGCACAATGCACACTTAATGTCTGATAACAAACCCTTTGCTTGTAAGCAGTGAAGTGACAGAGGTATTTATACTTTAGACCAGCTATTCAATGAGGTTTGAAGACGAGAGAGCTAGTTTTGAGGTCCACAGGATATCTTTCTACCTTTGTCTTCGGCGCACCCAGTCATTTAATGGTTTGTTGATTTTCCTGTGAGAGGATTAGTGTCCAAGATTTATGCTAAACTGATGCAAGTATCCATTGGAGAACTCCCAATAGTAAGTAGTAGTTGTAAAAAAATGGGAGCGAGAACTGAGCCATGAGGGGAATGCAATTAATTGGGAGACAGTTTGGGACATGTTCCACTGTTCCAAGAACCCAAACCACCAGTATATCCACTTCAACATATGTTGCATATAAAAAAAAACAATAAAAAGTTGATATATATAATATATATATATATATTACAGGCAGTGGTGGGAAGTAACTAAGTGTACATTTACTCAAGTACTGCGCTTAAATTTATTTTATTTACATTTGATGCTAATTAATACTCTTTCTTGACAACATTTCAAAGGGAACTATTGTACTTTTTACTTGATTTGGAAACTAGTTATAGTTACTTTGCTAATTTAGATTTGCATACAAAAAAAGATTTAACAAAATATATGATCGAATGAAATATATAGCCATGTTACAGAACAAACTACCCAACAGTGTATCAAATCAAAAACAACTCAATTAACAACATTAACATGCTGTTTAAATATCTGCAACAGTAATACAACTCCAATATAATAATATTATAACATTCTGTAAGGGGTCACTCTGCAGTTATGAATAATAAGCACTTTTACTTTTGATATTTAAATAGGCTACATGTTGATAACACTTCTACATTTACTAAAGTCATAATTGCAGAACTTTCATTTTTAATAAATTACATTTGACAGTGGTACAACAATGAGTTGTTTTTTTATTAGCATTGTTTGACATCTGATTATTATGATTATGGCAAACAAGCTTGACAAACCTCACACTTCCTAATGTGATGAGCACCAAAGACATGGATGTGGAAAAATGAACCTAGTATATGTCTGTCAATTTAGTACAATGACAATAGAGAAGATGTAGCAATCATGTATTGATGAAGGAATATATTAGCCATCACGAAATGGGAAGAGAGACAAATGGACAAATGTTTATATTTTTATCTGCCAAAATGTCGATCAATGAATCTGTTAAAACATCTAAATTGTTTTTAAATTGAATGTATTGGCTTGAAAGTTAATGTAATTCAAGTTTCAAATATCTGTCTTTTATATACATTATCTCTCTCTCTCACACACACAACACACACACACACACACACACACACACACACACACACACACACACACACACACCACTCATTGGATTTTGACTAAATTGGGTCATGTGATGCATCTTACGTGCATCATGGCATTTTGACATTTTCAAAATTACTGCCTCAAGGGAGCCACTGTGAACACAAGTCAAAATGAATAAGTGAAAACTTTGCTTACAGCTACGTACATGCTTTCCAGCACTGTTGAGCAAATGCTAAATAAGTGTTTTTCTATAAGGGTTATGAATTATTTGAAAATTATCTGAATCTGGGTCATTTTGTAACAAAGGTAGCACACACACACACACACACACACACACACACACACACAGACAGACAGTGTATACGCTGGTGCTGGACAGTGCTGTCCAGGACTGACGTCATTATGAAAGCCAGAGGAAGCTAACAGCCACTAAGTGGCGCTGCAGCTCACACTTTCTCCCTCCACATCCTTGGAAGAGGCAATTGAGTGGCACTATTATTTGCATGCCAGAACTTGGTGTTTGTTTAGTCAGGGAGGCAATTAAAGCCAATTTCAACAGGTTTAATTAGATTGATTTGAATAATTGTTTTGAAAGGCCTTGTAGATCCCGTCATCACAGTCAATCCAGGATTAGCAGCATTCATTTGATTTGCATACTTTAACTCACATCTAATTTAGTAGACCTCAGGAAGCATTGATCAAAGATTATCCTGAACATATACTTTTTTTTAATTTATTTTGTTTTCATGTTGCATATATTATATAAGTTATTGTGTGTCTGTGTGTGTGTGTGTGTGTGTCGGTGTGTGTGTTTTTCACTGAGTAAAGTGCAAATGTACCATCTAAAATTGTAACACACTGAATTTGTGTTATGTGTGTGGGGGCTATGAAAGGTCAGTTTGGAGCGAAGGGGGAGCACTGTTGCACAGCAGATGCATAATAATGTGGAGGTCAACAAGACACTCATCATGCTTGGTAAAACGTAGCAATTGACAGGCCGAGCAATCCTTTATTAGTCGCATGTATACTACAGTGAACAGTCAGTGATCTAACCGAGTGTAAATCTAGCCAAGGCTAACAGAACAAGAGGTGAAGGAGAAACTGAGAGTGAAAAGGATAAATATAGGAGGGCGGTGCTGGTGCTGCAGATTAATTACTGACAAAAAGGACGCATGACCTAGACAAATGAGGAAGTACAAGGTCTGGTAAGTTGGGGAGGAGGATGCTCAAACCAATTGCGGGTCTGTAGGCCAATGCCACAGCCCCCCCCACTTCTTCCTTCAGACACATGATTCTGCTACATGAAGAGAGACTACAACCTCTCCTCCCCCAGTACTGCTGATAGGATGATAATGGAGCATTCCTTGGAGCTGTTTCTCATTCATGCTAGCTGTGACAAGGGAGGAACATGCTTCTTTTCCCACTGGGGGCAGCCAATGCTTTCAACTGAGATCATGGGCATGTAACCTGAGATTTGCACACAATGCCCACCTCTTACTTAAATCCTCTTGTTTATGTGGTGTGGATATGAGATGCATACCTACCTGTCTCTCTGTGCAAAATGCCATGGTGCAAAATCAAAGTTTTCCCATGTGCAGAGCTATAAAAAAAAAGCCTAATTAGTTCAAATTGGTGGTGACGTTACCCTCAGGTTTAGCTGTTTTTCCAAATAAAACAGCTTTAAAAATCACAAAACATAACTGGAACAACGTCTCACAACAACTTGAAGGACATGGAGATGTTGATGTTTACACTCTGCTCATGAAATTGACTTAAACTCAAACCTTAAGACAGAATAAGTGCAAGAATGTCTGGATTTGTGAAGGGCTGTGTAATCACAAAGGAATGTCCTGAGACATTTCTTGCTTTTCCTCTACAAGACCCCTCTTTTCCCACGACTCGTCCAGGTCTTGAGAATCTGTTTCCTCTCGCTCTCTCTCTCTCTCCCTCCCTCCCTCTCTCTATGCCTCCCTTCCTCCCTCTCTCCCACTCTCTGTTTGTGAAGACACATGAATGACACAAAGGCTGGTTTATAGGAGAACTACAATACAAGCTCAGTGTCTTCAAGAGCACAAAGAGCAAGAGTCTATGCCTTTTGAGAAACCTCTAGGAAGCAACATCCAGGCTAAGGTTGTGAGTTATTTCCAGTGTAAATCAAATAGAAGATTCATGAAAACAAACATGCAACACAGCAGAGTTGAGGGACCTTACAAAGCACATATTGTAAGTCGTTGTCCTGGGGGAATTTCCAATGTTGTGTTGCTTTCAAAAACCTTCTCACCAAGACATGGCTTCTTTTTTTAAAGGTTTTGTAGAACAACCAAACCTCAGGCTAAATGTGGCCAAAGATTTGTGATGCGTGGAGTTCAGTTGCATGTTTACAGTGCAATATCTCATGTTCTCATTGGGGATAGGCAGACAATGTATTAATATTTTTATAATGAGGAAGTCTTTGCCCACTTGAGGATGACGTTTGGCTTCATTTAAAGTGTGCATGGGCCTGCTTCAAACTTCAAGGAGTGCAGACATACATCTAAACAGATCAACAACAATGGCGAGAAAAAGCAAGGCCACATGTGGTAACACTTTAGCTCACATGTTTGAGGGGCACCATCTAAAATGCTTGTGAGCTATTTGCGGACATTCTTCTCCGACCATAGGTTTGCTCCGTTGCAATCAGCGAATATAAGTCCTATCAGTAGAAATGTTGTCTTGAAATTCTGTGTTGCGGACAAATAAAAAAATAAAAAACATAGCCTACACTTGATTCATGAAGAGAAGGAGTCCATTTTTCAATTAGTGACTTTTTTAACAGAGGAATGTTTTACCCAACACAACCACTAAAAGGCTTTTCCAAGGATTCAAAGAACATTTGCTGGTCTTAATGTTCCCCAGACACAAAGTGACATCTGCCTCCCTCCCTGCATGCCTGCTGCTCTTTGTTCAGATGAGCAGTGAGGGGAGAGCACACTGAAGGCAAAGATGATGTCACCATTGTGATCATTACTGTGCTGTGTGGTGCCCTATTTTTGACCAGGCGTCACTGAGGGCAGGCCAGAATGTCTGCCTGCACACTGCCAGGAGGAACAGCGGCCTGCCAGTATCAATTAACACAGGGCCTGTTTTCATCAGTCCTAAAATCGTCTTAAGACCACGCTCTCAGGCCCACCTAAGTCTCAGGCTCAGGCCCACCATGTTCAGATGCTCCATACTTGCATGTATTTTCCTGCTAAACTTCAAACATTAATACTTTATTTATTATCATTTAGTAATGAATCACTAGTCCTGCCCAGCCGTATTAACACAACAGTTCAATGTGAACTGTGAACTGTGTCTGTTAAATAATTTATTTTTCCCAATCAAAGAAATTAATAGAGACAGTTAATTATTAAATTAATACAAATACAACCAGTCACACTAATAGAAATATACACATTTACAATATTTTTTTTCAAAGAATAATAATTTGCTTCAGTGTGGATTTAATTTGAATTCTACTAATACTGCTCAATTGGCATATAAAGGACTATACCACTGTAAATTAGATTGTTATTTCACACCAAACGTGTATTTCATTTCCAAGAGACAATGTTCTCTTTGACACCACCACACTTAAAGGATTCATTTATTATTCATAATGAAACTTTCAAACATGCAGGTGTGACAGGCTGACAGACAGATGTTATCGCCTTTTGACTTCAGTACTCCAGATCTTTGCCGTTTAAGGCACGTAGACAATACACTACGCTATGAGACAATTATATTTGCCTCCTAGTTTTCTACAGTGGGCTTAATTGTTGAAGTTTCCAAGGCCCATACCCTTTATAAAGAATTCACTCCTTTGAGGATCTAAGAGGTTGCCAGTAAAAAGGTCAGTAAAGATGCGCTACCTGATGTTGTTATTGTGACCTATAACGCCTATAAATTCTCAAAATTCCTCCCAGCTCACTGTTGATGTTTTCAGTTTTTGTTGACAATATCAACAGTGAGCTGAAGGAAAGTTGGGGTTTTATCTTTAAACACTAAGTGTAATTTTTTTTTGGATGAAGCGCTCTATAACACTTGGCAATCATGCTCGGAGGCAAATGTCAGCTCATGATGAAACCATGAAACCAAGCTGTTATTACTCTGAGGGATTAAAGATTGTCTTGCAGAGAAATTACCAGAAACATCTTAAAGTACCTTTGAACTCTCTTCCCTAAAATTTGTACAAAATGTGTGAAGAACTCAAAAGGGTTTGTTTGATCATGTTGTATGTAAATATGTTAACATAATGCCTTCAATTTCTAATTTTGCTTTGAAATATTATGGATTATTCAAGATGTAACCGATGTTGGGAAAGGATGGGAAAGGCTGTTCATATGGCTTCATTAATCTCAGACATATTAAACAATCAATTTTTTGCGGGAAAGTCACAACATTGTACTCAAACTGTATGGTAAACATTAATAAGAAACACGTTTCCTCGGATGTTCAGCTACAGGAACTCAGATCTTTCCGAACACTAAAAAACAGTAGTAGCGTCCTAAACACTTTGTCTTATGCATTACTGATTAAAAAAGAGTACAGATGCTGTTCTGCATTATGTTTGTGGACATTATATCTGCAGGGGGGCTTTTTTCATACATTTTATAATAGCGCTTAGGCTTTATACACAGTTCAAACACACCTCTGGATGAATATGAAAGCTTGTTCAATAGATGTATTTTTGATGGCCTTGACACACCTCATCTGAAAATAGCTCATGGTATGCATCGACATTTTTTCCGCATTTAAATGAGACTTTAAGGTCTATAATTAGACCAAAGGAAGCATTTTGAAACAGTGTTTTAGCATCGATTTTACTTTGGATTAGTTTTTTTGTGGTTTCTGCTTTTATTTGTATGTAAGTAAGGTAACAAATACATACAGAATCAATGTGTAGGACAAACCCAGGCCTAATTCACCTTGCACACAAATATATGCTCTTAAGTATTGTTTTTTTTATGGTATCCACATCAAAATAGACACAGGTGACAACATGACTCTTTCTATTCAGAATTTCAAGTTAGAACGCAAGACACAATACACCTCCAGAACTGTTATCTGTATCAGTGACTATGTCTTTTTTCATATCAAATGATTCACTTGTCGTAGTTGCCTGGCAAAGTTGCATAATTTGAATTCTCACTCACATGAGTTTGGTGTGTCCTAAAAAAAGTCGGTGTTCACACTAAATGCTAGCCATGTAACACAAGGCATGGCTAATTTGAGATAAGTTACGAGTTCCACTTTTCAGCACACTGCAATGTAAATAACATTCCTTTTCCATGCTTTAATCCAAATTTTCAGGGAACTCTCTAACAAATCAAACTTGTCAAAGTATCGTATTAACAAGAAAGCTTCACGTGCAGATACTGAACACTGTTTAAATCTCTGATAACTGATTTGGCCAACAGTAATGGCTGTCAATATGAGCTGAGAGCCTCCTGCGGATTAGCATTTCAGTGGAATCCCATAAAAGGTAGCTTACCTTTGCATTACAAATCACTAGTGGATGACTTACTGTAATAGAAGTACAACTGGTCTCCATGGAATTACAATAATGTTTCTTATTTTTCCAGGTAATGACCATGCATTATTCATGTAAAAAAAAAAAAAAAAAAAAAGAAACAAACTGGTGTTACAATTGCACTACAGTAATAACTAATATCATGCTTTTTATGCGGGTCAGAAAAGAGAGGGGAACACAGCAACACAAGTACAATGGTCACTTATCTATCAAAGTAAACGCCACTGTCAAATATATATGTTAGTTCCATTGGACAGAAAGCAAAGCTAGTTACATGTAAACTATGAATTAATGATGAAGTATGAAGTAATGCGCTCAAGCTTGAAAGTAATTTCCCTTGAAAAATCCCCTCAGTTTCATCCGTCTCAAAAAGCAGAATTAGAGAAATCAGAGTCACAGAACGTAAGTAATGTCAGTTTGTATGTGTGTGTGCACCTGTTTTTCTTTTTCTTTCTTTTTTTAGTCAGTATTGAGTAAGGGAAATTGCATGCCACTGTATTTTAAGTTGATTAAATTATCAGAAAGTAACTGTAGTTAACTGTATTTAACAGCAGGGTTCCTGCAGGGTGATATTCAGACGGAAAAATACTAGGTTGATTACCTTAGCTAAACTCCTGCACTTAGGCGCAGGTTTAGCGAATGGAAAATCTGCTGACATTTTGTGTGGCGTGTGTACACACTGAAGTGTGTAAAAATGTGTTTTTATTTGATTCAAGGTCATTTGGCTTTGCTCAGGTTGGGGTGACATTTGCTTGTGATCTAATTCTTCATGGGGAGATGCATCACTGTAAGGCTGGGACTAGTTTCTCCACTTTCCTGGCACAAATGACTCCTCATTCCCAGAAAAGGAACATACTAATGTGTTCTCTCTCTCTCTCTCTCTCTCTCTCTCTCTCTCTCTTTCTATCTCTATCGGTCACACACTGACAACATGTGCACACAGACTGCATCTCCTCATTGAATGACAGTGTGAATGTACCTCATCAACGAATGAGTCACTCTACTACTCTGCTATTATGATGATTTCTCCCTTCTGTGTATTACATCATGCAACAGAGGGTTCTGCTCAGTTACATTCACCACAATAACACTCTCTAAGTGCACTCATTTTGACTGTGCAGGGGTGTACAAGTCCTTGGTAACCTTGCGTGGAAAACATTATTTTGGTCAATCACATTTATCTAGGCCATTTTGTATGCATTTGAAAAGTACAATGTTTATTCAAGCTGACAGTGAATCATAAGGATGACTTTGGGATGGCTAAAAACATTTGTGTCACAGAAAACACAACATCCCTGAACCGGCTTCCTGTAGATGACTCTGGGGTTAAAGGTCAATGATTGATGCATGTTTCACTGTCAAATGGATTCCCATATACTATACTATACTATATACTGGGCAGAGTTTCAGAATATCTGTAATTGGGTCTACAGACTCAAAGCCATTACATTTATTGCAAACCTTCTAAGGGGATAGTAGGATACCAATCAATAACAGCGTTCATCTGGCATAATAGCTGAATTTCATGTCAGCGAGAGAATATGAGTGCTACTTGAGGCACACCAATATTCTACATATACGTAGCAGCTGCAAATTGGTCCCTTGTGCTTCAATCACACAGGCAGTTCAAATCATTGACTTTGCAAATCATTACATCTCACAAGGCATTGTGTTGAAGACTACTGATGTATTGAAAGGACACTACAAAGAGAAGATACTACATGGATGGGAAGAATAATTGCGGTTCGTACATTAATCCAAAACAAAAGATTAAATTAAACTCAACTATCATAGCAGTGTAAGATGTTGGAGGCAGAGAGGAACAATAGCACTCGACTCATTCTACAGAACATTGTCTTAATTTAATTTATTGGGTGTTTATTTAATAGTTATTATGTAGGACACAACAACAAGTGAGGCCTAATTCAATTGCATAAAAAGACATCCTTGGGGCACTTTTCTTGTGTGTGAACACTATTTTAAGCCCCATTTATGGTGTTCAAATTAAACATCTCAGAGTTGCTGGAAGCTTCTTGTGTTAATGGAATCCCACATAGCGGATTGTGTGGGGAGGAGAGAAGATGAATCTGTATTCCCTGAATGTGTCTGGGCAAAAATCAATAAATGCAAGCACAGCTACTCGCTTCTGACGGCTGTCCCTGTCTTTGCATGGTGGACTAATAGAAAAATAATAATTAAATCCAAATCACCACATTAATTTGTTTTCCATCAGTCTCAGGAGAGATCTTTTTTTTTCCTTCCTGTTTCTTTAGTAGCTCATTATACTTTCTAATCAAGACAAAAAGTCCCTCCTTTAGACAGACATGCTGTCTCCCTTCCCCCTTCTCTTCCCTGTGGTGTGCTTTCTCGCATTGCAGTCATTGTGCTGGCACTTATTATGTTACAAATGACCGAGGTACGGCAGGCATTCTGAGTGTGCATGCAAAGAGGGCCCACCCTTCTATACTGCTAGTGCCTTCTCCTAATGACGAGGCTCAGAGTGCCCCCCGACGCCGCCCCATGCAGCCCTCTCCCCCATTCCCGCCCCCATGTGCTCTCTTTAATGAAGATTCTCCAATGCAATTAAAAATCCTTGCTTCTTGCTGCTACTGTATGACAAACAGAGCCACTGTCATTCCTCATGGCCTGTCATTCCTGCTACAAGAGGCGGAGGAGATGGAGAAATACACCAGGGTGCCAGTGGCTAGAAAGACAGATAGAGAGGATTGTGTGTGTGTGTGTGTGTGTGTGTGTGTGTGCGCGTGGTTTGACGAAGAGCAAAACCCCCCCATCTCAACAGGTAATGGAAAGGGGCAGAGAAGAAAATCAATGACCATAGAACATGGAGCAAGCTTATAAAATGGCTATAACAGCATACCACAAGCTGAATAAGGGGTTCTGTGTCCATCCTCCAAACTCAGGTGATCATGAATGTTTTATCAGACCCCTACCCCACCACCACCTTTTTTCTTTTTTTCTTTCTTTTTATACATAAAAATGATTTCTGAGTAACATCTTTGCAATTCTTGCAGTAACATCAAAGACGTCAGGGTGACACTTTTTAGGGTTGTGAGATAACAGCGGAGAGAACCAGAAAGAGAGAAAAAACAGGAAACATTTATGGTCATTTATAATGTTTATGAAGCATTAATATGAATGTGCCTGTAAACCAACACTCCATCACGCTGCCAACAATGAGTTCATTGTTTGCGTGTGATTTATGAGGTGTCCATAAACTAACAGTGAACAGTTTGTTAATCCAGTATAATACCTGTTAAAATGGATACAACCAGGGGTGGTGTGACATGTAAAGAGATACACACCAATTGGCTCTGGCTCTGTGACCCATCCTTGTCCTCATCAGGGTGGGGCATATAAGAACAGTTGCCCACTCCATCTGCAAAAAAAAAAAAAAAATCCTCCCCACCACCCCACCCCCTTGTTGTTTTCCAGTTGAATGAAATAATCTTCCCCCGTCTGGAAACCCAGTCTGGGTCAGAGGGCCTGCGCTCAGCCTGTTGCTTATTGTGTGTTCAGAAGAGGAGGTAAAGCATACAATTAGGCACAGATGGCTGTCTTTGCCAGGCAATGTATTGATCCTATCCCGAGGAAGATCTGTCCCATTTCTGTTTTTGTTTGGCAAATGCCTTCTAATTTAGAGCCTGTGTGAAACTCATTTGTATTTGTTTGATCATGTATCGTCTTCTCAGGGATCATCATTTGGACAGTTATTAGTGAGACACAAAAGGAATTGAGAAAAGACTGCCAGTAACTTAGATAAATAGACAGAAAGCTAGATACTAAAGGGAAGATGTAACTCATTAAATAAATAATTACAGTACATATAGGCCTAGTAGCTAATGTGTGTGGATGACAATATTACGATCAGCCTTTACAATTGATGTAATCACTGAGGATTCCACCTTAGTCCAACATCACCTGCAAGCCTTCAGTTTCTCTAATAATACCAATTTCAGCCAAATTGATTAGTCAATTAATCATCAACTATTTTGAAGATGTTTAATTGATTAGGTCATTTAACAAGCAAAAATGCAAAACATTCTCTGGTACCAGGTCATACTATAGATGACCACAGCTTTATTCATATAGGCTAGCACATTTCAAAATAAATCCATAAAGAAAACAAAATCAAATGTTGTCTATAATATGAAAAGGATTGTACGACTTTGCAATACATTGCATGCAGGTAGCCTATAATTTGATAGGCCATTTTATGTAAATCCACATTTTAAGGCATAAATTCAATCCATTATCGACATCATAATAATGAATCAAAGTGATCAAAGTTATATGAAAGTTGTGTCTTTTATATGAGAAAACACAAATAAATGTTTATTTTTTATTTTTTAATGCAGCGGATTCATTTATTATGTTATTTGTTTACACTAGTGGCCGATAATCGCCACAGGTCTGCATGATTTAAGACGCCGTCACAAATAAAGTTATCGCTTCATCCCTGACAGTGCTGTGAGGGCTTAATGACAATGTCGCAATTAAAGTAATAACGGTCACTAACAGTATCCTTCGCTTACTACGGCCGCTGCACAAATAATAAGTTTTCTTTGTGTGGCAGTAGTGAGCTGACGTCAGGTCGGTTCCTTGAAGTGGAGCTGAATAAACCTTGAGAAGAGTCTCCTTCAATCTGCTGTTAGTAACTAACACACACACTCACACACACCGAGACTCAATTACTGCCCAATTCCCTTCTTTATCATTCGTCCCCGACCTCTTTTTCGTAACCAAAACCGACCAAGGAAACAAAGAGGCGACAAGAAGACCGAACCGAAGTGTTAGTTGAACTAAAAACCCACGTTGGAAATAAGTAAAGTGTCGAAACTAAAAAAAGGTAAGTGTTTTATTTCACTGACGCTGTTTTCCCCCTCGTCACAGAACAAGCGATGAGCTGCGTAGAGCTGGCTTCGTTTCTACTTTCTTAGCTTCTTTTTTTTCAGCTTGTTGTAAACTGGTTATTAGATAGTTTATTGTGCTACGCTGTGGGTAATTCATTCGGTCGGTGCATTCGGTAGCCAAATGTCTAAAGTTTTTTTTTCTCTTTACTATAAAAACGAAGTGTTTTTTTTTTTTTTTTTTCCTCTTCTGAGTGGTGACCTGATAGTGGGAATCGTCTTTGTGTCCCTCTCTCCTTTTTCTCTCGCACCGTTCACTCGGGCTGTTTGATAACTTGTTTAATGGTTAAGAAATGGAACTTTCCAAGGAGTTTATGGTGTTCTGCTTTTATCAACCGTGTGATTGTCGGTTTTGTTTGCGTATTTTTTGTGTGCTGGATGTTCGTAACCGTCAACGTTAAAAGCAAGGGGGGGGGGCAGTAACTAAGACACTGGAGTGCCGTTGGTCCTCGCTTCCCGTCCGTTAAAATCCATCCAGTTTAATAGTCCCTCGACGCGAAAATAAAACAATTAGCGACAAATACATAAATATCCCCTTCGGTTCGGATTAACTTGGACGTATAATATTCATTTCTTTTTCCACAGCGGGTCAGAGTTGTTAAGCTTTCCGTGTTGCAGGCTTTTTGCTGGCCAGCCTGCCGGGGGCAGCTGCTGCTATCGCGGTCGCTTCCTCAAACCGAGAGGCATGCAGGCAAGCTAGCAGCCGCTTGGCCGAGTTGTTGAAATGTATCCCTTTGTGTATATTACAATATCCTCCATTTTTTTCTGCCCCTTCCAAAACAACAAGCCTCTCGCCATCTTGGTTATTTTAAAATTGTCCCCCCAAGCACCCCTACCTCCCTCCTAACTATCTCTCTCACACACACACACACGCACACAGGCTGCTTTAAAAGGAAATGGATCCACGTTTTTTGTCGCAAGTTTTACCAAAGTTTTAGACTTGTTTGAACAAAATGGGACGGTCATAGCGTACTGTCTGCGGTTTTTTAGAAAGAAAAGGAAGGTGGTTAATAGATTGTCAGCGATGATTTGAAGGCAGTTGTATCTGAAAGGGCAGTTTGTGATCGAGAGACGTTTGCTTTAAAAAGCAAATATAAAGTGACGTAACGTTATATGTCTGTTGTGATCTTTGGAGAGAGACAGGTGGACATGGTGGTATTTTGGTACAGCCTCAATTGCACAAATGTATTTGTTATTTTTAAGCTATGTTGTTTAATGTGATTTGAAAGTTTACTCAGTGCTGAGCTATGTTTGTCTTTGCAACTGAACGTGAATGGATGACTGAAGGAAGGAAGGAAGGAGGAGGAGGGAAGGAAGAAAGGAAGGAAGGATATTAATTACCAAGAATCCTATTAAGGGAAGAACAGTCAAAATGAAATGTAGCTGGATGTCACTGCCAAAATAAGTGATTAGACATCCTTTGATTTGCAGAGTTGTTTGAAATAATTATGTGATTCAAAAGGTATTTATTGCCCTTTAAAGAAACATTTATTGCTGTACTGGTGTTGTTTACACAAAGTTGAATTGATGTATGATTGATAGATTTGCCAGATTGACAAGGTTAGGATGTGCACGTGCATATCTCGTCATCATTATACAAACACAATTTGAATCACCCCACACTGATTTGACAAGTTTAAGATGTGAACGTTTAGAGAAGAGCCTCTTGAAAAATGGTGACCTTATTTCATTTCTGTCATCCATCTTACAAAAGGTGTTATTTTAGCTTATGCATTTGCTCTGTCCCTCACAGTTCAAACTTGATCTCACTTCTCCCATGTCCTGTAAGCAGTTTGAGAAAGAGGAGGGGGAAACGAAAACAAACTGAACAAATGCTTTGAAATGGAAAATCTGATCATTTCACCTCCCACCTCTTTTGTTTGCCCGTTTATTGCTGCAAAGCTGGAGCAGAGGAGCAGATGTTTAGCCAAACATGAAGGCGCGGTGCCTCTGTCCTTATGGGGATGGCTCTCCCTCCTCTCACTGCTGATGCATCGACGTGACAGCTGCTTGATTTCATGGCGCTGCTAAGAAGCCATTAGTGGTATCAGTGAATTAAAACGGAACAGTGTCTCAGTTTTCTACCACTATTATAACTATCTGTTGTTGGTGTCATTTTGTGCAGATTTGTTTGAAAATGTGTGTGTGTGTGTGTGTGTGTGTGTGTGTGTGTGTGTGTGTGTATACTGCAGCTGAACATACAAACCAACAAGAAGTGCTAATACATTTGTGAAGTGTGTTTTCCCATAATTTGAGAGAGATTGTGAGCAAGAGCAAAAGTGAAAAAAGGGGAACAAATCTGTCAGAGATTGTTTGCTATGTTGGTTTGAAATGAAAGCACACTGTGCTACCTCAAGCACACTCAAATCAGAGATGTCTCTCCTTGCCAGGCAAAGAAAAAAAAGGCTGTAGTTTTATTCTCTCTCTCTCTCTCTCTCTGCTTCTCTTTCTCTCTCTGAAATTGGAACTGTTGTTTTTGAAGAGATAAAGGAGGACTTCCGCTTGACTTGAACATTCAGGAATTAAGGATAGACATAGTTAAGCCCTATTTGCATGTCTACCAAAGTCACAGCAAACGGTTGCTATTGACTAAGCTGATTAGGTGAAATTAGGTTCACGAGCTCTGTGTCTGGGGGTGCTGAATCTGACAGAACTTGGACAGCTTTTGAGAAGACAATCCCATGTGCACACATGGCTGCTGTATTCTCTATAATCCTTTACTATTGAATATGGGGCTATCTTTTTTTCTTTGGAGGAAACCCATAGTTTGTTGTGTGTAGTGTTCTTTTGAAAATGTAGTGAAGTGAGATTTATTAGGTGTGCATGATATATCGATCAAGTCATCGGTATGAGGCAATGATGCTGGCTTAAAGATGTTACAGTATCATCATCATCATCATCATCAGTAACAACTTTATTGCCAGACTCAAAGTCCATTCAAAAGACACAGACATGACATACAACATACATTAAAAACACTGTACTGGGAGTAATATTACAACAAATTGTTATATTAATGATTCATCTGTCAATTGCAAATGCATACATGTGCACTTCAGTGACAATCACTAACCTGTATAGACAATCATCAACTTTTGGGACTGAGTAGAGCTCAGTTCCACATTTTTTCTGTTAACCAAAACCGGTTTTCATTTGTGGCACTTGGGGGTTCACCTGCTGCAGAACAAAAAAATGCAAAAAAAAAGAAAAATACAATAGCAAAATATATAGAATGTGTGCTCATCTCTAAAAAGTAAGTGTTATTAAATCATGACATGAATGGATTGAGCAGTGTTTCGAGGTGTCTTTACCAAGGTTCACACTTATAGTACAGTTTAACAGGAATATTAAACTGAAATGTATATATCCATATTGGCATCCATTTTGGCAAACGTCACCATAGAAATGATGATTTCCCCAAACTGTGAGTTTGTTGCTGATTAAATCCATCACTGACTTTATCCTGGGCTACAGCATGTACTGTGTTTTCTGTGACAAGATATATCATAATATAAATGACGTATTTTTTAGACATAATAGCAGAAGACTAAATTAGTGACGATAGAAACATTTAACTTTTGCATGATCATACTCATTGTAACTCCTAATCTAAATATGCCTTGCCATTGTTGTCAGTATTTTATATTTAGACAGAGATTAATTAGACCTACAAACAATCTATTGATAATAATGGCCATCTGGGAGCCCTGTCAAATCTCTGCATGTTAGTGCTGACACAGAGCTGTGACATTTTGAGATGGAGTAGAGGTCTGCTCTGTGTTAACCAAATAATTCAAGAACTAACGTTAGACAGACTCCTGTTCATATTTCCTCATCCCTCGCCACTGGTCGGCCATTTACATATAAATAATAATGCACACACACACACACACACACACACACACACACACACACACACACACACACACACACACACACACAAATAAAACAATAATGACAAATGAAATAATGTACCAAGAAACTGAGGACTTGAATCAGATGTTTTGAAGTAGACATTAATCCTATAAGGGCTAATGGTCCTTTGAGAAGAAGCAACATTTTAGCGAAAGCCCTAAAAGCTTCTAGGCATTAGATTGATATTGCCTCTTATTGTAACCGATCAAATTTATGCTGCTGTGTGTCTGTCTTGGCCCACTGTTTTGTGGCTGTGTGTTACAGGCCCACGCTGCAAACTCACATATTGATACATGTGTTTACATGGCCTCGCAGGTTAATGTCCTCTCAGCTACAAACTTGGTTAGAGTTTGGCTGATCTACCTAACCTTCTGTTACCTTGCTATTTTGGTAACACTGCATGTCCACTGGATGTCCTGATAATCATCAGGGTACACAAATAATTGTCTAAAGTGTACGCTCAGTGACGGCCACTTTTAACGTGAGCCATCTGAGCAGAACTGTCTGCCTGTGTCTGTATAATGAGAAACGCATCTATGTTTTGAAAGCCAAGCTAATGAGATAGGGCACATATGCCTCCTGTTGTAAAAACAAATGGAACAAAAACTGTTAATTAAGACCAAACAAATCAACAGCCAGTTTAGTTGTCCCTACATTTCTGCATGGATTACATATGGCGGATTAATTACCAAACAATAAGCAATGTAAAGTGCAAGTGGGTCACCCTGCATTGACTTTCAGAAGACAGAGCAGCCGAATTTGGGAGGGAAAGGCGATAAGCTGCTTCTTTGCTGTTCGTCCCCTGGGCCTCTATTTATCATTCAATGTGAGAATTTCCTTGATGAAAGTCAAGGTTGTTTGTGCTTGCTCTGTCTTGTTGGGATGCCTGTTTTTCCACCAGCAAGGTGAAAAGGTTGATTTCCCCCTCTAAAGAGATGCCTTGTTTGGAAAGTCCAGACTAGTTTCTTTTAATGAAGTCTCAAAAGGTCCTTCTGATTTTTTCCACTTCAGGGGTGTTTTTGTTTTCTACATTAGCGAGGAGGCGAAAATACAGATGCACGTCTTGTTTTGTTGAGCCATAGAACAGCGTGCACACAAGGCCTTCATAATTCATTGTTTGTCTTCATCACATATTCATGCGGAAAAGACATAGCAAAGAAGGTTATCACTTTATGTGAGCTGAAAGCATCCATTTAATGTGGTCTTTATAAAACCTAAGAGTGACAAAAAAATATGGCAAAACTATGAAAGGATTTTTTCTCTTGAAAAGAAATCACATCAGCGTTATTTAACATTCAGGGTCTCTTAACATTCACTAAAATGGACTGTATTGGAACAGCATCAACTTGATGTTAAGGATTTGTCCTAAGAAAAACAAACAAAATGTTTTCTGTCGTTTTTCTCCCCTCCCTGTCCGCGTTAGCTGGCCATCATTTTGTTTCAGCGGGAACTTGATTATGGAAATGTCGACAAGGTCTGGAAGACCTGCTATTTAGTTTGATACCACACCTTGACATCCTTTATCTGTAGCAGGGGGCCTGTATTTATACTTGGCTCTACAATTCACCCATGCTGGCTGGCTGCACTCAGATGGGAAAAGGATACTGGGATTGGAAAAGAAATAGGAAGAAGGTTTCGGATGTGGGAATGGGAATGATATTGGTTTCTCTATTGGTGTGCCTCCTGGGTCAGTGGGGTTCTTAATGATACTATAGAATAGCTTGTAGCAGGCAGGGGTGCTGTGAGTCTTGGTGGGTGTTAAGACACACGTAGACACACAAGACATACATCTACACACACACACACACACACACACACACACACACACACACACTGAAGACTTACTTGCTGTAAGAACACAGGCAGTTACGCATAGGGACAGGACAAACACTCAGACACACACACACAGATGCATGAGATTGCGCCTTGACAGCCCCCATTTATTGATCTTCTTCAGCATTTAAAATCTGGTCACTGCTGCCACAAAGGCTTTTATTTTAGCTGTGCTGGCACCAAGCTAAGCCAGAATTTTAAATATTTAACTCCTACAGAACGCCATGAGAAATGACAAGGCTGGAGAAAAACAAATAGGAAAGCAGTCTTTAGCTGTGCAGTAGCTGTATGTGTATTATTATTTTTTAACCATGTTTTATGTAAACCACACTGGTACAATCAGCACTCACTGTGTCGGCTGTAAACGCGCTACTGTTTGGAGTGAAAATCTGCATATACTGCACCCTTTCCTTCATGAAGTTTTTATCTGGAATTCATGGGCATCTCTAGCAAAAGTTATAGAAGAAAAAAAAAAAGCATTCAATTTAAATTTAACTTAACTCAGCACTGACCTACATGGACTCACCTTGTTAGCAGTGCAGGCTGAAATGCTAGCAGTCATTGGATTAGTCATTACTGGACCTGGGACATGTTGCTGTTTTTAGCATTTTAAGGTTAAAAATGGATACTCATCGATGTCTAATCCTGAGACACCCTATAAACACGCAGTCTTACAGCCAGAGCCATCTCTTTCTCTGAGTATACTGCGTTTCTCTTTCTCTCTGCTCATCGAACACAAAACAAGGTATTAAATCATTTATTCCCCCTTTTTCTTCTAAGAAAGTGTTCACTTATTCCCAGGTGGCGTAGAGGAAAGGATCTGACTAGCCCTGTTCACACTACATTTTGAATTAATTTGTCTTGAAAAGGTCAAAGCACATTTCAGCGATTTTTGAAACGCGCACACATTGTAGTGAACATTTATGTTGCATTAACTTAACTTATTAAAAAACACCACCAGGCAGCCAAACCACAAGGGCTTCCTCATCCAGTTGAACCTGCTGCTGTTGTTGTTTTTCTCTTGTCCAGCTATGAAAGCCTAGCCCTGCGCGGTCTTTGGCATTGTCCCGCTTTTCCCCTCTGTCTGTCTCTCTCACACTAGGTCTGTCTCTCGCTCTCTTTCGCTTGTGTGCTTTTTTTCTGAACGATGACACTGAGAGACAGCTGTAACGTGAGACGCCTCTCGATCCTGGCAGGGGCTTCGAAAGCCGAGGCAGAAGGGAGGGAGAGGGCCTTTATCTGAGACTGGGGGCACTGACCTCCCTCATTCCCCTTCTCTTTTTCTCCTCCTTTCTCTCCTTGTCTCTATGTCTGCTAGCATATTCTATCCTCCCCCCACCAACAGAAGCCAAGACTGCACTCTTAAAAAAGTGTAATGTGGAAACCCTTGCCCCCACATGAATGAAATAGCGTGCTGCTGCTCTTTACAACATTTAGAGCTGCATGTTGCTTTTAAATTCCCAACATCTCCCCGTCGTTTGTCCGAGTTAGATGGATGTAACTGAATACAGTGAGTGATAATTAAGTGACATATGTTTGGGATCTGCATAAGGACACGTTTTGCGCGTGTATTGTGCGTGTGTTTGGATGTAGATGGAAACATCCACACATCCCCCGGACTCCAGGCTATGGCTGCTAAATCCTCTGTGAGAGCTCCCGTGTGTAATCCAAACATTTAGAGCTAATTTAAGCATGCAGGCAGGAGCAGCATCCTTTAGGAAACAACAGCTTTCTCTCTCTCTCTCCCTCTCTCTATCTCTCTCTCTCTCCATCTATCCTCCACTGTGTGTGTGTGTGTGTGTGTGTGTGTGTGTGTGTGTGTGTGTGTGTGTGTGCGTGTGTGTGTGTGTGTGTGTGTGTGTGTACACTATGTATGCGTTTTTGTGTCTTGTTGTCGCTGGAGGGAAATGAAAGCACTCAATCACTCACCTGTCAGAGTACTTCAAAATCTGACCATCACACACACACACACACACACACACACACACACACACACACACACACACACACACACACACACACACACAGGCCCACGGACACATATATGTGCATACACACGTACCCCTGAGGGTTTGACAGGGCTGGCCCTTTATTGACTCCCTTGATCAAGGAGACAGCAGATCCATTTAATAGAAGCTCCACACACACGCACGCACACACACACACACACACACACACACACACACACACACACACACACACACACACACACACACACACACACACACACACACACACACACACACACACACACACACACACGCACGCACACACGCGCACACACACACAAGCACTGAAATCAAAGTGGATTCACATCTGCTCTCCACACAGCTGCACAGTAGCATTTTCCTCTCATACACACAACAGAGCTGTTAGTCATTTAAAATTGAGGCTGTATTTATTGTTTGTTGAATTAAATCTTGAGAGCCAATACTAATACACGTCATATTGTGTTGTCATAGCGGGATATGCCAACAGTTTCCTTGTCATAGTTGCAGATGTCATTACACCAAAACAGCTCTGATTCGCCTCTTCACCACATCTTGTGTTATTGTATGGAGGGTAATCATGTCCTGATACAAGCCCAGCCTAGGTTATAGGCATGTTCTGTTGGCCTTGGCCCCCTGCGCTCCCCACTTGGCCATGTTTTGTGCTGAGTGTTTTGGAAGGCCAGTTAAAGAGGGTGCTGGGATGAAGACGTGACAGCTGTGCTGGTCACAGCTACTCTGACCTTCACACATCATCTTGATGGATCATCAAGGCTGTAACGATACACCAAACCTGTTGTGTGGGCCGGTGCTCGCATGATTATCTACTGGCGATGATCTGGTCACATAGTGTACTGATATCATTGTTCCAAATGCAACTGTGGGACAGTCACCAGCGAGGCCAGGCTGACTGCATATCGCAAAGAAAAGCAAGAGAAGGAAGTGGATTGGCTAATGCAGCAACATGCTCTTTGCCATTTAGAGAAGAGTTATCATGGCAACACAAAAAAGTGCGTACATACACAGACAAAAAAGACGCTTACAATCAAGCCTGGTATTTTATATATATATATATATATATATATATATATATATATATATATATATATATATATATATATATATATGTTACCTCTCACAAATGGATTGCACTAATGTTCTGAGCTTTTTCAAAGTGCTTTACTTTTTGTGTATGGTGTAACCCGTTCCCTTGAGGTGGCACTTGTTCCATCAAGTCAAGGAAGAAACCATTTAGTGGAATGACAAACACACACATACACTGCACCGGGAGGCTGGGATGATTTGAATTGCACTTAGACAAACGTTTCTCGCGCAAGTTCTTTATTCCCTGCCTTGCCCTGAACGTACACTTACTCACATACAAAGGTAGTTGGCGCAGAGATTCCATTTTGTCAGCTTTCAGCCCCAGATCATGTAACAATAAAAGATGCTGCCCTGCAGTTAAACACTGCCAATAAATCACAGGGCAAAGAAAGCTGGGAGAAGCACTTATATTTAAGCAGCATGAGAGACCACACTGGGGGTGGGGTGGCGGGGGGGGGGGGTCGAGACAGATAGGGTAAGACAGAGAGAGAGAGAGGAAGAGAGAGCTTCTTTGTGCACTGTGTACTGGCATTGTGTGTGATGAAGAGATGAATCACTGCTATTTAGGGATTGGTTTCCTGCAACTGATTGTGTGACGACTCGGTGGCGGACAGATTGTCAAGACTTGCCTGTTTTGTTCTGGGGGCTTCAGGAAAATGTCTGCGGCCAAGTCTCACTAGCTCACTCCCACAGGGCCTGGTGTGCCAGAGATCAACAGAGATAACGGAGACAAACACCTCACCACTGTCGCTCTTCTAAAAAGGCATCAAATATTAAAAAGCAAAGGATTTTAGGCCAATCTCAATATGTGTATGTTCAGAGTACACTTGTTTTTTCCGTGCTCAAATACCAGAGTTTCTTTGTAAAGGAGGCTCACATGAAAGACAGTGACATTTCTTTCTTTTTCTTTTTTCCCCCCTTTATTTTTGTTTGTTTGTTTGTTTCTTTACTTTTCTTTGTCTTTCTCTCTTTCTGTGGCTGGTACAAAAGTCCGACCCTTGTATTTAACCCTTTCCAGATGCCTGAGAGCCGCTGTATGAATCCTAAAGTAAAGTCAACATCTGTGTGGCTGAGGCAAGGGGGGTAGATTAGGGAAACCAAACAAGACAATTCAGAGAGATGTCATAACAGTTCTGTTGTACACTGTCCATGTGCGAGCATGCCTGGAGTGTAAATGTAGGTAATTATAACTTTGCAGAGAGTTCCTGCTCTTCTGTTTTTTTTTGCCTTTCAAGTTAATTAGATGGAAATTACAAAGTAAGGATGATTATAATAAAAGTGACATTTGATTGTTACTAAAAAAAGTAGTTCACTTACATAACTTAGGGCAGAAGTTTTTTGTATCACTTTGTTCATTAAAGGCTATACGTGATTACATGTGCTGTCTCTCATTAAATAATTGCTTGTGTGATAAAATAGTAATATTCAAGTAATTATGAAATTGTTCACGTTATTCTGTAATTTGATGGTAAACATGCTTTTTTTAAATTTAATTTTAAGTTTTCATATATCATATGAAGCTGAAACATTTAGTTGATAAATAAATTGGTAGATCAAATAATCTGCATCTATTGTGATAATCGATGAATCGTTTATTACATTCACCGTCATTTTTCAAGCAATAACGTTCCCTTGTTCCAGCTTCTCAGTTGTGAGGCTTTTCTTTTTGACTTATGTGGTAGAAAACTAATTATCTTAGGTTTTTCGATTGTTGTTTGGACAAAACGAGCAATTTGATGATGTAATCTCGGGCTTTTTAAAGATTTAAAAAGGCTTTACTACTTTTTGACATATACGGCAAATGATTAACTGAAAAAAAAAATTAATCTGCAGATTCATTGACAATGAAAATAATTGTTAGCTGCAGCTTCTAATATCATTATACTGACACGATTTATAAGGACATTGGAGTTGAAGAAGGCTACAGGCATTAAGTGTTAGGAAGAGAAAATGTGTGTTTTGTGATATTTTATCTATCTGCCATTGATGTAAAACTGGTAAGATCTTACAGTAAAATGAGGTTAATAGACTAACAGCCTGATTCTCAGGCAGGCAAATGATGGCAGACAGCACTGGCTTTCTTATCCAGTGTAATTCACCTGCCTCGTGGCTGGCAAATCATTTTCTGTGCTGAAGCCCTATGAGCAGAGATCCTTTAATCATCTACTAATAGGCTTTTATGAAAAAGCTGAAGATGAATTCAGCCTACCTGGCTCTCTGTTATCATTATCACTGCGATGAGTTATCAAAGTATTTGTGTGTGTCTGTAGTCTGTGCGTGCGTGTGTGTGTGTGTGTGTGCGTGCATGAGTGTGTGTGTGTCTGTGTGTGTATGTGTGTGTAAAGCATTCAGTAGTCTCGCCATTCCTGACCTGTCACACGACAGTGTGACGTCATGGGAGCGCCGTAACTATTTCTACTCGCGCGTGGTGGTCACGACACTAGTTGCAGTCTTCTCCTGATCAGAGGTGTCGCAACTGAGGAAAGGCTACCGACTTTGCTATTTCTACGGACTACAAGAAAAAGGTCAACAACGGCAGAACTGGCAACAGCATTTCAAGCTTGGATCAAGCAGATGGGGCTGCGTAAGCATTGCTGCCCCTTCATGCAGCACCTTGGCTTAAGTACAGATAGTCCACATGCATTACAGCACTCTCCCTAAATGCATGCACACAAACACGAGCACTGCAGTTCGATCATTGCGGTTGTTATCAACACCAACTGTGCAGGTGACTTTTGTTCAGGGATGAATTCAGCTGTAATGACAGATGTGCGATGCATTATGTGCCACTTTGACACGACTGGAGGGCATCTAGAACGACAACTCACTTAGGCTCATGAACTGCAGTATACCCATTTTGTTTTTTTCATGTTTCCCACGGGTCCTTGAAATCCTTAAAAGTTTGTGAATTTTTGAGCAGAAAGAATCAAGGCTTTGAATGTTTTAAAAAAAAAAAGAGAAATTGACATGGGTCATTGAAAGCTCTTGAATTTATATATTTTGTGCAAGAATAGAACAACAGTAATTAACAGTAACAGTAATTAACCTTAATCCGTGTCTCAAACTACGCCGTGTTTGGCCCTTACATTTAACTGAACAATTGAGTGAAGGTCCTTGAATTTGATGTTTAAGCAGGTGTGGGAACCGTGTATTTTACCCTCATTCAAGTTGACATTCACATGAATTACGGTAACGACAACAACATTTTAAGCTATGTGCAAGATTTTGTCATTGCATTAAAAAGTAGAAATGCATAACTGTGAGAGTTGACCACATCCGCGCTGATGAAGTGTCCACCAGACTCAATTCTGTTGAATGTGACCAGATGGATGTGTTTACTGTCAACAAAACCTCGTTAGATAGCTACCCACACATGCTGAAACACTGTTTGTGTTTTTTCGGCGTGTCTGTGTGTCTGGAAATGTCTATCAGAGCCAACTTCCCTATGTCCGGGTGCATGTGTATGAGGAGAAGTTTGTGCTGTGTTTGATACCATCCAGCCATTCTGACACAAGTTATAACTGACATTGTAGCAGAAAACTCTTCTTTGGAGTTTCGCATCAGTCTGATTCTGATATCATTCATGTTCAAGAATAGGCGTATATTAGCATTAAATACAAGTTGTACAATCTGTGTGTGTTTGGTTGCTGTAGTAAAACATACATAGCTGGGTGGCGTCTGTTATGGTGAGCTGCTCAGATTACTCAGGCTGCAAGAGCACAGGAGGGCCTTAGAGACAATGAGTGAGAGATGGGCGTGAGAACGTTAGTAAGGCTTGGTTCTCTGCAAGAACGGTCTTGTGTTTGGGAAAAATATCCTCACACTCAAAGCTCCAGTGTCTAGATCCATTTCTAACAAACAGGTTTTGCAAGAAAGGGCTCAGGGAGAAAGAGACTTTTTGTGTGCGTGAATATCTTTCTGTGTGTGTGTGTGTGTGTGTGTGTGTGTGTGTGTGTGTGTGTGTGTGTGTGTGCTGCCACAGCTGTGTTTCAGACGTCACTGTACTTTTTGTTTGATGTGTCTGAAAACCGCAAATTCTAAGCTGTGTGCCTGTAACTTTGATATCCAGGTAGTTTCATGGGCTTCATCCCCTTCAGGCTCTCTAAGGAAAAACCTTCAGCATTATCACAATACTGCATATAATCGAAGCATTTTATTATCATATAAATGAAAGTATGTCGGAAAAACATCAACTTGTATTTTTAACCTGAACCACTGTGATCTTTTGTTTCTGCTTTTTCTCCAGGTGTTACAGCAGTTATGTCAAAGAGCTAAAGACAACTAACAGTGAGTACACCATTTGCTAAACAGTGTTTACGTCTCTTCTGTCCCCCTTTGTGCCCCTTTGTCACACACTTCTGCTTTTACAGTTTTTTTTATGCCAAGCCAGAACAAACTTGCAGACTCTTCCAGTTTCAGGCCTAATTTGATTTTCATTCATTCAGAGGATGCTTTTTTTCTCCACCAATTAAATTTAACAAGAGCCCCTTGAAAAGCAGTTGTTATGATTACATTACAAATTCGGGGTTCATTCAGTGAATCAAGCAATTAATTAGATTTCTCCCATTCTAATCAGAATATTTGTCTGAGACGTACGCGCCTAATAAACATCCTTTGACTTTGCTATCTGTTCAGAGCCAGCGCTGAATGTAAATGGCTATTAACTGTGCCCTACAGTGCTTCTAGGTTAGGATGGTGTTTAGTTGTAAATGTGTATTGCGATGCACAGCTTTACTTTAATATCCTCCTCTCTCCTTCCTTTCTTTTCTTTCTTTCTCATTCTCAATGTTTTCTCACTGTGTCTGTGTGAGAGCTAGCAGTACTCAGGGGCGCGGCTGCGTCCTAAGGCTTCATTTCACACACACCAAGGTGGCAGTTTGTTGTTCAGCACACAGACAATGACTTGCACTTTTCTCTGTTGCCTGACTTGATGGCCTTGTGCCTGCAAGTGTGTCACCAGATCGAATGGGATCTTTTATGAAAACATTTTTACTGAATGCGGAGCTCAGGGAAACACTTGTTTTGCCCGTGACTGGCTCTTTAGCCTAGTATGTGTTAGCAGGCCTGATTCTGTTTAACCGTTACTGCTTCATCTCGGGCTGTGAATGATATATTATATCCCCTGCAGGTTGGGTGTGTGCTGCTTGTATCATTTGTGATAAGTATTGATGAGTCCTCTCTCTTGGGGAATCAATTTCTCGTGTGTGTGTGTGTGTGTGTGTGTGTGTGTGTGTGTGTGTGTGTGTGTGTGTGCAGGGGGGGGGGGCGGACTTGTAGCTCAAACCCCACCGCTGGCTGTTCCTAATGGTGTCTCTTGGCTGCCTGACTTTTCCTGCAGCCCCATAGAGAACAAGCACAGAAGAGCACAGGGAAAGATGGAGCTCATCCAAACAGCTATGGTGTAATTAGCTGACATTTGTTGCTTGGAAGACAAGAGAAGGGAAAAGGAAAGAACTGCTCAACTCAAACACCCAAAGGAATATGCAAATGTTGAGAAAAAAAATGAAAGAAAGACAGAGAAATTTGTCTAATGGTATGGATATAATTATATTACATTCACACGTGTGTGTGTGTGTGTGTGTGTGTGTGTGTGTGTGTGTGTGTATTATTATGAACCCATTGAACTTTATGTGAGTATATTTGTCAGTGTTTTGCCACTAGAAGGCACGAACCATTGGTCAGAAAGGACTAATAAATATATTAGTGTAAGAATGTCTAACCAGGGCGCTTTCTCTGCTACGACATGATACCTTAGTCTGCTGTTTAGTGTTCCTGTTTTGCGGAGCATGCCTTAAGGTATTCAACTACATCAGCTAGACATTACACAACTGAGCTACACAGTACCCACATGAAGCAGCCATCCACAACCGTGCAGATTCTCTGGTTCCAGGGAGGTTGTGTGTGTTCACACATGTTGTTTGTGTGCATGCATTTAGGGAGAGTGCTGTAATGCATGTGGACTATCTGTACTTAAGCCAAGGTGCTGCATGAAGGGGCAGCAATGCTTACGCAGCCCCATCTGCTTGATCCAAGCTTGAAATGCAATGCCTTTTAATGACAAAATACTGAGTGTGTGTGGTGTGTGTGTGTGTGTGTGTGTGTGTGTGTGTGTGTGTGTGTGTGTGTGTGTGTGTGTGTGTGTCTGTGTGTGTGTGTGTGTGTGTGTGTGTGTGTGTGTGTGTGTGTGTGAGAGTGAGTGAGGAAGGGTGTTTGTGTGTGTGTGTGTGTGTGTGTGTGTGTGTGAGTGTGAAATAGAGAGGAATAAAGGGAGAGGGAGAAGGAGAGAGAAAAACATCTCGAAGGTCAGGAGCAGCGGGCGGCCGTAGGGGAGAGACACGTGAGACAGAGATAGTCTTGCGTCAGCCCCACAGCAGTCTGCTCTTAATGTGTGTGTGTGTGTGTACGTGTGTAAGTGTGTACGTGTGTGTCCTGTGGGGCCAGCATTTCCATCCGCGTCCCACCGTGTGTTACAACGGAGCAGCATGCCGGTGTTTCTATTCTGAGTGTCTTGATCTGCAAGTATAGACAGACAAAAAGACAGATATATACAGTAGATACGATAGATAGATAGATAGATAGATAGATAGATAGATAGATAGATAATTACTTTGAGGCAGTCATTGAGCTACAGATAATTTTTTACATGCTCTTGTGACAGTGGAAGGGGAAATTACGCCTTCTAGCCTGAGGGGAAAGAATTTGTGTGTCTCACTGCCTGTCACAAGACCTGAATAGGGTTTCATCAATCCTAGCAACTACTATCATTTTTCAGCTTATTCATGAGCCCTCTTTGTTTCTCACAGTGTCTTTTTTCCCAGTGCCCTTTAAACTAGTGCTCTGTTAGATTGGGGAAGTGTTAGAGATAACGCCTAAACATTTAGTACTTTGCACTTGCCTCGGAGCTAAGATTGTTAAAAAGCTGCTGTGAGATTGTCCTCGGGACAGGGAGCAGTGTAGATTCAACAGAAACACTCGCAGCATTAATTTGGGCTTACCCATTCATGTCTCTCTGTCTCTTTCACTCCCGCTTTCTCACTCTCTCTCTCTCCACACACACACACACACACACACACACACACACACACACACACACACACACACACACACACACACACACACACACACACACACACACACACACACTGAAGAAAACACTGACCGTTCCCCTTCTGCCTCCCTTGGTCCGCGTGGTCTTAGTATTAGTCTGGTCTTAGTCCTCTAGCCAGTTCTTCACCCCCATTGCCAACAGCCTCTGCTCTCCTTGTCCCCATGAAGGGCTGCTGCATGGGGCGAGGCTGCTCTTTTTTACAGACCCTTGTGCCATGAATCACTGCTTGCACCCAGGGAGCCTCAGTCCACTTGGGGGCTGCCTGCCCGGACGATAATGTGCGTGGTCATGAGGGGGCCATTTTGAATGGAGAGCCAGACAAAACAGAAGCTAAAGAACCCAAGCTGTGAGCTTTCCCAGAGAGGGCAACAATGAGAGTGGGACTGTGTGTGTGTGTGTGTTAATGTGTTTGTTGTAGTAGAGGGGAGATGTTGGACACACAATGCTGAGTTTTGGGTGTCATAATGTTACATAATTGCATGCCAGTAATGTATGAAACATTAGCCATAGACCTTCAAGCCCCATACATCACAAACCTTTTAGCCCCACACAAACGGGATTGCAATTTGAGCTCCTTGGACTCAGCCCTAATGCCTAATATGCTGTTAGGTTTGAAAACAGGAGATGATCATGCCTTTGCTATCTTGCTCTTACCTACCAACCGACCAATCACATCATGTTAACTTTTTATTTATTTTTTTATTGCTGCTTGGCTGTTCATCAAATTGTTGATGTCTTGATTGGGTGTTATTTTAGAGCATTTGCACTAGTGCTGCAACTAACCATTATTTTTATTGTTGATTAATCTGTCCATTATTTTCTCAAATAAATGATAAGTTGTTATATAAATAAAATGGTGAAAAATGACAATCAGCGCTTTCCAAAGCCCAAGACGACAACCTCAGATGTCTTGTTTTGTCTACAACTCAAAGATATGTAGTGTACTGTCACAGAGGACTAGAGAAACTAGAACATATTCACATTTAAGAAGTTGGAATCAAATAATTTTTACTTCTTTTCATAAAATGTATATTTATGTATAATTAAGTCAATTATTAAAATAGTTGGCGATTCATTTAATAGTTGACAACTAATCGATTAATCTTTGCAGCTCTAATTTTCACGTACTTCAGCAAAACTGACATTTTTGCCATTTTAAGAAGCATATGGCTAAATGAAGTTCTCGATTGGTGCCAATATAAGTTTGCAAGAATGAATCCGTCACATGGTTTACTGGGTTTGAAGGTTAAAACCGGCTTGTATGCAAAACAACTTTATGTTTATTGTCCTTGATGGTTTTGCTATAATGTTAACTGAATATATACATTTTGCTTACATTAAAAAAAAAAAAAAAAAAAGCCAAATTTGTTAATATGACTATTAGACCACACACACTCACATTCTGTCTCTCTTACACACTCGCACGCATGCACGCACGCACACACACACACACACACACACACACACACACACACACACACACACACACACACACACACACACACACACACACACACACACCACTCACATCCGATGCCAGCTGTTGCCCTATGAGAGCCTTCAGGGGTTATTGGGTCTATCTGCTGCGTTTATGGCCAAACCACATCTCTTCAACTGTCCTTATTCCTTGGTCTCTGTTCCTACCATGGCCCCCTTGTCTCTTGACATCGTCCACAGCTTCCTGCCCCCCTAACCCGCTACCCAGATCTTTTTTCCTCCTTCCCTACTTCAAACACCCACACACCAAACACATAGTTCACTATGGACCTGGTTTTCTGACTACAATGTGTGCCTGTGGCTGGGAATCGTTTGTCCCTACTGGGCCTGTCAGCCAGGCCAGGTTGTAACCTGGCTACAGCTGTAGTCCAGAGGAGCCATTAGCAGCGCCAGGAGGCCCCCAGCTCCCAATGAGGGCTCATTACTGTATTTGTGCAGTCACACTTCTCCTATGAAACACAACAGTGTGCCTGGTGAAACTAGCCAGGACATTGAGCCTCGGGGAAACCATCACACCTCCATTTGGAGTTCTGAGAGAGAGAGAGAGAGAGAGAGAGAGAGAGAGAGAGAGAGAGAGAGAGAGAGAGAGAGAGAGAGAGAGAGAGAGAGAGAGAGAGAGAGAGAGAGGTTTCATCGAAAGAGAAGAGCGAATACCAAGAATAATATTAATCATTAAACACAGTGTGAGTATCTGCGTTTATTTGATTTGATTTGCTCTTTGTTCAGTATGTGTGCGTGTGCATGTGTTTGTGTGTGTTTGTGTGCTCTCTGAGGCCCAGTTCAGCTGTCTGGTCTGGTGTGCAGATGGCCGAATTGGGGCCTACTGAATGAGATACCCTTTTTCTTATTTTCCTCTGTCTCTTTATCTGTCCTTGTTTTCTTTTCTTTTCCTCCTTTTTCCTCTCCAGCTTTTTCTGCTGGGTTTCATTTACCAGTTACATCCCTGGCTGCCTTCTCCCTTTCATCACTGAATCTGCTGAGGGCCATCTTGGGCTGAGGAGAGTTTGCCACCGCTCTATTTTCTCTCTCCCTCCTTCTTTATGTGCCTCTCAGGGCTCAGTGCGGCAGCTATACGCGGTGGCTTTGGAATGAAATGTCTCTTAACCGAGCTATGTGCCCCGGAGCTACGGTAATTGCAGGTGAAATTCAGCTTCCTCTTTAAAATGCCATCTCTCATTTCCAGTTACCGGCCCCCTCCGTATCTCTCTCTCTCTTTCCCTGCCTCCCTCCCCTCCTGCCTCTCTCCCTCTGGCTGTCTTTCAGAGGCGTGTGAATCCCTCAGCCCCTGTCGCGTCTCTCTGCCCCAACAGACACTCCCACAATGCACAGCGGCGATGGTTGCACAGTGATATCAGCCATGCAGAGGAGAGGGAGGGCCGCTGCTTAGACACATGCACACTCAATATGTGTGTGTGTGTGTGTGTGTGTGTGTGTGTGTGTGTGTGTGAGTGAGTGAGTGAGTGTGTGTGTGTGTGTATGAGAGTGCAAAGATAGTATTTATGACAGAAACTGAAAGTGTGTTTGTTTGTGAGTGCGAGACAATGAGCATATACGTGCATATACAAGAGGAAAGGAATGTGTTGTGTGTTTGAGTGTGTGTTTGTGTGTGTGTGTGTGTGTACAGCGTCAGCAAGGCGTGAGCTGTGTAGAGGTGACATCAAGGTGAACACGGCGTGCGGAATGCTCTGCCGACTCGGGAGGCAGCAAATGGCTCTGTGGCAGATGGAGTCTTTGTCAGGGAAGAAAAATGGCAGCTCAAGAGCGTCAGAGAGAGAGCCCCCCCACCCCACACACACACACACACACACACACACACACACACACACCAATTTCTAATTTCTGTCCGTCTCTCCTTTTTTTTGCTTTGCACATTTGGTCACACACATTAATAAATGAAATACATGCATGTACACAACGACAAATGCACATACACACGTTGACACACATACATCCACCACCCCTCCCCACCCCCCGCCCCCTCCTCTCTCTCCTCCTTAGTGAGCTAGGCTGGCGGGCGGTGACCTTCCCCTGCTCAGAGGGTTCCCTGGCTGTTTGATCAATTATCCCTCTCCCATTGTTTACCAGGAAGCTGGAGTAGAGAGGAGAGGAGAGAAGGCTCAAAATGGCCACTGTCAGGTGGAGGGATCCATTTCCCTGCCAGCGTGGGGGTGGGGGTTAGGGAGAGAGGGGGAGAGACAGAGAGACCAGAGCTGTGAAGCATGCTTAGAGGGAAGGGAGGAGCGTCTCTCCTCGGCAGCTGGGATGATATGATATTATACTGAAGGTACAGCTCTGAAACATTTGTTATTCTGATCGTCCTCTGTTCAAAGGTGGTTTTAGACCCCGAAACTTTGGACAATCAAACTTAAGTTGTCTATATTTAAAATCCTAAAATATCATGTGTTTTCTTGCTCTCAGTGCACAAATCAAATCAATTAATTTATGAAATGTATTGTCATATCCGCGTAATGCTGCATACACACACATGCATGTTATGCATAATGCCACAGTACTGCAGATACACGTCCTATTTTTAGAGTTGAGAAGTGAGGGGGGGTACATACTCTAAAGGTCAGGTGGCAGAGAGAAAAAAACGAGTGGGAACAAATGATGCACTAAGCGAATGACACTCTGAGGTCCTGCTTTAATATGTATGTATCGCAGGTTGATGGCTGATTTCATTAGCGCCTCTCATTGTTATGCATAGATTGTCCTCCTGCAGCAAAATGAATATTGTATTCACATACGCGTGCACACACACTTACGCACGCACACACACACACACCCACACACATATACACACACATATACACACACATACACACACACACACACACACACAGAGACATTCACCCGCATACACACATACAACAAACAGTGTTTTCCAGTGAATACTGTATGTTTGGATCTTGCAGAGGGCTCGAAGAAAAGGTTGACGTTTCCACAGGCTGTTATCTGTGTCGGCTATAATTAAAACAATTTACAGCGTTGTCATTTTAACAACGTTTTTTTGGCGCTGCTGTGAACAATTCCTGTCAGGTAGTTGGTGTGATTATTTAGGAGTCCGTTTGATATTAGAGTAAATTATTTTCAAAGCGGCAAAGAAAGGCTATCTTTGTTTAAATGACCTGAGCGGACTAAGTCATGTCGTGTCTGAGGTTTCAGATTATGTCACTTCAATTTACCTAACTGTGTGTGCGTGTGTGTGTGTGTGTGTGTGTGTGTGTGTGTGTGTGTGTTAGAAAGAGAGAAAAAAAAGAGAGGGGAAGGGAGAGAGGGAGGAAGAGAGACAGAGATAGAGAGAGGGGAAGGGAGAGAGGGAGGAAGAGAGAGAGAGAGAGAGAGAGAGAGAGAGAGAGAGAGAGAGAGAGAGAGAGACAGAAGAACATGTTGAGTGCATACCTATCAGTCAATATGTTTATGTGACTATATGCTCATCCTTGCTCTCACAGAATACATATGGTGAGTGCATGAAAATGCCTGACCGCCTTTATCTAATCCTCCTAGATGACTGTGTTTCAGCAGGAATTCCAGTCCTTAGTGGGACAGGAGCAAAGGTTCTGTGCAAGATATTAATAGCTATTGTGGGCGGAAAAAAAAGCTTCTGCATTTTTCCATATGTTTTGTAAGGAAACAGTCCAGATGGATTATCTCTTGGTCTGGAGCTTTCTCTTGCCTCAACCAGCTCAAGTCCAAGTGGTGTTGTACTTGCCAGAGACACACACACACACACGCGCGCACGCACACACACACACACACACACACACACACACACACACACACACACACACACACACACACACACACACACACACACACACCAATGCGCTCACACTCCTCCCGTCTGAAGTACACCAGGCTATTACTGATTAACATGTCTAAACTCAGACAGTTCAGAAAGCCACTCTAATTCCTTCTTCATCTTGCTCTCATATAAATCATTGATGACGAGTCAGTCTTTCTTCCCAACATACCTCACGTTCCTCACAGTCACAGAGATATGTTTGTCGCCTTTCTATTTGTTGCCTGAGAAACCATGTTGGCTTGTCGTCTCACATTTCACACTTGGATTCATCCCCTTAACCCCTAATGCTCAGCCTGGATGGGCTGCCTGACCTCTTGAGTCATGGATGTTAGACTCATCGACATCAAGGGCCAGAGTTGGGCTTTGTTTTGCCTAGTGATTGTATGCCTGGATGGGAGCAAACTTTCTTGGATCAAAGATAATAATAATAAATATGTTCAAAGCTATTGGTTTGTTGCTTTTTTGATTTGTTCTTTGGATTTGGACTTCTCGGACGACATAGTTTCATAGTCATTGTGAGCCTCATGGTCTTTTTCTATTTTAAGATGTTATCAAGTATTAAGACCCATACATACATTCACACTTGGCATGTGCCTTTAATGTGGAAAGACAAAGCAGAACACCCACACTCGCTGCTTTCCTGAGTTTGCACACGCACACATATTCACACATAGAAACATTATGTGGTGTGACAGGACGTCACATATTCGGAGTTCCACAGCAGGCTGGCATTCCAGGACAGCAAAGAAGAGATAATGTCAGTGCGCTGCTGGTTAACTCACTGTTTTATCCGGTTTCTGGTCAACAAAGCGTGAAGGGTGTCTGTTTATGACACACACACACACACACACACACACACACACACACACACACACACACACACACACACACACACACACACACACACGCACACAGCCTGTTACCCTAAAGGCTAAGCATAGCCAAAAGATACGCTAGTAGTAGTCTTTTTTTGACACATGGTTTCTGGAAGTGTGTCAGTGGGCTGACAGGATGTAGGGTGATGTTGTGTTGGTGTTTGAATTATGCTTTTAGAGGTCACAGTCCCATGTAATAGCTGCTTTTCTTTGGTGCAACCCAACTACTCAAAGGGAAGACTTTGTGAGCGTGCTGAATCTTTGAAACCCGGTGGTGCTGTATTTAAATTTAGAAATCATGAAATTCACCTAGTCAGCAGCGGAAAAAACGAGCTTCCTCTCCAAACCGCCCACACTGCTTTCAGCCTTGTTGTGACTTGTTTGTCTGTCGTCGGAGGATTTCAGCTTCTTCCAGAACAGTTGCACTTAAAAACCCACAGCTCCAAAGGATGGGAGCTAGTTACACAGTAACACAACAGAGCTCAAAAATACAAGTGGAGCCTGTGAGAAGGAAAACGGGGAAAATACTCCCTCTCCCACCACAATGTAGCCTCTCTCTCTGTATGCATGTCAGGTGCATGCGGGCTATTGTTACTTTCATCACTGGTGTGTGTTGTCATGTGCAGCTGTTTGCTTTCCAGTTAGTGTACTGTGTAGTGAGTTAGTGGAGTTACGGCAGTGTGGAGCTTCTCTTTACTCAGAGCTTCTCTCTGATTTATTCCTAACATCTGTTTTTGGCAGGTGTGTGGAACCACAAGGTCCTCTCTCTGAGCCTGTGATGTAGCTATGATTGCTGGCAGTGTGTGTCTGTGTGTGTGTCTGTGTGTGTGTGTGTGTGTGTGTGTGTGTGTGTGTGTGTGTGTGTGTGTGTGCGTGTGCATTTGTGCAAAACAACAGAGAGGGCCTTCCTCCACCCCCTCCTTGGGATGAGTCATATTTGAGCCCTGTGTAATCCAAGCCTGTGTTTCATGTGTGTGAACAGACAGACCCTGAGCAGTGGTCTTGGTCCTGACTCCCTCTGGGGCAGTGAGTGGGTGAGACACAGCTATCAACAACAGGCCCAGGCAGCTTCGGTTTCAGCCTCACCACACAAGGAATCAGCTTGTCGTGACATAGGCGCAGATACACACACAAAACACAAGCATACATTCACGTAGAGCCAAAGCTATTCTGTTTTTTTCCCCCCTCCTTAGCTCCATCTTAAATAATATCAGGTAACAAAATGGGACTCTGTGATTGGTTCAACTATAAGGGTTAGGATTCAGTGGATGGGCCAGTGTATATAGTTTCGCATTAAAAGATGGTGTGACACGAGGGTGACGCTCAGTCTGACACTCTGTGTGTCGATGTGTGTGTGTGTGTGTGTCTGCGTATGTGTGTGTATTTACGGTCACGTGTGTACATCCACCTGTGGGAGTGTGATTGCAGTGCAGTAATCTCAAGCCTGGGCTTCACACAGTCAACAATAGGGGCTCAAATATTTTGACTTTTTATATAAAATCACACAGGAAGTGTGGTGACACAGGAAATAGGGCCATGTCACATGGAAAAAAAGGAGCTCTATTTTGTGGATATTCTGCACAGCATTTCGAAGCACCGCATCACTGGTGTGACAAAACTCTTTTAAAGGCACAGCTGGACTTGTAATAAGGTCTTCTTGTTTGCCCCCAGGGGTGAGAAAAAGTGACCTGGATAGAAGGCAGGAAGGTGATACCGGCAAAATGGTAGAGTAAAGCGATTTCCCACTATGACGCTCATTTATCATCTTTTTATTCTGCACGTAAGGGCAAAAGAATAAAAACATTTTCTCATCCATGTAAAATATTTTTGTGAAAAAAAAATCCAAGCTGTTGTAATATTCTGTATGTGTTGCCAGATATACCCTGCCCTGATTTTGTCATTTTGACAATGATGAAAAGGTAGGCAGGGGCACAGAAACCAGAACACAAGGATTGGACAATGACATTTTCACTTTGCGGACATCATTCGCTGAATCTTTTGGGAGCAGTTTTTTTTTTTCCAGAGCTACTTTGAATCAGATGTCACAATAACAGAGCAGCAAGAAAGAGAGAAAGAGGAACAAACTGGGTGAAAGTAACATTATGCATGCCTCGAGGCGAACTGTGGTGACCACCATGTTGTACAGCCCTGGCTTTATCTCAGCTCACTGAAATGTGAATTTCCTTGAACTGATGTCATTTTTAAGCCTACTCAGGGACTCTTTACAGACACAGTTGTCATGCATTGGTGTCATACAGTTAAGTTTTGTAGCACTTCAAATTTTACAGTTAGTTTTAATGTCGCACAAAAAGACACAATTCAACACATCCATACCTACTTTTCTGGCACTATTGAAGTACAAAAAGCTAGTGGAAAAAAACAGGTGCATGGATCAGTGGAGCTCATAGTTAAACTGATTAATAATGGCCTGTTTAGCGTTCCTAGTGCATGCTGAATTGGCATGTTGCTTTAATTTATTACCTAGACGTTTGGAAACAAGTAAACGTGGATTTTCACTAGTTACAAGTTATGCAACAATTGCAACAGATTTGTTTGTTTTTTCACTGTCATAAAAACAGAAAACACTCATCTTTTAGCAACATATTTTTTTATTAACGCAGTTACAGGCTTATGGGGGAAAATATGTTGCTTTTGGGGTGTCCTGATGCCCTTATGGGGCAAAATACATACCAAGTATCCACAACATATCTGGTTTAACTCTGACAGGGGACCTTTGTTGCATGTCACCCCCTCTAAAAAAAGTTACATGTTGTTAGTTTTGTAGTCTTGTAAATCCAGACAAGGCAGCTTTTATCCTGTGATTATAGACCACTTTCATTATTGGGGGCAGCAAACGTCATTACAAGGCTTTGTGTCGCTGTCAGTAAGCATCTCAGTGCATAGCAAGGACATTCGAGTGGAGAAATCTTTTGGATACAAACCAAACGCAAAGGCATACAAGCAGCTAGTTATTATATGGTATGCAGGCCTGGATCTTTTATAAAGGGTTTTATACATTTTATAAACTGATGAAGTGACTCCTTGCTGCTGGGTCTTATTTGAATGGCTTTAGATCACTGTTACCTTCACTCAATGCACGTCTCTCACCTGACATGTGTAATGCACAATTTTCTTGGAGTCTTTTTAGTCAATACTCCTGTCTCTAACAAGTGTCAGTACTCCCATGTTTTTTTCCAAATCACTGCTCCATGCTTTAAATTGAATGTATTTAAATATGAATGTAATGTGTCTTCATGGATCTTCTACAGAAAAAAGTGTAAGATAAGATATTCAAATGTTCTTGTAGCCATATACTGAATGTTTCCATCCCTAATATATCAACCCTAAACCATCTCTGTGTTCTCTGATCCACAATTTCTTTAAGACCTCCACAATGCAATATTCAATAATTGAAATGCATTTCAATATCCAAATCAATTAATAAAGATATCTTCTCATATAAAATAGTATTGAAAGACATCAGAAAATATGCTGTAATTGTAGCAAATGTATCATCTTAACACATCATGGAAGTAACCTACACAGAAACATAAAAGTGGCACATTCTTCCATAAATACTAGTACTGGGTGTTATCTCACTGTTAGTTAAAATCCAAGCTTTCAGCTTTATCTTTAGGTCAGTAGGTCATGACTTCACTAACTCACACAAACAACAGTTAATCACAAAGGGGCAATGGTCAGGCCCGAAAGGCCATTTTGTTCAATTTAGAAATGTACAGCTCAATATTGACTTAATGAAAACCTTACAGTCACTTACCCAACAAATCAACATGTAGATGCTTGCCAGGACTGCTGTGGCGTCTGAAGAGGGGAAGAACAAGTTAATGAATGCAGTTGTTTTGTCGAAAAAGAGACAAGGAGTGTCGTCGTACGAGTTCCAAGTCGGGGAGTACCACAGACGTCATGTACTGGCAATTTTCAAATAAAGTGATGGAATCGTTGAAGATTTGCCCTTGACACTGTCTTCCTCCCCTACTTTCTGTCTGGAGTGGTAGAGTGGGAGTGAATGCCTGGCTTTATTTGTCTGGAATTATCTGCTCAGTTCATCAGTAAAGGTTGGACAGATTTACTAACTGTCACAGTTAGTTTACAGAGACTAAGCTGTGATATTTCATTATAAAACCTAAGCAAATACATTTTCTCTCTGTGCTTTGGCTGCATGCTGTGATTCTTGTGTAATATGGATGTAAATGAGTGTCTGATATTGCGGCTTAGTTTGTGTCTATTGTTGTTATATGTTTGTACATGTATGTGTTAACGTGTGTGTGTGTGTGTGCGTGTGTGTGTGTGCGTGCGTGCGTGTGCATGCGCATGGACATGCATGTGTGTGTGTGGTTTGTAATTTTTGTAATATAGTACACAAATGTCCCAAGGGGTTGTTCCCCTTTTCTCATTACAAATGCTAATGTCACATTAATGAAATCGGCTTAGTTTGAGGTTTATTAGCGTAGCCTACACTGAGAGATTTGGCCTCGACACTTCCCACATATTTCAAGTTGAATCACATTTTTTTCCTGTGGGCATACCATTCTGGGTTACTCTAAAATGTGCTGGCCCTGAGTGAAACTTTGGGGAAAGTTTAGAGCACGGTTGCCAAGCTTTGTCATCGTTGTTAATTGTTTGGCCACAGGCTGCCTGCTGTCCAGCTTCCGAAGACGACTGTTAGCTTAGCAACAGCAGTAATGGCTTCAATGAGGGGCTGGCTAATCTAAACATTGTGGTAATGTGCTAGCAGAGGTTTGTAGAGTCACTCGCTGTTAATCATTGCTCAACAAAGAGCTTGTCAGGCACAACAACAAGCCATAGAGTTAATCATGGTGATAGATCCTTGTTTTTATGTAGAGGACACATTTAACAGCTGGGTTTCTAATCATAAGGCCTTTCCAGTAAGCACGTACAGAAATATCATCAGCCATGATTCCAAGGTTTACTATAAACACAGATGACTTTACCACCTCACATAAAGTGGAGGGGCATTTACGACTACAAAACATTCTTTCAGAAAAACCTGCAATTTAAAGATGAACCCAAGGATCTGTATTTCTTCCTGATTTTTCTGCCGTCTATGCCCTTTAGCCATCAATCTTACTCATTTCTCTCACTTGAGTGTGTGATGGGTAGCATTTTGTAACCTTTGGTGTTTTACTTCTTGCCTCTGTCTTTTTTTTTTTTTTTTTTTTTTTTTTTAAATACTGAGGACATTTTTAAAACATAGAGTCAGAAGAAGAAGAGATTGTTCTTTGTAATTAAAAGCCAATTTTGTAAAATTGATTAGATTATGCTAATCAAGGGAGATAATATCTTAAAAGCAGTGTGAGGAAAGGAGATAGAGGGAGTGTGAGGAGTGGAAAGGAGTGACAGTCCAGCCGCCATTACAAGCTGCTGATTTCTGCAGAGTGCTTCATAAAATGTCAGAGCGCTTCTCCCTGAGCAAGACACTGAAAAATGGCAGCGCTGTGATGTGCTGGCACCTCACCTGCTGCACTGTGTGTGTGTGTGTGTGTGTGTGTGTGTGTGTGTGTGTGTGTGAGCGAGAGAGAGCAAGAGGAAGAGTATCAGTGTGTGTTTGTGTGTGTGTGCATTTGTGCAAGTGTGTACATGCATGTGTGTATGTTTTTACATCTGTGTGTGTGTGTGTGTGTGTGTGTGTGTGTGTGTGTGTGTGTGTGTGTGTGTGTGTGTGTGTGTGTGTGTGTGTGTGTGTGTGTGTGTGTGTGTGTGTGTCCATGCTGGCCTCCCTCCCATGTTGCGGTGAAGCAGAACAGAGTGGCTGACTGCCCGCTGCTTTGCCTCCCTCTCTGTCAATACAACACTATTCTCTTCCAGCCAGTCATTTCACATGTTTAGTATTAAGCAAAGCACCCTTTTGAACAGAGGAATCCAAGTGATTGACATATTGAGTTTAATGCAAGTGGATTTTTCTCTCATCAGAGCTTATGTTGCCAGATTGTTGTTTTGAAACTACCCAAATAGCATTTAAGACATTCATCTGATTTCAGTACTGGCACACTGTGAATTGTGTGCAATTGTAAACACCTAACATGTTCTCTGTTTACTGCCTCATGTTAAGTGCTTAATGCTTATGTTTACCTTCAGTTGCCATTTAGCACGTGTCTGTTTTTGTTGAACGCAATGCCACGGTGCTTTAATGAACCCATTACGTTCAGGTGTTTTTAATGTTGATTTCAACCAAAACAGGAAAGGATAAAAAGCAGAGTGAGAGACTAGGTGGAGTAGGTAGTGCAGTTTTGTTATTTTGCTCACTTAAAAGATTTATTGATTATCGAAATAATTGTGAAGACATTTCTTTCGATCGGCTTATCGTCTTTTGTAATATGAGAAGCTGCTGTTTTGGGGTCATTTTTGTCATACATTACTGTATGTATAAACAAACAAATGTATAGGTACCATTTTTCACCCCGAGAGAGTTTTTAGGTTAACTGTGTTCTGTAAGGTGGCCATAATGGTGAATTACTGTAAAGTGAATTATCACAAAGTATGTCACATTGCAGAGGATAAATCTGGAAACATTTTACGGATACCTTTTTTTCTGTACAGTTTGGCCAACAAGTTATATGGCTATTCTTTGTGTGGCTGAGGGGAGTTGTACAAATTAGGGTCTGTGACTGTACATGTACTACTTATTCTTTTTTGTCCAATTCCACATTATGTGTGTCAGGAACAGTATCAAACCAGGCTCTTGTATATGGTAGTCATGAATAAGCTACAGTATTTCTGCCATCACACCACTTATCTGAATTCTGTCACATTTGCACAGTGATATCAGCTATCTCCTGCAAGTAAAGTTTCAGTTGAACAGAACAGACTCTAAATGGTTTCTTCCCATGGAAATGGACAGAGGGGGCTTCAACAATTGCTCAAGCAAGGCTCGCTGTCTCTGGCTATTCCATTGTTCTGTCACTGTCAGTTTGTTTTGCCATTTGACATGCATGTCATTTGCATTATGCATATCTGCGCTCATTCTTTCTGCCCTCTCTCTCTCTCTCTCTCTCTCTCTCTCTCTCTCTCTCCCTCTCCCCCCTCTTTCCTTGATACTCCCTGATAACTGATGCTATTTCCTGTTGTTCCATTTTATGCGTTTTTGTATTTCCTGCATTTATTTAAATATGTGCAGTTCACAGAATGTGGGATATCTTATTTAGATTTACGCAGGAAATCACACTAAACTATTATAATCCATGGTTTATATCAGAACGTTTGTGTACTTTTATATACTGCATATGCTGAATGCATTGATACCGGAAATGAGCTGAAAGGCACACAATTTAAATAAGTAAGATAGTACATCATTTCAAATATTTATATATAAATAAATACATTTTTTGCTGTTGAATTGTAGTAATTTCAGGAATCTTATGATAAACTACATGTTAAGAAGTCATTCCAAAAAAACGCAGCAATCAAGTTATTAATCATATACAGTAAATAGCACCAAGCAAAACATTTTCCTTTAAATGTAGTGAATCTTTTTTGATTACATGAACATTTTATTTTGATACCTTTGGATATTTCTGGTTACAGCAACTTAATGTAAGGGAGATTTACAGCTAAAACACATTAAGTGATTGTTGCTTTAAAGCATCAATTTACTGCAGCTCGCCTGTTCTGCATCAATCTTACTGTGCTGTTTTTTTTCTCTCGACTCAAAACACAAAAGTACCGTGTTGGTATTACAGCACTTACAGTATTGTAGTGGTACTAATCTGGGCAGTGTCGCTGTAAATAATATGACATAATTAAAAATGCATTTTCACTTGATTTAATACTACACCATTTTGCAAACGTCTGCAAATGTCTTACTGGAGAATTTTAGCTGCTGTATTTTAATATGTGGGATGTAGTTTGTGAAGTGAGGTATGCACTAAGCTCAATGTTAAAGGCCTCAGGCAAAAATTTTTTGCAAATCATCAGTTTGGCTTTTTGCATTGAGCTACATACAATGAAGCTCCGTTGTGAAAATTGGAGTGGGGAAATGTAAAATACTACAGTCTGTAATCTAAATGGTAATTAACCTTAACAGGCATTGGTTTACCCCTCACCGTGCCTTCAATGCCGGAGTGAGTGTGCGTACATGTGCATGAATGTATGTGTTATTCTCTGAAGCATCAAGATGGTGTTATTCTGTGCTTCCAAACTGCTCGAAAGTCATTATGGACTCTTGTAGACACATGCAGCCAGTAGTGAACAGATCTGGTTCAGTTTGCAGAAAAAACCCCGCAATGAGCAGTGAGACTGGCAGATGAGTGTGAGTGGCGAGCAGAGGGAGAAGGGCAGATTCATCAGGGATGATTGCCTGATATACACTTCTGGTTTTTTGATGTGAAGACCCTGCTAGGTTACCATGGGGAGAATAATTAGCTCTGGCTGGATGCAGATGCGAATGAGCATAAGAAATGGAAATTTTCTTATTGAGCTTACTTTATGATACTTAGAATGGTGCCTATGGGTTTGCTTGTGTGCACACAGATGCACATAGCCTACACACAGATGCTCTTTAACAACCACATGCACACGGACACACACTCACTACCAGAAAGAAATGGGAGTAGCGCTATGTCAGGTTGAGCTGAGTAACACTATTCTGTCACACATAGGTTTGACATCAAACACAAGTGACAAGCCTATCCTATTCCTCTCCACCGAGTCATCACCATGTCCCAAAATCACATTATTGCCACTGGGAACCCAGCAAAGACGGATGGTGAGTAGGGGTGTTGATTCCAGCCTTTGGCATCTACGGTATGCTTGAAAAGGCAAATAAAGCTATTTGGTAAGAGCTGGTTTCTTGTCATTTCAAAAATATACAGAATATGTGTGTAGCGTGCCATTTTTTTTAATCTAAAGCCTTTTACAGTGACATGGATACGCATGTGTGTGTTTTACGCCTAGGTAATACCAAAGCTGGAAACTCTTCAGTGCTAATGCCACATTCTACCATTTGCGACACACAGTACCATATCATTAGCTTTTTGCCCTGGCAGGCAGTAAGCAGCTGTAGTGTGGTAAGCTCCAGTGTTACATGGAGGAAGGCAGGCAGGCAGGCAGTGGTGTGGCTGTAATAAGACCTGTGGCCAGCACCACTGCCAAGGCTAGCTGAGGCGGGGTGAGAGATGGTGCCCATCCCCTACATGTCCTGCTCTGCCATCTGTCACTGGGCAGGAGCAGAGCGGAGGGAGGGGTCTGAGTCACTCTAGTTGTTGTCACCTAGACAGGCCACACTGGGGCATGCTGTCTCTTTGTACTCCTTTCAGGCCTTGGCTCAATTCACAGTCGGTTTACTAGGCACTTACGCAGTTCTGCAAATATCCTATTTAATATCACGATTCAGTAATTCTTTATAGATTCTATATTTCATGAATTGCAATTGAGTAAGACTAAGGCCTTTTTCCAAAGTTTCATGAAGTGCTACAGTGCTATAACACCCTTAAATAGAGCTTGAGCGATTAGCCTAGTCATTTTCAAACACAACATAAGCAATTTGACAACATCACCTTGGGTTTTACCAAATTGTGATGTGATGGACATCTTTCACACATTTCGGACATTTTATAGACCAAATGATCAACCAACAGCCCAAGAATAAAACACTATTTCTGTTATGACCTTTCAGATTCTGCAAACAGAAGGTGTGGCATGATACCACACAGTTCATACTGTCTCTTTAAATGTTCTCTGAGGTTGACGTTTGACACTGGACAAAGGTTGTCACTTAATTTTTGCCAAGACGCCTGGTTATGTCATTTCCTGGCTGACTGTGTGTGTGTGTGTGTGTGTGTGTGTGTGTATGTGTATGTGTGTGTGTGTGTGTGTGTGTGTGTGTGTGTGTGTGTGTGTGTGTGTGTGTGTGCGCGCAAGCAGGGAGGGATGAAGGGAGGAGAAAAAGGGTCAAGCAAGCTTGTGCGTGCACTCTGCTGTAAGCAAGATGATCTTGCTCAGTTAGTGTTCATTGCCAACAAGCATGCAAAGTACAAACATCCACATCCATATGCACATGTCGTGTCGACGAAAACACACACCCACACAAACATACATAAACACAAAGATGGGAAGTTCAAGCAGTGTGAGGAACAGCTACACAAGGTCAGAAATAAAAGATGTTCTTGCTGGTTCAGAGTCAGTGACAATGCACTCACTTTCACAAACACACCTGCAACAGAAAGTACCTTTGTGTGTGTGTGTGTGTGTGTGTGTGTGTGTGTGTGTGTGTGTGTGTGTGTGTGTGTGTGTGTGTGTGTGTGTGTGTGTGTGTGTGTGTGTGTGTGTGTGTGTGCCTTTTAGTTCTAAGTGATATATGAGAACTGAAGACCTTCTGGATACTAGACACGTATTATCAGTTCTCAGAAGGAACCTAATTATTTACTGGAAGTGGTAATATAAAAACAAGTCAATAGTAAATAGTTTGTTCAGAGCAAAGTGTAAAAAAAAAAAAAAAAAAAAAGCTCTGACTCCCATACACTGATTAAACAAGAAGTGCTAATGGTGGATTACTCATTCCAATCATGATTCCAATCCCCTTCTTCACCAGCAACCTTCATCATGACACACTTGCTATGTTGACATTTCTCTTGTTAGCTGCTCAGAGCAGGACACAACTTAATAGAGGTCTGTGTTGGACAATAAAAGACGGTGAATGTTGCGGAAGCAGCAGCGATGATACAGTCTTTGTCGGCTGCGGCAAGGAGAAAAAAGAAAGAGAGCTGGGAGCCACCGCGTGTCTTTGAATGGGGTCAGGGCATCATGGGGAATAATGCATTTCCCTTCTCTTGCGCCAGGCGCTCCTTCCATTACGGCTGGAGAAGAGACATTGTGTCCACACTCTGATTACCACTGATCCATGCTGATGACTCTGTTGGCGGATTATCTCAGTTAGTATCAGCCATCTGTTACTGTGTGTGTGTGTGTGTGTGTGTGTGTGTGTGTGTGTGTGTGTGTGTGTGTGTGTGTGGAAGGGGCAAGAAGGAAAGGGGCAGGAGCGAGACACACAGGGGGTTGAATAGTTTGAGGCTGTGACACAAACACACACATAAACAAACACACACACACTTGTATAGGCACACGCAATGGCAGTCTTTTGTAAAACCGCTGCACACGTAACCAAGCACCGCCACATACACGCAACACAGACCCACAACAGCACAAAACATATGTATGATGTAAGGCCACATACCAAGCAGCACAGGCCATTACAGCACCACCGAATGCACGCACTCTATCTCTCCTTTATACAATTTTGCCCTCCTTTCAGATGCTACTGACAAGTGAAGGCTACTATATGAAGGCCACATGCAATCATAAAACCGCAGAGCTGTTTATAGCTACACTATCTCCTGAAGGGTCGTTGCATCCAGCCACTGTTAGCTGCATGCGTTGACAGCTGGGCGCTGTGTTGTATTTGTGGACGTGACTCTGAATCCGGCGCTGGAACACATCTTATAAATCATAGTTCAGCCATTAGCATAAATTCTCCCTCTCCTTGCATCTGCGAGACCTGCTGTTTCTGGTTGCACCGCTCCGCGTTGATTGGTTGGTGTTGTTCAAGTCAAATTGATTTAGCCGTTCACGGAGATTATAACGCTTGCCTTCTTATACCGCCACTGTAGTGTGCCGTTAATTACCTATAAAATCAAGCTAATTCTGATGCTAAATCCATTTTAATTTCTCATAATTAAGTCAGGATTGGATCCTTAAATACCTTGGCGCTCCATTATTGTTGCAATCATTGTTGTGGCTGTGCATTTGGTGGTACATTGCTAGGCTCAATCTTATTATTGTTATTAGATTTAATTGCACTAAGTGATCAGTTTGTAGTTGTCGGAGGAAGATGGACTTCCCCCCCCCCCGTCCCCCTCCCCCGTCCCCCTCCCCGTCATTTCTCTCTCCATCTCTCATCCCAGAAAGAGGCCCTTTGAGAGAGTGTGAGAGATGAGAGGAGATGAGGGGGAGGGTAGCTCTGCTTTACACCTCTGCAAAGGAGGGATTGGTTTTTTGTTGTTTGTTAGGGGGGAAATCAATTCTGTTCACATCATCACGTTTTGACAAGGCGAGACATTAAGTGCAGATATTGAGAAACGACAGGAATGGTTTACAGCCTGTCCTTCATCTTCCACACTCTTTTTCATTCTTCTGTCTTTTTATCCATAACAAAATCAGAGAGTATCATCTTGCTTATCCTTTTTCGCCCTCAATCTTTCTATATCTTTCTCTCCCTCATTCTCTGTTTTTTTTTCCCTTCCCTATGAAAGGTAGGGAATGATCCGCTTCACTTACCAGCTGACACCACATAAGCTTGCTCATCCTCTGAGACACAAGCCTTTTGTTTTCGTGTGCATTATGATAATTATGAAGGGCCGCAGCTTCTCTCACACTTTTAATGGTACTTACATTAATTGTCAGCATGAACCTTTTTTTCTTCTTCTTCAAATCTTGTGAAAGAATCCTTTTTCCGCCTTATTTTCACCATAACCTGGCATTTAAAGGGTGACAGCTGAAGCGAAGGAGCACAGAGTGTGACGGCCATTCATGCAGCAAAATGTGGCAGAGGTAGCAGTTTTTTGGTTAAGATTACAATGAAGCACCTCATCTTCACTCAGCCAGAAATGTATTTTGTAACTAATATGTAACGTTCATTTATTTGCCATTCAGGCTGATAATGTGTTTCTTTAACCCACATGCTGTCACCTCACGTGAGAGGCCACTAGTAGGACCTTTGACCTTGCTCATTATCACACAACCACCATCTTTTCACTGCAGCAACGGCAGTCATGGCTGCCCAAGTCCGGTGGCACACCAGCCTCCTCCCCGTGGACTGCAGCAGGTTTTCTTGTCATCCGTGCCTCTCGCTCTCCCTCTCTCCCTCTCTCCCTCTCCCACTCTCCCTCTCTCTTGTCAGTGTTGCTCCTGGCGAAAGGCTGATACTTGATATTCAGAGGATAGCAGCTTTTGTCTCAGAGATTTAATCAGTGGCTCTGCTCCCACTGCAGAGGAGAGAGGGAGGGAGGGTGGCGGAGGGGTGGCAGGAGAGAGGAAAGGAAAGAGAGATGGAGGCAGAGACTGTTTATGTGTAATGACACAATAACAAAGCCTGCCTGTAAAACACAATCTGCAAACTGTGCTTTTGAAGGGGATTTTCAGTCCTGGATTAGTGTCAGGCAGAGGGATATGGAAAAGGAGAAGAGAGAAAAAGAGTCAGGTTGATGTGATAGACAGGGGAGGTGATTTTGTGTGTCTGTCTGCAGCGGGGGTTGGAATGTGTAAGTCTGTGTTCACGCGCGTGTGTGTGCAAATTCATGTGTTTTGAAACTGTTTTGTATTTATTTGGCTGCACAAGTTAGCGGCTGTGTGGGCACAGCAACATTGTGCTCTCAGTTGTAAGCAAAGGGGATTAAAGTTGAATAATGCAAGGAAAATATTTGGATGCAAAATGGCCAATGTTTCTCGTTAGGGTTTATGTTGTTGGTTGGTTAATGGCTGGCATGGTGACTCTGTGAGACTGATAATGGAAAGCTGTGCTAGTTAATGCACCCATCAGCTAAAAGCCTCTCCATTTAGTTCTAGTTTAAACTGAAAGGACTCAGGGAGCAATGTTGTCTTTAAAGGCCTCAAAGAGCTCTTATATTTAAATGTCATTCTTTTTCATTAAGGAGATGTAAAGGGATCCTGGCTGTGGAACACAGGTGTGTGTGTGTGTGTGTGTGTGTGTGTGTGTGTGAGAGAGAGAGCTTGTTTTCACATGTGTGCCTCTGTGTGTCTGAGAGAATGACGAAGAAAAGTGAAACATTTTGTTTTTGTCCTTCCAAAAATCTCACTTTAACCTCCGCAAAATGACTGTCTTGTTGCAGAACACATTCTCAGCACCGGCATTGTCTTGCAACAAAATGGTAAAACTGGCTTTGTTGTCCGGCATCAGAGTCCTTAAAGACGTCATCCTCTCCTTCCTACCCTATATAGAATCAATGGAGGCTGGGAGCCAGTGAGCATGGCTAAATAGAAATATTGTTCAAGGGAAGTGAGATGTGAAAGGAAAAGTGTCAGGAGATGTGTGTGTGTGTGTGTGTGTGTGTGTGTGTGTGCGTGTGCGTGCGCTTGCTAGAACATGTTGTGTAGGTGTGACAATATGCATTTGTGTGTATGTGTTTAAGCGTGTGTGTTTGTGAGTGTTCGGGTGTGTGTGCGCTTTACTATTGTAACCCTGCTGATTGGATTGTGTTTGACAGATATGGAGTCTGGAGAGCGGCTGGCCTCCCCTGCGCCCACCCTGTCTGCTGCTCGCACCTCCTCCCCTGCGGCCTCTTCCTCCTCCTCCTCTTCTTCCTCTTCATCATCCCCTGCTCCCCACTCTAAAAGCAGCCTGGCCCCTAGCCCCTCGGCACTGGGATCCACCCTCAGCACCTCTGGTAAGAAGCACTTTTCCTCCCTCTGTCGATCTTCCGTCTCTCAAAAACCATGTGTACACAGGAAGAGAGAAATACCAGGACACATTGCAAACAGTTTCCAAGTATAACCAAAAAACAAACAAAAAACAGGCCAAATATGGTCACCTTCATGTCTTGATAGCATTCAGAATCCTCTTCATTTCTTTACCTTGAAAAATGAGTTTCCTCCTGTATTAATTATACAGTTATTTAGCAGCCTGTGTGAATACACCTCTCCCAGCTACAAGGATTTTTTTTCCTGACAGCTTGGGTTGCAATTGAAAAGCTGCTGCATTAATGAATCCCAAACAATTAGGGGGTTCTTTTGTGTGAGAAACACACACATGCCTCACCATGTCTCCTGACAACCTTCAGCTCTCTGGCTCCAGCTGCCTCAGAGTCAGGCTCAGCATGACACTTTGCATGTGTGTGTGTGTGTGTGTGAGAGAGAGAGAGGGAGAGGGAGAGGGAGAGAGAAGGAGAGAGTGACCCTCTGCCTGCATGATTTAACATTTGTCAGCCACTCAGTGTCTAGTCAGCCCTGTCCAGCATCCAGCCTCTTTTCTATGTATTGGTCAAAGCCATTAGGCAAAGAGGAGTGTGTATATATTTGTGTGTACGTGTTTGTAGCTTTGTGTGCTTTTCAAATATCCCTTGTGAGAGTGAGTGAATCATTTGCTCATACTCTCTTTCTCCTCATTTCTTAATGTCTTGCTCTTTTTCAATAAGCCTACTTTACACACACACACACACACACACACACACACAGAGAGACATACACACACAAAAAACAAGATTGCGCTTAGCACGGAATATCATATTCTCTATGATTGTTGTATTTTCTGTCCGTTACGAGAAGAGGAAGGAGAGAGCAAAAAAAAAAAAGCCTCTTGTTTTGTCCTCCATCTCCTCAGTGTTGCCCCAAAGAAGAAGCCATTAGGAGCATCTCCTCCTTATGCATTATACATCCCTCTTATCCCTCTGTGCCATTACGTGTGCTCAGATTTTCTAGATAAGCGATTTTGGACTGAGCGTCAAATGAAATGCTGAGAGGCAGACTGTTAGCTCTGAACTTCTGCTGCGCTATGTGGGGTATTAAGCAAGCCAATTCTTTTCCATTTCATACCTCGTCCATTGTGTAGACTGTAATAGGTATACATACAAATAAGCCAAAAGAGTTGAAGTCGTGTCATTTGCTTTCCCAGATCCAAGTGTCATAATTAAAAGGAAAAGCATTCTCAAACAGAACAACAAGAATATGTCAAGTATTTTGTATGAGCAGGCAACATCAGTTATTAACGTATTGCAGAGATATAGTTTCATCCCAGACTGTGAAGGCATTTAACACTTTAGAAGGAAAAAGCATATAAATGAGCACGGACTCAGTGTGAGCGCGCATGTGTCATTGATGAGGATATCACTTGGAGAATAAAAGCTGATCGGCGCTTGTACTGTAGCACTCTCTTCTTCTGGGATCAACTCACGGATGCAATTAACTTAAATCTGTCTGTGGAAATTTGATTGACTGCAACAAACAACAAATTAATCCCCCTTCGGCAGCATCCAAACATGAAAAAAGCAGGCGGTGCAGTTTGTCAGAGTGGAGGAAGGATTGCAACAGAATGAAAATGAGGGCGAGGGGGCGAGAGAGAGACAGACACAGAGTGAAGAAGAGAGAGTAGGTAATCGTAGGTATGTCTTTCCCGTGCTTCTTTCTCGCTTCAAATTTTTAATTATTCGCCTTCTGGAAGCCTGCATTAATATTGAAAAGGCATTTGCAGATGCCTAGAAAGGGAAGGGGTGTGCGGGGAAGAGGTGGGCACCTCAGGCATAAGTGAATGCTGTGGCTGGCCTTTCTGGGGGTTGCATTGCAGTCGTTTATCTTCGTATCCGCTAGCTGACGCTGGCGAGGCGGGCTCTACATATTCAGCATATTGTAATGACATTCAAAAGGCAGATTTTGCTATCTTGCGGTGGAGAGGGGCCTTGAAGCCAACACAAAGGGCTATACTCTCACACTCTCACACACTGCTGGCATGCTGGTAAGGCTTTGTCTTCTCGCCACATAACCACAAACAGTTTGATTCTATCTTAAAAATAGTCCCTGAGATGCATCTGTAGACTCATGTTCATTAGTGTTTTGCTGTAGAGCAAACATAACTGGCCCTACTATGTAAAGTCTCCCTCTGGATAATGAGATTCCAGACTGCATTAGTTCAGAAAACACTGTGCGCTGGTGTCACTCTGTTTTACATTTCTGTGGTGTGTGCAAGTGTATAGTAGTTTGACATTTTCATCTACACTATGCACAACACTTTCCTTTTCTTCAGTCATCACTTTTTTTTGCATGTGTATTACCTGGCTTACGCAGAGGCATCAAGCAGGCTTGCTCTCTTTTCCTGGAATAGAAATTGAATTTGCATGAAATATGCTCACACCAAATTGCATCTGACTCTGGGAGGAGGTAATACGTGGCAGTCGCCCCTGCCAGAAATGATTGTGCTCAGGAAAATGCTATGACGATGATGATGTTGATGAAGTATTCTTCTGTGCTGAAATTGAATGCCAGAAGGATAGAAAGAGGTTAGCTTTTTACACCTTATACACACAACTCTTTTTCTCACCGACAGTATCCAGTCTTTGCCACGCAGCACAGCATATTCTGACTCAGTCTAAACTGAAGAAATATCAATACACAAATAGTTGTGTGCTGAAATTGGATTATGACAAAATGCTCTGTCATTTAAATGTGAAGGTTTTACTGTGTAGACATAAGCATCATAGTCAGTCTGTCATGCTCAGAAACAGTACGGCTGCCCTTTAAAATTAGGTGCACTCAGTGAAAGCTAAATCTGAAGTTAATTCAAATAGAAGACGGTCGTTCTGTGTTTAATTCTTTTATAGTCAGGTGGATAAGAAGTGACACTTTCAAAAGCTGTTTAAATCTAGTATTTACACCCTGTCGGTCCTTACATGAAAAGAGCTCAGCGAGGTAATTTGAGAACAATGTTCTCGGTCTACACGAATAAACATACAAATCTAACAGTAGGGCAGTGAGTTGTGCTGAAGGTGCAATAAACAACTGTCATACCATCTGTACACTAATGTCAAAATTGTACTTAATGGAAGAAGAGATTTTTTAAATATGTACAAATAGTAAAATTAAGTCGCAAGTGACTATTTTTAGACACTAGAGTTCAAAGCAAAGTTCACCTCCTGTATGGATTTCATCTTTTAATCCTGTGATATAGGACTGTTCAGTCATATCTGATAGTGAAACAGTAGCTTGAAAAAACTAAATTCCATTAAATACTAACAACTAGGGCTGGGCGATAGGGAGATGATTATGTATATATAGATGATTTTAGATAAATAATCATCAGTAATGTGGACATAGTGTCTAAGTGGGGAAAAGACAAATAACAGAACAGCTAGAACAGTCTGGTAGGTTCAGTAAAGTACATCCCTTTACTGTAATGCAGCCTTTCAAACCAGTAAAAGACAACACTTATGTCACATCACGATATTACGATATCCAAAATCTGAGACGATATCTAGTCTCATATCACGATATAATATCGATATGTTGCCCAGCCCTACTAACAACTATCAGCAAGAACAATTATAAGAATAAACTCAGACACTCTGTGTTTTATTTACTGTCAAGAAGCAGTTCTTTATTTTTTTGTGTTTGAAGATTTGGTGGAAACGCAAAGGCCACAAACAGCATCATTTCTCCTTTAACAGGACTTTTTTTTTTTTTTTTTTTTTTTTTTTACGAAACAGAAGACATTGTGTGTTTATTAAAATGTAAGTCCAAAAAAAAGTTAAGAACATATCTCCACTTTGTTGCTTGGTTTCATTGGCCAGTGTGTTGTTATACACAACTATTTGTTGTGGACTGCATTTGAAAGCATTTGAACTCACCCTGCTTGGTTTGGATCTATCTCAGGCCGTCTGTTTGGAGCAGCAGGAGAGCAGCCCTTCATAGGCTCCACATTGTCAAGTGCCTTCCCTCTAGTCAACCACCCAGCCTTCGGAGCCCTCTACAGTACCGGAGCAGGCAGGCCTGAGTTTGGAGGCCTGGGTTCCCTAGGCATGTCAGCTGCTCTGGCTGCCCACCCTCAGCTGGGAGCTCTCTCTGGTAAGACGGGGACTTTTGATTTTTTTTTTGGGCAGCAATTGGCTGAATGGGAGTGCATCTTAAATTTCTCTCCTCTTCCCCTCGCAGCAGAGTGGTGGCGAGCTGCTGAAGCCCATGGACGGGGAGCTGCTGCCTTTCTACCCTCTTTCATCAGCTTCCCTCCATTCTTCACCCCTCACATTCAGCCCAACCACAGCGCCAGTCCTGTTCAGATCAGGATGCCCGGCAAGAATAGCCATGCCCCACCTAAAGGTACAGCGCTACGCAGAAGACCGATTCATTGATCCTTACAGTTACGTTGCGTACATGGAAAATTGGTTATTATTAGAGAATTAAAGCAGGAAAGTAGAAGGTAACAAAGGGACATTTCCATTTGTTTTAAATGAAACACATCCATATAGTATTATCATATGTGTTATGTGAGTCTTGAAGTATGTGAATTAATTGATTAGTTTTCTAAGAGGTAATGGCATTTTCTGTCTCTGTCTCTTTCTGTCGCACCATCTTTATCTGTGTGTCTTCTTCTTCCACAACCTAAATCCACTTTGTCCTATGATGAGATTTCCCCTATTCAAGGCAGATTTAATGACTTTCAGTCCTCACTTAGTGATTCTGTCAACCTCCCTCTTCCCCCTGTGTTCCCTCTCGTAATCTCTGTTTCTTGAACTCTTTTAATTTCACAGTATCTTTTAATTTATCTTTTATTATGTAAACCAGTCATGTTGGGCATGGGCCTCGCACAGCCAGCATGTTTGATGAGATACATGTATAAATCAATATTTTTATTAGCCTTTTTCCATTCTGCAGTTAGTTCCAGCTATTTCATTATCCCGTGTAGCAAAGTTCTCAGAACAGATGGAGCTGATTAGTAATACGGTAAATCTGGTTTGTGTTGCTAGGGGTGAATGGGTCAGTGAATGGCAGCGGGGTCTGTCCTCCCACCACACAATCAGGGAGCTTTTCTGCGAGTCCGGCTCCTGTTCAGGCATCGACTAAGCCATCCAAAAAGTCAGACCCTTCTGATAGTCACCGTAGCAGCCCTAAGAGCAATCCAGATTTGGTGGAAAAACCGTTCCACAAAACTAAGGAGAAGGTCAGTACTGAGATTTTGTTTACTCCTCAGTTTTGAAAAAAGACATGACACATGAAATGCATTTAATATATATATATATATACACTACCGGTCAAAAGTTTGGGGTCACTTAGAAATTCCCATTCCACTCCATTCCAGACACAATACCTGCTGAGATCAGTTGCATTGTTTTTTTAATCAGAACAGCAGTTTTCAGATTACATTATGTGCTTACATAATTGCTAAAGGGTTCTCAACTGTTGTAGAAAGAAGTGGCTGAAGAAATGCTTGAAATCCATGTTTTTTGGTCTAAACGTCATACTCAAATTAAAAGTAGTACAGCTCCCATATACTTTGACACTCAGGGGTGTGCCTGATATCATTGGAAAGGAAACATTCTCAAGTTTTTGTTACAAGTGTCAGGGCGATTCTAGGCCTTACTGACACAGAGTTACAGAGGCTAGAATGGAGGTATTTTATTTCCGTCCAAGTCATACATCTGTAAAGTGATTAGAATACACTGCTGTAAACACATTTGACAGGTGACAGACGCCACAGGGCATTAGCCACATGTCTCAGCTTACTACAGAAACAATCCAGACACCAAAAGACTCAAAAAATGGATTTTATATGATTTCTTTCTACAGATATGTCTGTGCGTTTTTTTTATTTCCATTTGAAAAGTGCAAAGAAAAAAGCCCAAAAACTACAAAATACAACAATTCTTAAATACACAAACACACCCACATCAATCACCTTTCCAATGATATCAGGCACACCCCTGAGTGTCAAAGTATATGGGAGCTGTACTACTTTTAATTTGGGTATGACGTTTAGACCAAAAAACATGGATTTCAAGCATTTCTTCAGCCACTTCTTTCTACAACAGTTGAGAACCCTTTAGCAATTATGTAAGCACATAATGTAATCTGAAAACTGCTGTTCTGATTAAAAAAACAATGCAACTGATCTCAGCAGGTATTGTGTCTGGAATGGAGTGGAATGGAAATTTCTAAGTGACCCCAAACTTTTGACCGGTAGTGTGTGTATATATATATATATATATATATATATATATATATATATATATATATATATATATATATATATGTATGTGTGTGTGTGTGTGTGTGTGTGTGTGTGTGTGTGTGTGTGTGTTATGCATTATACAGTTAGACTGATTCTTGCATTTTTTGCTCTCAACTCATATATATATATATATATATATATATATATATATATATATATATATATATATATATATGTGTGTGTGTGTGTGTTTGTGTGTGTGTGTGTATGTTATTCATTATACAGTGAGACTGATTCTTCAGTGAGACTGATTCTTGCATTTTTTGCTCTCTACTCAGAAGCAACGGAAGAAGCCAGCTGACACTTGTGTGGCGAGCAACAGTGAGTCAGGCACATCCTCAGACAGCTCAAGTGACGGGTCCCTCAGCAGTGATCTGGAAGACTTAGCAGAGGATGACGAAGATGATGATGATGACGATGAGGATGACGAAGAAGAGGACAAACAGAGTGAATTGTCAGACTCTGAGAAGCGGACAAGGAAGAAAACAAAGGTAAAGAAGAAAAGTAGATCATCTAATCTCATCTGTTTTTGTGCAGGTGCAAAGCAGGATGCCATCAAAATAGTGCCCAAAAAGTTGAATGTAATAAACTAAATGATCAAATCATGAGGCTATTCTCAGTTCTTTATTTCATTTCCTCTTCAGGTTTTGATACCAGGTACTGGAACTGCAAAGACTGACAGACCACTCTCTGGGGAGCTCCATGACAAGAAAGACACCCAGGCTCACAAGGTCTCCTCCAAGCCCCCAAACCTTGTGCCCTTAACCTGCTCGGCCTCCCCTCCTGCCTTGTCCCAAACGGCGCTGCTGGCCCTGCACAGCTCCAGGTCCTGGACAGAGAGCCCACAGCAACACTTCAGTGTGATCCAGTCCACTGGCCTGGCTGCCAACTCAAAGCCCCTGGCACTGCTCTCTCAGCCCCGTAGGGAGTCTTCACCGTCTTCCTCCCCCATAGCCCTCACCACATCTCCAAAGGCACTCTCCAGCACTGCCTCTCCCAAACCTCCCAAACTGCTGCCCTCCTCCTCTCCCCAGCACCTGCCCCTCTCCCTCTGCTCCTCCCCTAAGCCTCACTCAGTCCCCTCTCCGCCCCACTCGACTTTCCCGCTGTCTACCTCCGCAAAACCCTTTGGTTTGACCTCATCTGCAACAAGCTCCCAGAAGTCCTCGCTGAAGCCACCTCGGCGCACTGTTCCCGGCTCTGGTAAATCCAACAAGAAGAAACAGCTGGAAGCTTCACTTGCGCAGATCAATGAGTTCAGGCTAAAACAGGTAAGCCAACCCGGTAACAGTAAGCAGTTGAATAATGCCTCTTTTTCTTTTTTTTTTTTTTTTTTTTACCATATCAGCTCAAATGACACACATTACTTTGCATATATACACAATATGCTATGAGATGTAAACGAGATAAATATAGCTGCACAGTCAGCGTGCAGAAATAACAAAGTTATTCCTAACACATTGCCAGTAATGAATTTATCCACTGGAGCTGAATGTGCAGTTAGATTTCTGTTTTTTAATCTATCATTACCACACCATAACCAGCACCCCTTTCAATATGGTGGCCATTTACCACATTAATTAAACACAAGATCCAAGCATCATTTAGATAGCCACATAACTGCTGCTGGGGAAGCTGAACACTCAATTTGAAAATAAAATCAGAGCATTGACTATGAAGTTTCTCATTCACAAGAGGATGGGATTTGAGGGAAACATTTGAGGGAAACATGTTCCAAAGGGCCTCTTTAAAATTATAACACAGCCTTGAGCAAACTCTTAACAACTGTACATCAGAGATAATCTTTGTTTTGTACAGTTGATATAGGAGGCAGTAGTTGTAAACTGGGATTGGACATGGAAAAGCTTACAATTGCTGTATATGTCAGCAGAGATTGAGAGATGTCATGAGCAACTATGGGTTAAGTGTATTGCTCAGGGACACATTGGTTGATGTATCACAGTGGGATTTGAACCCAGATCTCCCACACCAAAGGCATGTGTCCTATTTACTGCGCCATCACCACTATTACACCGTTATATTTATAGTACATGTGGCGTGACTGTCTTGACTTCCTGTGAATAAGTGAATGTTGTGTCATTGTCTACTGTAGTTAATAACTACTGTATATGGTGTAATTGCTAATGTGTAATGGACACAAGTAATGGTCAACACATGCACTTTGCAACCATTTCATCCTCCAGCCTTGTAGCAAGTGCTACTTTGTGATATTTTCACAATTGAATTGAATTCTTAATTTAGTACTTTTATTTAATAAAATGTGTTAGCCATTTTTGTGGCTCAAATTAGCACTTTATAACATCTTACTTCGGTTTATTTAAGTGGTCATTGCACTGTCTCAGCAGGTTTAACCTTAAAGCTGCTGCAGGCCAAATGTGTTGTATAAAGATCAAACTTTCTTTCATATATAGCTTTTTAAGCTTTTTCTAAGATCTGTGTGTTGTCATGGTTTTCTGTTTTCTAACTTTTAACAGCTTTTAACAGATTTAAAGTGGTTACACACAGTGGTTGCTCTAATGCTGCAAAGTTTAGCCTGTTGATAAAATGGTTAATGATTTTAGTTGTATTACCATTCTGAAGCACACTTTGTGTCTGCACATTATGCTACTATATTATTTATGTTTTTCATCGGTTCAGATGAAATGGAAATTGACAGTTTTTCTTTGCTTTTATTACACAAACTCCTTCTCTTCAGATAGATGGTAGGACAATAATCGATAAGCTAAACCTTTCAAGATCAGCTTATTCTGTGAAAATCATTTCCCCTTTCCTGTTTTACCGCTATAGAGAAGTTTACAACACGCTAAATTCCCCCTGTGGTTTCAGCACTGTTACTGTATTTCATGGTCTGTGAAATTGATTTGTTTCACTTCATATCACATCCAGTTGAAAGTGCAACATTAAAGTCTAACCTGCCTTTGCTTAAACACAAAGTTGTCATCAGTGTAAAAAAGGCAAACATGCCCAGCTGCATGATGATAATGATGATGGAGCTTTTCGAATGTGCAGACAAGTAATCACAATTTTAGAGGGATGCACCGAGTCTCTTTTTGTGAACTTGGCAGAGTACAATGCCTTTGGTTATTGCATTTATGTTCTTTTTGTTTCCTAGAAAGGGGCTTAGACACAGTTAACTGGACCAGTGTTCAGCATTGTAGTTTTGTCACCTGCTCAAACAATCAACAGTGATGCAAACTGACAGCTAGAGCAACTCCACTTTGTCCCACTTCTTTTCTAATTTTTTTCCTAACCTTTTTTTTTGTTCCTCCCATTCTGCCTTTCCCTCTCCCTCCCTCCCCCTGACTCCCTGCCTCTCCTTGTTCTCTCCCTCTCTCCTTCTCCTCTATTCCCAGACCCTCATGTCCCAAGGGCAGACGTTCCCAGCTGAGCTAAAGAAGCAGCAGCAGGGGCCAAACAAGTCTCCCAAGAGGACGTCTCTGTCTTCATCGCCACTGCCACCCGCTCCGCCTCCTCCACCCCAGAACAATCACTCCAACCGCTTCCTCTCGAGTGCCCTGCTGGGGCTCCCTGAACCTCACCACCCCAATGGAGTCATCCAAAGCATCACTCAGGACGCACCTTTGGCCCTCATCACAAAACCTCGCAAAGACTCTGCCTCTCATGGCAAGTCCCCTCAGTGTGACTCTGATGCTGGCTCATTGCCTGTCAATCTGAGCACAGGGGCGAGCAGGACCCAAACTACTGCCCACTCTGGGCCTCCGTCACAGCCCTCCACTACCTCACCCCATGCCGCAGGCCATGGATCCAGAAAGAACAAGACCACTAAGGGTAAGGGACAGACACCAGGGCTGGGACAGACACCAGGGCTGGGACAGACACCAGGGTTGGGACAAGCAGACCCTTTAGCTGCCTGGAAGGGTTTCTCTCAGAACCATCTGGTACAGTCTCTAGTAGATTTGTTTCGTGGAGGAGAGCCCGGGATCGGGATTCCTGGAGTTAGTATACCTGGAGTTGGAATTCCTGGAGTGGGGATCCCTGGGACATGTAACCCCACAGCTGGTCTCCCAGCTAACAAGGAATCTGACGACTCGGGAGATGATGACGATGATGAGGATGACGACCTTGAGGAGGAGGAGGAGGAGGAGGAGGATGAAGAGGACTCAGATGATAGTCTTTCAGGTTTGTACCTTCTATTTCCAAGAGTAAAAGCGACTTTCTCAATTGAATAATGAGCTGCCCATTAAAATATAAAATATATAGGGCTGGGACGATATGCTTTTGTCCCGATTTGATTCTTTCATGATACATGGGTGCTGATTGGATTTGTATTGCGATTTTCAGTTACTGCGATCCTAGAAGTATTGCGATTCGATAATATTGAGTATTTCTAAAAAGAATGCACATCACATTCTGACTGTAAAGAAGTACATAACATGTATTTTCTGCATTTTCTGCTTTCGGTCTGTTTTGCTGGAAACGGATATGATGTAGTTGCCGTCGGTGGTACCGTGTAAATAGAAAATATTTAGGTGAATCATTGGTAAAAAATAAATTAATGTAAAATATTGATTCTAGGGAAAAGAATCAATTTTAAAAATCGTCGCGAAAAAAATCACAATATATACGATTTTCGTTTCCCCCCACCCCTATCTATAAAATGTCAAAATTGTAAAAAAAGAAATAAAGTCCAGGGCAATGTCATTGAATTGCTTGATATGTCCAACCAGACCAAAACTTTTTACTTTCACATAAAAGAAATAAAAGCAGCAAATCCTCACAACTGAGAGTCTGGAACTACGCAGTGTTCTGTATGTTTACCTGCAAAATATCTTCAGCGATCCATACCCACTTTGTGTGTCCTGGACTCCCATTTCAGAGTCTGATAGCAATTCAGACAGCGACATCTCTGGGAAGAAAGTGAAGGAGTTAAAGCTGCTGCCGTCTGGATCATCTAAGAAGGAGATGACTCCCCGTAGGCTAACCAAAGGCCCAGAACTACTGAACACCTCAACCAATCACACCGCCACCAGCTGCTCCCCTCTCAACCTACAGGTCATCAAGACTCCCACCATTGTCACCAGCTCCAGTGCCTTGGCCTATCACAGCTCTCCAGGCTCTTCCTCCTACAGCCTAGCCTCTCCATTAGGTAATGTCTTTGAAAATATGTGCATGCAAAGGGTACAAATTAGCGATGAAGGACGGTTGTAACAGCTTCTCATTTTATGTTATATTTTTTGATTGTGAAGTGTTGCAGAAGAGAATGACATTAGAGATTTAAGAGGTTATGAACTGTTTTTAAAAAGATATAAAAATGTAAACCAAAAAATTGTGTGAATTGGTTGAATGTGACCTTTGCTGCTATTCTTGTCCTTATTGTGGACAGCAGATGTTTATTTATTTTTTTATCACCCAGGCATATACAGTAACACAAGAAAAACTATAGTATACTGCAGAGTTTGCTTTGCTGCTGTGCTTACAAGGCCTCTGCTCTTGAATAACAGAACAACTCATCATCCTCAGATGACTGTGAAGGGGGATTGTTACTCTTAGAGAGGCAGGAAGAAGGCGGTCGGATGTGATTGACTAACCGGAGATCTTAGGTCTTGTAGGGACATGCCTAAGAGAACTTGACAACTTGTTTGGCACAGCAACAAGGTTAACTTCCGCATTCATTCAATGTGGAAAGGTTACCTAGATCAGAGAAAATAAGACGTGTAGCTTGCCAGGAATAATCCAAGTAGTTATTCCAGTCTTTCCCCTACTGTAAACATTTTTTTTTCTCTTATGCCTTTCTTAATGAACACTGTTCATCACACAATGCAATGTGATGTAAATTCACTCCTGTGTTCATATACATCACACTTGGCATTTTAATTTTCTGATTTTAAAATGGCAGCTCAGAGAATTGTGTGTAACTTTTGTGTTCACCTGATGCTGGTAAATGCCGTTTTGAAAGGCCAGTGTGCGTACACGTGTATGTTCTTGGTTACCTGCCAGGTATGATTACTGGTTAGTTCAGGGGCTTTGGCTGTTGCTACTGTATGTGTGTGGGTTCCAGTCGGCAGTTGCTCTGTCAAATTGATGGTTGAACTCTGTCTCTCCACAGGCTTAGGGAAGAGGAAGAGGGTGATGGATGAGAAGGAGTTGATGATACCTCTGGAGTTGGGGTATGTACAAGAGGCTGAGAGAAAGAAAGCTCTTTTGAAGCATTTCACTTTAGAGTGCTCACATCACAACGGTTGTTCTGAACAACCTATTTGCTAAATATACAATTTCTTCATTCTTAAAAAAATCCCAGGTGGCGGAGAGAAACAAGAATCAAATCAGTGGCTGGGCGATCACAGGGAGAGGTGGCCTACTACGGCCCGTGTGGCAAGAAACTAAGGCAGTACCCAGATGTGATGAAGGTACCTCGGCCTCACAGCGCTGCAGTTTAGTCTACATCCATGATACAGAAGCAAATGTTTTGAGGCATACAGATGAGCAGTTTGTTACAGGGATTAAAGTGGGAATCACTGTGGGCGGTTTATGATTCGTTATGGAAGGATGTTTTGGCTAATAATTGCAACACTGCTCATCCACATCGCTCAAACAAATGCTTGTGTATCAGGATTGGTTGTATGTTATCTATGATATCGCTCCAGCTGCACTCCACCCCCACCCCGCTTTCTATGACCCTGATAGTGTGAGATGATATTCTTAGATTCACTTCTCCTGCCACTTTTTTCAACTCTCCTCCCCACCCCCTCCCCCAAAAAATGATGAATGGTTAGTGTTGGGATGCACAGCTTTGGCCCTATTTGTATAGTATAGTACAGTCTATAATCTTCTTAGTTTGCTTCTACTACGGTTATCGTCAGAACTGCCTTTCAGTGTAGTAGTGCAAAAAGAAAAATGTGCACTCAGTAGCATTCACTCACTGCTAGTCAGTCAGTAGGCAGTAAAACGCCGAGCATGGCCTCAGATAAATACGAAAGGGCCTGAATTGTGCACCCCAAGGTCAGAACCGTTTTTCTCTCCTGAGAGCTTTTGCTCTTTTTGTCCCCCTGGCTTTTATAATGATTAGTAGCATTGCACAGATGCACACTGTAACCTTAGACTCCCAATCTAGTGCTTCCCAGTTGCTTTTCAATGTGGCTAATTTCACCATTTTTTTCTGCCTAAACCAACGCCATTATTATTTTCTCTTCTGTAGTATCTATCCAGAAATGGAATAAGTGGCATCACGCGTGATAATTTTAGCTTCAGTGCAAAGATAAGGGTTGGTGACTTCTATGAAGCCAGAGAAGGACCCCAGGTGACTGCCTTTCATCTCTCTCTCTCACTTCGTGATCCCTGTTCATCTTTTCATCTAGCGGCAGGCAAAGCTTCATTCAGCAGTCGCTGTCAGGGCTTGAATAGGAATCAACCAAAACCCTCAGTAGTCCTAGTTCATAGACCTCTCACTGTGCATGGATAAATGTAATAATCAGCTGACATTACTTCCACAGGTGACCAGTTATTAATACCATGTTATGTGTCTTTAATACAAAGAGATAAATTAGAAAATAGATGTGCGTGTAATTGAAAGCAGAATAGAGAAAATACACACAGTGCTGAGGGGCCATATAAAAACTCGTAAATGAGTACTTCTTATTTAATGCATTGTTTAGCCAGCTTTTACTGTTTATTATAGAAAATATAATATATCATTTAACTCATTTATTTTAACCCCTGTTGAATACAACCAGATTCGTCTAGCTAGCTAATGATTAAATTGTTTCTTAGTCACATGAAATGATGTATGTCAACTGTCATGTCAGCCGTTCACTGTTTCACCTCTCCGCACCACTCCCAATCTCTCCATGGTACGTTTAGGGTTTACAATGGAGCCTGTTGAATGAAGAGGAGGTCATTCCTCATATTTTGGCGATGGAAGGCCGTAGGGGCCGCCCCCCTAGTTCAGACCGCCAGTTAGCGGGCGAAGGTGGCAAAGGTTCCCGACGGAGGAAGGGACGGCCCCCTAATGTGGGCGATCCACTGGTGCCCGAGGGCCCCAGTCCCAGTGAAGTCAAACTCCTGCGCAAGCTAGAGGCTCAAGGTTAGCACAGGAAATGAGCCCTGAAATATGTTTGTCATAAGTGTGTGTGCCATTAATCAACCAGCCATTGTTATGGTAGCAGAGGTTAAGGAAGGGGGTTACTGTTTTAACATTTAGTATATGGACAAGTCAGTTTTTATGTCATACTTGTTTGTTAGATCCACCTACTTCATATGCAGATACAGGTGCTTTTTGAGATGAATCAGTATTGTTATTATTTCTCTGTTGATGTCACTGGGCTTTTGTTTGGCTTTGATAATAACAAAACTGCACATGCTGTTATTACAAAGTCATAACATTCTTTTTTGCACCAGAACCCTCTGGTAATCAGTTCTACCCTCCTAAAAATACTTTAGCTGTGTATATTTCACTATTTTTTACATGTTAATGGGCAGACTTCATAATCATTCTTACAGGGAAGAAAATTGGCTTTGAGTACATGTCCCTAATTTTGACATTTCACAAAAGCCAGAGAATTATCTCAGTCAAATATGTGAAGGTCAGGGTACAGTAGTATTTAGGTATTGTCCTAAACTGTCTCACTGACAATGCCTTTCTTTCTGCTCTGTGCAGAAATAGCCCGACAGGCGGCCCAGATGAAACTGATGAGAAAACTGGAAAAGCAGGCACTGGCGCGTGCAGCCAAAGAAGCTCGGAAACAGCAAGGTAAAACAGGTTTTTTTGTGTGTGTTGTTAACAAGAGCTCAGTGCTGTAAGGATGATAGTGGTTGGTTTCCGGTTGGTCAGTTGGTCACCTCAAACCACTTTATAAAGTATAAAGACCTGCAGGGCCTCTAGGGATGCTGATGCTGCTTATGCATATTTTGTTTAGTATGTATGTTCATATTTATTTTCATCACTTTAAAGCACACGTTAAATCTTCTTCCTGCTCTAATTTAAAGTTTTGAAAAATTCATTCATACTGTTCCTAAGGTTTAAGCAGTTTTTTATGAGTGGTCAAGGACAGAAAGTGCAGTTTAGTTATCTGTCTCCCTGCCAGTGTGCAGTGTGTTTAAAAATAAAATACATTGTGTTCAATGGAAAAAACTTTTTTTTTTTTTTTTTTTTTTTTTTTTTTTTACCAGACCCAGGTTATTATACTGTCAGAATCCTATATATATATATATATATATATATATATATTTTTTTTTTTAATTTTTATTTAATTCCTAAACATGATTTCCAAGATGAGAAATCTAATCGAAATGTTACAATTATTGGCTGGTTAAACTCGTCTTTCTGGTTTCTATTATGCACCTTACTAATTGGAAGTTAGTGTCTTATACTTCTACCTGTTCTACTTTTACGTGCTATTATTTTAAATAATGTCATTGTTTTACTGTAATGAGTGTGTCTTGTGTGTTTTTGTTTTGCTTTGTGCTACTGACACTACTGATCTTAGTTGTGATCTAGTTCTTAGAATTTCTTGGCCTCTTGTATTGTATACATCTTTATCTCAGTGATACCTCCTGAATAAATGTAGCTTATATATGTAATTATTTCAGATGTGAATACAGCTGGTAGCCCGGCTTTGTAGGTCATTTTTGTAGACACTAATATGACACTGATTTGACTCTTGTAGCTATCATGGCAGCGGAGGAGAGGAGGAAGCAGAAAGAGCAGATCAAGATCCTAAAGCAGCAGGTGGGTGTGCTTTACGTGTGTGCCGACAAATCTTTTTCCTCCCTTTCTCCTTATCTAAGTGTCCTGACACACGTAGTCCCTGGGTGCACCGCAGGAAATGCTGAATGGTTATTTTGTAATGCTTTAAAGCTTGCTTTTCAATTACCATCATTACTTCCCGTACTAAACTTATTGTTGTGTCTTTGGAATAGGGTGGTTGGATCTTATCTAAGGACATTTTCCAAAAAATATTAAGAGATTATGTTGTTGTTTTTTACAGGAAAAGATCAAGCGCATTCAGCAGATTCGGATGGAGAAGGAACTCAGGGCGCAGCAAATTTTGGAGGTACAGAATCTGATCCAGCAGCACCTCTGATTAAGCAGAACATTCCTGGATAGCTACAGCCCCTCAGTCTATAGTGTTTTAATCTTCCTAAAGCTCATTACTGAACAGCAGCATGCATTGGAGGGAGTTGAGTCTTCTTAGGCATAATTCCACATGGAACTAATGCTAAATTGGTCTTGGTTGACGGCTGTTGAATATTAAAAAGGCTGTTGCTGCCTCTTCAGACCTTATTTAAATTGGACAGAAAAGTATTTTTTCTTTAGACAACAGTAACAGTTTAGCATAAGTGGGTCGAGGAAAAAAAAGGTGCTGTTTTCCACACACAAACACATGCAAAGATGCAGGCGCGCGCACACACACACACACACACACACACACACACACATATATATATATATATATATATATATATATATATATATATATATATATATATATATATATATATATATATATATATATATATATATATGCAAGCACACACAATTATACTGTAGGAGCTTCAAAGTGTTTTAGCAGGACTAAATCAATTTTGAGTTGACACGGTTGACAAGCCACTCTTAACGGGAGGCTTCAACAATTTCACAATTAGGTGTTAAAGAGATACATTATTCATTCGCTGTGTTTTACAAATTTGACTGGCATTCAGGAGCATGAAGTCTTCTGCTCAAACCAGAAAACTGCAAACAATCAGTTAAAGTGCATCAAAGCCCTCAGCTAAGACTGATTGATATATGTCTCTGTGATTTTTGACCTTGATCTTTATTCATAGGCCAAACGGAGAAAGAAGGAAGAAGCCGCCAATGCCAAAATATTGGAAGCTGAAAAACGGATAAAGGTATGTTTATATTTTTAATAAATCCCTTAAACAGATGTAAAATGACAGTTAGTATAATATTCATACCTATGAGGTTGGGGTGCACGATTCAGAAAATATCACGATTCGATTCAATATCGATTTTTAGGCTCACGATTCGATTCAAAATCGATTTTTGATTCAAAAACGATTCTCAATGAAAAAAAGATTCAAAGTATGTAAATGTAGTTACTTTTCCCATGTGATTGCAGTAGACATACAATTTTAAAAAATTAAAAATGATAATATATATATATTTTTTTTAAATATGAATTGATTTTTGGAATTCTATGAATTGATTTTTGGAATTCTATGAATTGATTTTGAATCGGTAGAGCTTGAATTGCGATTCAAATGTGAATCGATTTTTTTGCAACCCCTACTAAGGTGGCATGGAACCCTTTTTTGATCAAAAGTCACATTAGATTATTTTATATGTGCCATGATGTGGGCCTTATTCCACTTAAGAAGTAGCTGGCAATAAAATTAGAGCGGCCCTTTGAAATGGGCTGAAATTCCATCAGTCTGTAGTGATTTTCATGATATTGGCAAAATGGAAGCATATTGATTTTCCCCTCCTCTTCTCTGTCTTGCCTTTAAGGAGAAAGAGTTGAGGAGACAGCAGGCGGAGATTCTCAAACATCAGGTAGGCATTCACTGCAACTTGCGCTGCCTCTTGAACCTAATAGTTACTGCTAAATAAAACCGTTTACCTCAAACTTCACCTGAATAGGAATATTTGACAGATGTGTATGTGTGCGTGTGTGTGTGTGTGTGTGTGTGTGTGTGTGTGTGTGTGTGTGTGTGTGTGTGTGTGTGTGCGTGTGCTCGTGCGTGTGTGTGTGTGTGTGTGAGTATTTGTGCATCTATGCGCATTTACACACAAGGCATGTGTGAGTGTATATATAAATGTGCTTAATTACCAAACATCTATTGAATGAAAGACTTCAGTATTTATCTTTATTAAACGCCATGCTTTTTGGTATTGGATATTATTTCTGTTCCATAATATTTTGCCAACTCTTTCTGGCAGGAGTTGGAGAGGCATAGACTAGATATGGTATGGGTATGTTTATTTTTGTACATCTAACACCTGCATCGTGTAACTGGTTGTGTTATGGTTGTCATAGCAATGCATTAAGTGTAGCACTGGCTGCTGTCATACTACATTCTTCTGCATGGCTTTCCAGCAAAACCAACAAAAGAGAAAAAGAGTCAGTATGCTGCCTCCATCTGCTCGTCCTGAGGGACAACTGACCCTGTCACGGTGGCCAGGCAGCTTCTGTCCCCCTCTCCCATCCTCCCCCTTCTACTCAGAATGCATTGCAAAGACTGCTAGCCAATCCACACTCACTGTCTCAAAGTGCACTCGAGGAGTCTCCATCCATCACATACATTGTCTAACTGTTGTATTGGAGTAGCCTGTGTTACCCATGAGTGCTTGACGATTTCGGCCAAGACATCGAGCTTGTGTCTGCTCGTCCATGCATCTGTTCTGCAGTCCACAGAGTGCTGGACTTTAACCTGCCCCATCCCAGCCTCTCTGTCATTCACTGTTCCCGTACTCTGCACACAGAATGAAAACAGCTACTGAGAATCATTTTGTCTTTATGGTGAAGATACTTCCAGGCACAGCACAACCTTTGCTTGAAAATAGACCTAATTGACTGTTGAACAACAGTACAATTACAGTAATTCCACCACAGGGACAAATATGGTTCTGTGTAGCATTTTATTTTGGCCTGGCTGTCCTGCTTGTAGCCCTACTCACTCATACACAGTCATAGCTGAATCTAAAGGTCTGCCTATCTGTTTCACAGTGGACTCAGAGCCTCAGACTGTTGCATTAACCCATTGTACCTTCACTTGGAGCACAATGAAGGGGGGCAAATTGAGATACATGATAATAATCCTTGTATTTACGGTTGTCACATGCAATTACATTGCTTTTGATTTACTCTAGCTTGTTATAATATCCCTCAACATATTCAATGTTTTTTGATGAATTGAAAAGCTGGAAAAAGCTGAATGCCACAGGCTCTATGTCTGTTTTGAACATGTCTTTTTTGAAGTTTTCCATTTGTAGATAAATCAAACCAATAAGGAAATAGAAATATTGTAGCAGAGTGCTTGGCATCTAGCCTGTTTTGTTTATCACACTGACAAAACAATTCTTACAAACAGCCTATTTTAGTTACTTGTATGTGCTGGAAATGTCCTTGGCAAGCCCTAATAGTGGCAATTGTGTCTTTCTGGTGGATCACATGGAATGACAGCCTGATACGGTGGAGCGAGAAACCTAAAGAGATCAAATAAAATGATAGTCAGTCACCGGTGATTCCTGTGCCCTTTTGCAGTAGACTGTGTATCATGCACCAAAGAACAACACAGATGTCTCATCCTTAACAGTCACATACTGTGCTAATACTTACGCTGCAAAAACTACTGAAGTGGAACTGCTCATTTGAAGCTAGTCTTTACCATCCAATCCTATTTGCCGTCCCCTCACCAAATATTATGAGCATATGTCAAAAAACCTTTAGCATTGACTCATGTAATAGTATTTTATTATTTTGATCATGCCAATGTGGCACGTCAGAAGACTTCTGGCAACCAGCTTTTTGTTGCTTTTGTTGTGTCAGCTTTAGTTTAGAGGCGCCGCCACCGATTCAAGCTGCTTCTCTTGTTTGAGCCTGTCATCACATCTACTTTGTACCGCATCTTTGTGTTGCTTTTTGGTTGTCATCATATTACTGTACTCCTTCACTTATGCTTCCACCATACATGTGAAAGTGTATACATGTGAAGCATCGTTTTGTGTTTGTTCAAGTACGGTGCCTCTATTGAATTTTGTGCATCACAATTTCACATTAATGCATACTAAATGTAGTCGACCTTGGGTGCTGTATGTGCAATGTGTGCCTGTTAATGTGCCTGTGTTTTTGCCACTCTAGGAGAGGGAGAGGAGGAGGCAACATATAATGCTGATGAAGGCTGTTGAGGCTCGCAAGAAAGCAGAGGTAGCGCATATGCACACAAATAAATGCAGACATACACACACAGTCCACTCCATAAAAAGAGCCTAAGTCATTATTCCCTGGCTGGATTCCTGCTTTCTCTTTTTTTGGTTCACTCTTTTCTTCCATTCATTTTTTTTTCTACACACTTACCAAGTCAAAAGATTCTGGCCCTCAAGCACTTTTCTTTTGAATGCACAGCAGCATTAGGCTGAATTCTAATACTGCTCAGCAAAGTCAAGTAAACCTTCTTGTCTGTTTTCTCACACACACGCACACTTTGCTTCCTTAATGCTCTCTTGAATTTTGGACTCTCTAGGAGCGTGAGCGCTTGCGGCAGGAAAAAAGGGATGAGAAGCGACTGAACAAAGAGCGTAAACTGGAGCAACGAAGGCTGGAGCTGGAGATAGCGAGGGAACTGAAGAAGCCAAATGAAGACATGTGTCTATCTGATCATAAGGTAGTTAAGATAGTAGCTGTCAGTGTTGCGGGTGTGAAGTTGATCACCTAAAAAAAATGATAATCAAATTTTAGTCTAAACACACTTTAATGTAATGTAGATTGTCAGTTTTTTCTCATTTAAGTGCTGTTAAATACATTGACTCCTTGGCAGGAGGGTGGCACAGTCACAAAATTCCTGTCAGTTATTATTATTATTATCATTATCATTATTATTATCATTATCATTATTATTATTATTATTATTATTATTAGTAGTAGTAGTAGTAGTAGTAGTAGTAGTAAGTTTAACATTTCCTGAGGGGCAGTACTAACGATAAGACTACATGATAGTGAGCAATTTTATGTGTGGAGTTATGTGCCCTCAAGTGGTTAAAGTAGAGTACTGCATAATGTAAAAATGATGCAGTCATCAACATAAATTGGAAAGCACCATCTTGAGAACAGTCAACAGATGTGAGATGACAGCGTTTTACCCATTTTCCCATAGATGTTGAAATCATAGATTTCTGTAGTCTACATTGGATTTAATCTTTCTCTCTCTCACATAGTAACACATACAACAACACTCCTAATTTTGCCCACTTTCCCTTGCAGCCTCTCCCTGAGTTCTCCCGCATTCCTGGACTCATCTTACCAGGACGTGCCGTGTCTGACTGCCTGATGCTGATGCAGTTCCTGCGAGGCTTTGGGAAGGTTTTGGGGCTTGATTTGAATGCGGATGTGCCTACCCTGGGCATGCTCCAGGAGGGCTTGCTCAACGTGGGGGACAGCATGGGCCAAGTCCAAGACCTTCTGGTCAAACTGCTTTCTCTGGCAGTCTGTGATCCCGGTTTGCCACCTGGACAAAAGGTGAGCTAGTTCAGTTTATCAAGGCATGCATCGTATTTATGTATAATTTTGAACCATTGGGGCCAGCTTGAGAATAACACTTGAGAGGGAAATATGGCACTTACTGCTCTATCTGGTAGTTTTAGTTTACAGCATTATAATACATAAGGTTTATAAGACATTTTTTTACATGCATTTTTTTACATGCCAAACGTAAGTTAAACTCAGTAAATATGTTACATTGCTTAAATTTAAAATATCCATCAACATGTTATATTGTTATATATATATATATATCATATGTATATAGACCTTTCACCTACTAAAGCACCTACAATCTTATAATATGTCACTTAAAGGTTAATGCACCAGTCATTAATTTACTCTGAAAGAGACTCATTCTTAGAATGGGTACTTTTACATTTGATACTTTGATATTAATAACAGTGCTTCTGCGTAATTTTTAAGCCCACTTTAAATGCAGGACTGCATTGGACTGGAAGTAGCATTGTTTTTATTTCATGGGAATATTGCTATTTTTGATTTTAGCGTTTAGATTTAAGATGTAAGGACTTTTTTCCTGCATTGTGAATAAATGCATACTCAATCCACTTAAAGCCATCAATTAAGGGTTCATCAAGTTTATTTTTCGTCCTTTCCTCCTCTATCAGACAAAAACCATGCTGGGGGACCACCTGACCAATGTTGGCATCAACAGGGATAATGTGTCTGAGGTGCTACAAATGTACATGGGAGCCCATTGTGCCAATACAGACCTGGCCCCTCTGGCCCTCAGTCTAAAGACCAAGGCCTTCCAGGCCCACAAGCCTACCCAGAAGGCCTCAATCCTGGGCTTCCTGGCTAATGAGCTGGCCTGCAGCAAAGCTGTTATCAGGTAGGAGATGCAGCTGAAACTGAAAAGTAAAGTGGGACCATCCAACTGTGCACTGTACTTGTTTTCTTAATATACTGTATTCTGCGTCAGTGTCACATTGTTGAATGGCTATAAAGTGGTCTGCAATACTACCTTTACCTCTGGATTCACATAATTAAAAGCACAAAATATATATTCATCTACCATGTTCTGGATGCGTTTTATGTTGCTTAACACTGAAGTTATTTATTAGCCACTAGTGGTGTGTTTTATTGATGCAGTGGAAAATGCTTAACAAAGCTGCAGTAGGGAGCATTAATTAGCAGTAGAATCCTTTTTGATTGTAATGAAATGATGCAAGTATTAATTTGTGCTTCGGGGTACTAGCTTATTAAACTTTTTACTTTGGATAGAGATAGTTGCCAGCCTCCCTGAGCTTTTACTAAATACATTTGTTATTGCTTTCTAAAAATTCCCAAAATATGGACGTACATCGGCACAACTGTAACTGACAGTATTGCGTTTCCTCTTCCAGTGAGATTGACAAGAACCTGGATCAGATGGCAAACATGAGGAAGGACAAGATCATTATGGAGGGAAAACTGAAGAAGTAAGTTTCCTTTAATCCTAAAATAAATAAATAATGCTTTGATTTCCTGTACACTGTCACGCTGAACCTGTGTGTGTTTATGCAGGTTGAGGACCATTCATGCCAAACGTACTGGGAGGAGGGAGGCCAGTATGGGTGTTGAAGAGAACCAGTCTATTGGCACTCCGTCCTCTGCCGCCAAACGCAAGAGGAAACTGGGCGGAGACAGCGACGATGATGATGACGACGATGACGACAGTGATGACCAGGCAGAGGAGGAGGAGGATGAGGAGGAGGAAGAAATGAAGAAGGTTAAAAAAGTGGAGACATATGATGAGGTAAAAACAAAAGATGCATCTATAGATCTGCTATCCATTTATTTATTTTTTGTCTTTAATGGACAGGACAGCTAGGTGAGAAAGAGAGGGGGAAAACATGCAGGAAATCATCACAGGTCGGACTTGAACCGTGGACCTCTGCATCGAGGCATAAACCTCCATGTAAATGTGCGCCTGCTCTACCAACTGAGCCATCCCGCCACATAGATCTGCTCTCTAAACTGACCTTGAAGGCTTGCTCACAGACATATTTTGGGGCATTTTAGACAGCTGAAGAGATGAAAGGGGAGAGAGGGGGAATGACATGCAGCAAAGGGCCAGAGGTTGGAGTTGAACCCACGGCCGCTGCGTAGAGGAGTAAACCTCTATATATGGGCGTGCGCTCTACCAGAGGAGCTGCCCAGGCGCCCTTGCTCACAGACATTTAATATGTTTGTTTTGTCCTGCCAGGATGAAGTCGACCAAGCCACCAGTCTGGAGGAGCTGGAGAAGCAGATAGAAAAATTAGCCAAGGTATGTTCTTCTTTGAAATGTCTTTAAAGGGCTGTGACAAAGGTAATACCCGTTAAAATAATTTATAAGGAATCAAAAACATGAATGCATGGTTATTTGACACTGGTAATGTGTGATTAAAAACGGGACACACAGTGAGATTAAAAGAAAAGTTCCTTTGGAAGCAAGTATGAAAAGATAAATAAATAAAGAATGATAAAAGTATTATTGCTATGTTTGTTTCCCAGCAACGTTGTACATGGTTATGCAGGACTTCACTGTATGTTGCCATGAAGATGTGTTTATTTTTTTAAATACAATTCAATACAATGCATTAGAGGTAACACCACAAACACCTCCTACACTCTAGATAATGGATCAGATTATGAAAGATGATAAAATAGCTACAACCTCTAATGCTTTATTATACTGTGTGTATTGTTTTGTACTTTTTTATGAGCATGTACGCTGACATAGGGCTTTTTGCTAATGAAGGCATTAATTAGCTTAATAAATTATCTCATTAGCATAGCATGTCATGCTCAATATATCACAGTGTTTACAAAAGAATGAGGAAGCATTGATTTCCTGAAGGTGTATACGTAACTCAAAATAACAAAGAAATCACAGAGTATGTCTTTTACCATTGCAGCAACATCATCAGACCAGGCGAAAGCTGTTTGAAATATCCCATTCTCTACGCTCCATGATGTATGGCCAAGACCGTTACCGCCGCCGGTACTGGGTACTTCCCCACTGCGGAGGGGTCTTCATTGAAGCCATGGAGAGTGGAGAAGGTAGTTACAGTACAACACACACTAGAGTTTGATGAATTCCAATGGTAAGATGCTTCAATTTGCTCATCTGATTGCATAGCACATTTTATGTTCAGTCTGGAAAATAAAAATCATCAGATTTTGATGTTCCAGGAAGAGGAAGGAAGAAACATTGTAAATACAAGATTGTTAAGCTGCATGTTCAGCTGTTTTTTGGCAGTGTGAAATGTGCTGATGATGTTTTAGTTTATCTTTATTCTCTACGACTAATTTGAGATTGCATCTGTAAACTATAGTAATCTAACACAACTCTACTTTTCTGCCAAAAGCAAGTGTAGAACAATGTTCCAGAATAATCAGCGGTCAGCTGTATTATCAACCACAGTAGTTGTGTTTTCAGCCACATTAACATTGGCCCTCTCATTTCCCTACAGCTCCAGAGGAACTGGAGGAGGAGCGACAGAGAAGGAGGAGAGCGGCAGAGGAGGTCCAGGTCAAAGAGGAACCTCAGGAGATCGAGTTGCAGAAGGAGAACGCCACCAACCTCGATGGGCAGAGCATTAGAACACAAGGCTTGGAGCAAGAGAACGAGGAGGAAAAGGAGAGGAAGAAAAACGCCACGGCCCTCTTCTACCAGCAGCCGGGCTACGATTCCAAACTGTGCACATTCCGGGACGACAGCAAGGACGTTGGCAAAGACACTGTGATGGCAGAGGACAAGGAGAGTCACCATGTGAGACAAAACGGCAGCCCTGTGGGCACTCCTGTTGTCACAAGCACAGTAACATCACCCTCCCCCATTCACAATACCTCTGAGCCGGCAGTAGCAAAAAAACACTCCATGGTGACCATTAAAGACACTACAAACATCCCTCCCCTAGCCTCAACCTCTTTATCTGTCCCGTGCCTGCCAGTCCCACATGAAAGCCCAGGGAACACTCCTCCAACCTCATCTCCGTACCTGTCATTCCAAGCCAACGACCAGCTACTCAGAGTCTTGACAGAGAGGAGCGGACACTGGTTCAGTCTACTCCCTCGCAACCCCTGTGACGTCACTTCCATCACCACAAGTCCTCCCGCAGCGCCCCGTGTGTCTCCCCAGGCCACCTCTACCCCAGCCAGGCCAAGATCCCCACCTCAGTCCCCTGCCCTGCCTCTCACCCCTTCTGCTGCTTCAGCCTCGGCCAGCCCGCACCACCCACCTGGCCTCCTCAACTACCCACTATCAGCCCTGCAGGTGAGGCTGCTGGCCGGACACAAATAGAGACAGCTGTGTTCTGTACAGTTATTACCGCCATGTACCAGATCGCCATGCACTAGATCACCTAACCTGTGACTCGGCAGTTTTATCCTCCTCCACCTCCCTCACCCTTGACCCTTGTTTTTCCTCTTTTCTCCCCAGGTGAAGGCAGGCGCTTCATTGCTAGGAGTTTCTTTTGGAAGCTGGCCCTGTGGCATGATAAGTCCCAGCCTGCCTCTGTGCAGCAGCCCTAGTCCCAGCCCCATGCTGGGTCACTCTCTGGAGGGCAACACAACAGCAAGTGTCTCCAGCAAGAGTGAATCCCCTTTACCTCGCATTGAAAAAACCTCATCCATACCCTCTCCTACCCTAGAGATGCCCAAATCTCTGGACCACACCACACCTCAGCCTATTCCAGATGGTGAGTGACCAAAAAAAAAGCATTGAGAGAAATTAAAGTTGAGGCCATAATGAACCTCCATTTTATTTAATTGAAAAAGAATTCACCTGCCTGACAAAATTTAACTTGCATGAACAATCCAAGATAATTACATTAGGGAACATTCTGCTCGGCTGTACGCAATTTCATGTGGGTATAACATGGCTGAGTGAAGCGCCTTTTTACAGTGATGTATGTTCAGTGTCTTGTAGTTTACGTGGCTGTTTGTGCTCATTGTCTCAGAGATGCTGACAGGGTGGTGGCGGGTGTCTGACATCGAGGAGCTGAGGGCTTTGGTCGGTGCTCTCCACAGCCGAGGCATGAGGGAGAAGGGCCTCCAGAGGCAAATGCAGAAATACACAGAGATCATCCCCCAGGTCTGCACCAAACACAAAGACGGTAAGTGCCTCAACACCTCTGCTGAGTACATACTCACTGTATATAGCATATATCGGTATATATGTAGAAGGTAGATTGTTTTTATAGCAATAGATAAAGATTTTAAGTGCTGATGTTCAACTTAATAGCATGTCCTTGATGGTCCCTCAGTACACATGCAAACACTGTATTATTTATGACCAAGCTACTTGAATATCCGTGGATGTTTTGGCTACATTGCTCATGTGTTCACCTGCATCGGTGAGCATGTTTGTGTGTTTATTCATGGCTGATTGTCTGGTATCCCTCATGCCGTCCATCCAGTGGCCATGATCGAGCTGCATGAGCTGGAGGAGAGCCAGGTCAGTGTGGAGTCTGTGCGGGGCTGGTGTGTTGAGGAGCAGGCGATGGAGATGGACATTGCTGTGTTGCAGCAGGTAGAAGAGCTGGAGAGGAAGGTCACTGCAGCCAGCCTGCAGGTCAAGGTAAAACACTCAACACAACGCTACCTATTTTGTTCGCGGTGTAAGAAACATGTTTAAACATTTAGAGTGGTGTCATCAAAGGCCAAAAGCCTAAACAGCCGATTTCCTCTCCCAGGGCTGGACATTTCCGGACCCTCAATCTGAGCGAGAGGACCTGGTGTATTACGAGCACAAGCCCCTCACCAAATTAACGCCAGCGTCTGCAAACGGGGGAGACAAGGACCCCAAGGAGCATCCGGAGGAGCGGGGGGAGAAGGGCGGGGTGATGCGTCACCTGGACAACCCGCTGGACATAGCAGTGACACGTCTGGCTGATCTGGAGCGCAACATCGAGAGAAGGTACCTGAGGAGCCCCTTAGGTACCACCATTCAGATCAGGCTGGATAATGTCGGTACGGTCACTGTCCCTGCCCCCGCCCCATCCACTAGTGCTGACAGGGAAGGGTAGGTCATTTCTCCAACCAAAGCTCCCCACTCTCCCACTAAGACCCTCTCCTCTCTCTGTGTGTGCTTTATGTTTCCCATACTACTCAAACAGTGAGGGTCTTTGCTGCTTTCACAGCATATTTTTGTGGTGGCTTGTTGCATTTTGGTTTCTTTGGTCTTGTGCAGTTTCTTGTGCGGGTTGGGGGACTCCACTCAGTTTCATTTCCTGTGTAGGCATTGTTTACTGGCTTTTTTTTCTTTTTTTCTGCAGTCATCTGCATGGTGTCGTGCATCATTAACCTTGGTTATGGGCTTACTCATGTTTCCCACTGTACAGTGTACACTTTCACAGGTTTTCACTACATCTGCATGAACTTCCCCTTAACATAACAAAATCGGTGTGTACCTCTCCTCGGTGCCCCCCCAAAATCGTCATGCCTGTCTCCGCACAGCTGGAGCTCTTTATGGTCTGCTGTCTGATTGGAGGCTGGCTCAGCTGATACAGTTTACTGCTTTGTGTGTGTGTGTGTAAATTCGCCCACATATTCAAGTACATGGTATGTGTACATTTTTGTTTCTCATCATTCCTCATTATCCTTTGTTAGTGGTGAGGAGGAGGTGGCCCATGGTATGAAGGTGTGGAGGAAGGCGCTGACTGAAGTGCGTAGTGCTGCCCAGTTGGCCATGTGTATTCAGCAACTGCAGAAGTCTATCGCCTGGGAGAGGTCAATTATGAAAGTGGTGAGCAGCATATTTCCACCCAACTAAATAAAAATAAAAAAATCTATTTAGGAATTGCACACTCGTTTATAATTAATGCACTTTTTTTTTATTTATTTTTTTTAGTATTGCCAGATGTGCAGGAAAGGGGATAATGAGGACCTGCTCCTGCTGTGTGATGGCTGTGACAAAGGCTGCCACACTTACTGTCACAAACCCAAGATCACCTGTATCCCAGAGGGAGACTGGTACTGCCCGGCCTGCATATCCAAGGTATCAGAGCCATCTGTAATGCATTGGCATCTCTCTACAGTTTATCACTTGTAGAGAGAGAATGCTAGCTTTGTATTTGTGTATTTGTGCATGTATTTCTTTTTATTTACATCTTCCAACATTTGCTAATGTTGGTATGTGACAGCCGAAACAGATTTGATTTTTGTATTTAAACTGTCGAAGGATGATATTTTTGCACCAGCCCTCACAATCGTTTTCATGCACTTTTTAAGAAATCTTATTTCAAGTATTTTGGGGATTTTTAATGCCTTTATTTAAAAGTAGACAATAGAGAGGTGAGGGAAATAAGGGGAGAGAGAGAATACAACAAAGGTCCCAAGCCTTCAAAACAACTGCAGGGATTATACAATTCCTGTTTTATTACGTTTCCTCTCAACTTTTATTGTCTGCAGAATGGATTTGGCCTTTATCCTGCTATGGGACAATAAAACTCTTCCTATTCATAAAATTCTGAGGAACAACATATTTTATGTTAGGATCAACAGAATGTTTTTATGTAGATGTGAACAGGGAAGGAACAAATATTTTTGGTGGTGTAAGAAACGACAAATTGAACTAATAGTTTAGAAAAGGCCAATATTAGCATGATAAACACTATACGATTAGTTTTAATTGTACCACACCTCAGAGAATGCATTCTTTACTCTGTGCAGGCAAGTGGCCCATCTCCCAAAAACAGAAAACCTCCAAGCAAACCAGTAGCATCCACCGCAGGAGGTGGTAAGAAAGGTGGAGAGGGGAAGAAGAACGTGAAGCAGGCAGGTAACGGGGAAGTATCGGAGGAGGACCCGGCCAGCGCCAGCAGCACGCCCAAGAAAGCAGCAAAAGACACCAGCAGGAAGAGGAAAACCGAGGAGAGCGCGCCTGCTCTGCCAGCAGCCAATCAGGAGAGCCCTGTGTGTGTGAAGCGAGCCAAGACAGCTAGAGACAACAACAGGGACCTGGGATTATGCAGGTATGTGTCCCTGGCTTGTTCACACTTGTCTTTCTGTTGAATCCTTCTCTCATTTATCACCCTTTTCTAATCACTTGTACAGTCGCTGCCTCCTGCAGGACTTTATCAAGTCGTTGCAGGGAGCTGATGTTTTTTTTTTCTCTTTATCAGTAGATAAGATTATTTTGTGGTTGAACCCTGAGATTAAAGGACTTCTTGTAACAAATCACATTTTGCCTTTTCCAGCTATCAGCTATGAGCCTAGTTCATTTTTGGCTAGTGCTGGTTGGTATTAGCTTATACAAACACACATTACGAAACCCCTTACATCAAATATACATTTTAAATTGCCCCTAACTCATTTTTTGTCCAAAGGCAGTAGAAACAAGCTGCAAGCACAAAACGGACATTATCATCACCTTTTAAGTTGATATAATGATCTATTTACACATCCAGTGGACACGGAGCAGCATTCTCATTCATTAAGAGTTGGGTTTGTGTCAAGTTAATGAATATAAATTGAATATTCACTTTTCTTTAGCACTGTTTTCGCTCTCTACCAACTCCTGCTGTGGCCCAAAACGTGAACCAACAATAGTTGGGGGCCATAAAACCAAAACAATGAGCTGGAAGACTCTAGTAAAGCTCTGTAGAGCTGAGGGGAACTGCAGAGTCCATTGTTGTTGTTGATAATTCTCTGTGGGTTTGTTACTACCGGCGACATGTATATTGATCCAGTGTTGTAGTCGAGACCACCTAAACCAAGACCAAGTCATCACCAAGAGTGTATTGAGACCACGTCAAGACCAAGACCAGACGAGTGCAACACACTGCACGACACGATCAAATGTGGAAAATGCTAACCATAGGCACTACTCAAATTGATCTGAATGAGCCACATTCCCATAAAAAATACACCCACAGAAAACAAATTAGAATTCTTCTTCATTCACCTCTTTTATTGCCATAAGTGTATCACGAGAAAAGCCTTGATAAAAAAATCAAAAAGGCAGTTGTGGTCTTGACCGGTCTTGAAATAAAATCCAGAGTCCTCTTTATCTGAGACCGAGAGTAAAAAAGCAGTCGATTCTCGAGACCAAGACCAATCTCAACTACTACAGCACTGATTTCATCCATTGTTAAATAAAAAAAATTGATGATACAGTCCTTCCAGAAAAATGCTGAGTTTTTTGTGATTGTTGCGGGCAAAAATCCTTGATTATGCGATGGAATATGCGGGATATTTAGGCAATTTTATACGATGAAATTGTGGGAACTTGCAAAAATTGCGGGAATTTGCAAAAACTACGGTTTGGTGAAAAAGAGATAAAAAATTGGATCATAATTGCGTTTTTCTGGAGGGACTGATTATAGCTGCTTTAAAGGAAGAACGGAAGGATAAACTTCCCCAGTGAAAGACAACTTGTCATTGTGATACCCACAGCTTTTTCTGTGTCAAACCATATACGTGCTTATTTGTGTGTGTTCATAAGGGTTCTGCTTGCTGAGTTGGAGCGGCATCAGGATGCATGGCCTTTTCTCACACCCGTCAACCTGAAATCGGTCCCTGGCTACAGGAAGGTCATCAAGAAACCGATGGACTTCTCCACCATACGTGAGAAGCTTGTGAGCAGCCAGTAAGTTCCCGTCACTTCTGTTTGTTCTTTTTCTTCTGAAACCCTTCAGGGCGTTTCCACAGAAATTAATTAATTAATTTTTAATTTTTTTATTTCAGGTATCAAAACCTGGAGACTTTCATCATTGATGTCAACTTGGTCTTTGATAACTGTGAAAAATACAATGAAGACAATTCGGACATTGGTCGAGCTGGTCATAACATGAGGAAGTTCTTTGAGAAGCGCTGGACTGAGCTTCTGAAACAAACAAACTAAACGTCTGTTCTGATTTTGCCCATAAACCCATTCAACTTTTCATATCGGAGCACCAGGTTTTACTTTTATTTTTTATTTTCTGTGTGGAGATTGTGGCTTTGCAAGATGGAAGAAGTCAAATCCTTAATAAGGAACCCATGGTTTGCTTAAGAGAGATGTCACCTTTAAAAAAAGAAAAAAAAAAAAAAAAGGTTACATAAGGTGCGCTGGATTTTATTACAACAGGGATAAAAGCCCCAAAGAGTCCCAGAGAAATGGGGTGTCGTAGTGCAATACCATTCCCTGTCTCAGAACACTGCACTGAATAATCCTCAACTGTCACTGATGTGTCTGCGCTAGAATACTTTCCACTACTTGTAAATAGTCTTTTGTTATTTAATCGTATTATAGTGAATGTATTTAATTTTGTAATAATTATTTATGAATCAAGGTCCACTTCATTTTCTATGAAAAGGAAGAATCAGCAGAACTGCTTTGAATTAAAAAAGGAATGTGTCTTTGTGTTATTTTTTCTCCCAAATATCAAACAAAGCCAAGAAAAAAGAAAAAAAACTGTTTACACTGTTCAGTGCTTTCGGGGCATCAGAGGACTGTATTCATTTGTTCAAACTGTAATACTGCATTTATTTACAGGAACAGCAGAGGAACAGTTAGACAATGGTGATTCATGTGTATATACTGTTTATTAATGTCAATATTATGTCTTGTTTGGAACGATGTGTAAAAAATTGTTTAAGAATATTAAGATATTGTTTATGCCTTAGAATGATTGTAGCATTCTATTTTAGTGAACGTGATGAAAACATTATCATAAATATTGTTTGTACAGTATATACATATCCTCTGCAAACACTGTGGTATCCTTAATCTTGGTAGTGCCTACCCTTCCAACAGGGGCATGTAGAGGATGTTATTGTTTTTTTGTTTTTTTTCATTCTTATGATGAAATTATTTTTTTTTAATATAATTTCAATTCAACAAGGCCTCCAAAGTTGGACAGTGATACAGAAATCATTCCTCACCATCCATAGCAGAAAAAAAGGAACAACAAGCATTCAGTTATGCTTCCATGATGCATTTCCTCGTAATCTGCCACAATACAGAGGACCTAAGGCCATTTGTAACCACTGTGTTGAACCTTGCTGTGTGTTGTGGCCTGATGGAGGCAGCTAGATTTTTTTGTACCCAAGTCAAGAGTACTTGAAGTTACTTTATTTAAGATATTGTGGAATAAAAGTATCATTCTTTTGTAGAAGCTTTATTTTTCACTAGTGTGTGGCACGGACCTATTAAAAGGATGTTTTTCAACGGAAACGACTTCAACTTGTTTTATTTCAACTCCATCCTATGGAACTGCTTTTGATAAAATGTGTGGTACAGTAGATGTGTGTAGTAATTCTTTTTATTCTCCTTTTTATTAGAAACCATTTATGCATTTATGACCACAATCTGATAATGAGTTTAATGTCAAGGTGTAGAGACTATTGCATAAGGGCATGTTTTCTCAAGATTAACATTCAGAAGTTTGTAAAAAAGTTTATCCGTTGTCAATTGTGGAAGAAGTATTTAGATAATTTACTTAAGTAAAAAGTAGCATTACAACACTGGGACATTCTCCGTAACAGGTCCAAGTCCTGCATAGGAAATGTGTAATATAATATATAATATAATATGAAATTGTGTATTGTGTGTTAAGTATTGGAAAGAAAATGTACTTTTCATTCAGAACGGCTACTGTCAGTTTTACATTTAAAGCATTAACATGTAATCAGCATTATATTGTAGTTGTTTGAGGTGGAGCTAACTATAACAAATAAATATACTTTTGTGTAAATTATTGCATAACAATACATCATATTTTATAAACCGATCACATGTTTTGTCGGTAGCTGTCTTAACCTGAAAAGTAACCAGTAACTATAAGGCTGTAAAATAAATGCAGTCGAGTAAAAATATTTCCCTGTGAAGTGTAGTGGAGTAGGAGGAAGAAGTAATTTAACATGGAAGACTGAAGTAAAGTACCTTACAATTCTAATAAGGAAAAGTGCTTGAGTAAATGTAGGCCTACTTCACACCACCCTGCTTTGCCCATCTGAAGTGGTTACATCATGGTGTTTTCACAGGTAGGTTATCACATGACGGCAGGTCAAATACACACGTGCACACATGTAGTGTCAATTAATTATGAAGTCCTGACGTCAGCATGATCAAGACCTTGAGACCATATGTACTCTTTTTGTCTTTTTATAGACAAAATGCATCATAGGCTGCAAAGAATCAGGTATATATATCTTATATATATATATATATATATATATATATATATATATATATATATATATATATAATCCCATTTAGTCAGAAGTTTAGGGAAAAAAAGCTCTACAGTTTCCACAAGTACTTTTTCGTTGTTAACAATCTAAGTGACTTGAGATTTAACTCTATGAGAAAAGGTAACCAATTAGGAAGTGAGTTAGAGAATTTCTGCTTGTGAATGTAACCTTTAGCATAGGCCTATAGAATAATGAAATTAATTAAATATTATTATATTTCCCAAATTAGCATAGACATGGATATTATATTTATGGTTTAAAGAGTAGACTAAAGTTAGTGGGTTGTAAAAAGTAAGACTCCAAATCTGTCCAAAATCTTTTGGCTATTTCACAATAAAAAATAAAAAATAAAAGGTTTTGGAAAAAGGAAATTGTTTCAATATTCTGTTTACAAAATGTAGAGGAAGAGTCAGTGTCAGCAACTCTGGCAAAAAGATGATTAGCAGGGTATAGGTTAGGTTCAGTTATGTTGTGTACTTCCTTAGCTTTGTCAGAAATAAAGGAATTACACGGTAAGAAGGGTAGAAGCCTTCTCCAATTTATGTTCTCAATTTTAGAGGGTGACGTAACCCGCAATACGTCACAGTCAGCTGTTCGATGAGGAAGTAAACAACATTCAACTGAACGGACAACACGGCGGAGAAAGGTGAGCACAATACTGCAGTTAGACATAGCTAACATTTTAATTAGATTTCATGTCATTTACCGTCTGAGTTTGCTTGTTGGCCTGTTTATTGTCACGGTTTGTTTCCCGCAGGTGAATAATATTTGACTTTATAACATCAAGTAGAAAGTTGCTTCTCGGCTCTGCTGTACTGTTAGATGAGCTTTAGCTAACGTTGCGGTCCCTACAGCCCCAGCGTCCCTGGTTACTACTGGTGTTTGTCTGTGACAGCCCGACCTAATGTTTACTTTTTCAGGTTAAAACAAGGAGAACTATGTGTGTTTTTCGTGTTACCTGGTTGAACTTGAATGAGCCATTTGTAAACTTTGCTGTTCGACACACAGCATACTATAACTTATAGTGGTGGATACTAAGTAGGCTACATTGACTCAAGTAGGCCTTCTCTAATTGTACTTTACTTGGATATATCCTTGTTCTGCTACTTTATACTTCTACTCCACTACAATTCAAAGGGAATTGTTAGCTAGTTAGCTAGTAGTCTCACATGATGTGTTATTTTAGCATAACAAAAGGTTAAGATAGAGGGGGAAATCACAAGCTAGCACTTTATAAGGTAGTTCAAACTAGCCCCACCTGCAACATTAAAGTGATGTACACATTAATGCATCAATACTTATAATTGCATATTGAGTACTTTCTCACTTACTTTTGGTACATTAAGTATATTTTGATGCTAATACTTTTGTACTTTTAATTCAGTGAATTTTTAAATGCAGGACTTTTACAATATATATCTGTACTGTAAAGATCTGAGTACTATTTCCACCACGGTTAAGTTACTATTGTATTACTATCAGTGTCAGATAACCCATGGTCAACAAGTAAAAAGTAAAACTTTTATTTTAAAATGGACAGTGATGGTGACTTAGTCACTTATCTCAAATGTACAGTTATTAGACCTGTGCATTTATAGGGATGTGGTCTCAGCTATGTACAACACACAACACACATTAGCACAGCTTTGAGAAAGGAAAATGTTCAAATGCTGCACCTAAAAAGTATTTTCCTTTTCTTTTTATGAATGATCAATCGATATATATATATATATATATATATATCTCAGTTAGTCCATGAATATCCCTCACAATTTCTAAAAGCCCAAGGGGATGTCTTGTTTAGTCCAGCCAACAGTCCAAAGATATTCAATATACAATCTTAAAAAACGGAGAAACGCAGGAAAATGTCACATTTGAGAATCCAGAACATGCACATGTTTTGCATTTTTGCTTGATAAATGACCATTCAAAATAAATCAACAAATCAATTAACCCACTCAGTTCAAATGCTGTTTATGGTTAATAATCAGCATTAACATCTGAAAGACTTGCAGTATGACTTGCAATTTACTCATCAAGACATGTGACTGGACCTGGACTCTACCTTAAGGACTTGAGACTTGCCCCCAAAAGACTGAAAACAACAACAATGTGACCTTATCAGAAATTAATTAACAAAAAAAAACCACTTTGCGGTATATAATAAAATAGCAATATATTGCTGTGTCTTGTCTCTGTGAATCTGGTGCCCAGGTACTTGGATTTAAATGAATAATATTTCCTTTTTAAATAATGCTTTTCTCGTTCCCTCTATGTGAACTTTAGGACCGGCTCTCCAAATGACGTCTCTGATTTGCACTTTACAAGACCATCGAGACGATGTCAACTGGTGTGCCTTCTCTGGCAAACTGTTTGCCACATGTTCTGGGGACAAAACTCTCCGGATATACAACACCTGTGACTTCTCGGAGCTTCCCTTTTCACCGCTGTCAGGACATGGCTACGGCGTCCACTGCTGCTGCTTCAGCACCTGCGGACAGTTCCTCGTCTCATGTTCGACTGACGCAACCACGATGGTTTGGTCCACGGTCACGGGTGAGATTGAGGCCGTCCTGGAGCATCCTGGTCGTAGTCCTGTGAGGATCTGTGCGCTCTCTCCTGACTCTGCTCACCTGGTTTCTGGTGCATCTGATGGCACTTTGGCTCTGTGGGATTTCCCCTCCAAACAGCTGCACAGGTACATTTTATAACTTACATTTTTATAGAGCTGAAACAATTCAAATTTGAATTGATAAGCAATTTGAAAATCAATTACAAGGTTATAAGTTTGATTTCAGATGTTCTATTTCAATTTTTTTTGACATTTCATAGACAAAGTGATTTCTAGATTAATTAGTAGAATATTCAGCAGATCAAATGATAATGAAGATAATTTGGTAATTGCAGTCCCACTTTTTATACAGAACTGTGAAAGTCTCTTTCATAACCTGACAAAGGGAGCTGAAAACCTCACTGGCAACAACTCTCCTCACACCACTGTTTGCAGTTACTTGACACAATATTTGCACTATCCTGACAGCATCTAGTTACATGGATTTTTGCACTTAAACGGTAATAATATTTAAAGGTCCCATGGCATGAAAATTTCACTTGATGAGTTTTTTTTAACATTAATATGAGTTCCCCCAGCCTGCCTATGGTCGCCCAGTGGCTAGAAATGGCGATAGGTGTAAACCGAGCCCTGGGTATCCTGCTCTGCCTTTGAGAAAATGAAAGCTCAGATGGGCCGATCTTATGAGGTCATAAGGAGCAAGGTTACCTCTCCTTTCTCTGCTTTGCCCGCCCAGAGAATTTGGCCCACCCATGAGAGAGAGAGACATCATGGCTTTCAAACGAGCAAAGTGGCAGTTGGTCAAGGCCACACCCCCACCCTCCACCTTGCCCCCCCTCTCCTCCTCAATAGCTACAGACACAGAAATGGCACATCCTAAGGAAAGATCATTGTGGGACTGGCTCTAGTGGCTATAATTCTGCAAGGATGAATTTCGGGAAAGAGACTTCAGCTACAGTATTAGGGGACCACTAAGGCCTATATAAAACCATCCAAAAATCAGCATGTCATGGGACCTTTAATGAAATGTGAAAAGTGCACCAGTTGATGCGGCTGCTGTTGGTTGTGTTTTTGTAAAGGACTGGAGCAGTGTCTGACACGACAATGGTAGCCTGCTCCTTCAGCCCCTGCAGTCAGGTGTTTATGAGTGGCTCCAGCTACGGGGACCTGCGGCTGTGGGACCTGGACATGAACCAGCTCCTTGCAGAAAAAAATGCCCACGACCTGGGGGTCACCTGCTGCATCTTTGCTCCCAACATCCTCAGTGGTGAGGACCATTGCTGCACGTTTATCAGCTACGGCTCAGTCAGAAGTTGTCGGCAGCATTTAGGAGTAAAGAAATCATAAGAACACAATCTAAATTTTTCACATAAACTTCTAATGTAATTTCTTTTTGGCAAGATTCCCTCAAATCTGATTACTGAACAGTTTGACAGAGATATGTACAGAGGCAGGACATTTTACAGTTGAACAAAGAAAGTTTTATCAAATATGTGAGCAAAAGTAAATATAAGATACATTAATATTTAATTTTGGCCAGTAATTTACTGGAAATGAAATCTATAACTATAACTATGATTAAGAAAAATAAGGGTTGACTGTTCATGAAACTGCAGCCTATAAAACGCTGCAATTTCATTTTGCATATCTGTCAACATATATAACTATATCTCTGATGAGCCAGTTTTGGCTGATAATATCAGTTGGGTTTTACATAAAGCATGCATGTCTCTTTAGTTACAGTTACTGTCACATTCTTCAAACCAATCCCTTTATAGAAGATGGTAGTATAGGCGGGGGCATTACTGTAATATTGACATCCACCATTTTCTAAGGTTTGTCGAAATCACGTCAGTTGAGCACAGCTGATCTGTTTGGCCACTGTCTAATTTCACTGTTGGGAGCCAATAACATCTACCGACTGATTGTTGTTGTCTGTGAAAGATTGATTACAGTCTGTGATTTGTCTGGTGTCATGCAATCTCATTTTGTTTGTTTAAAAAATGTTTAGGCCTTTACTTGACGGGACAGCTTAAGACAGCAAAGGGGAGAGAGAAGGGCAACGACATGCAGCAAAGGGCCGCAGGTCAGAACCCGAACCCGCGGCTGCTGCGGTGAGCTAACCAGCTAGCAGGTGAGCTAACCAGGCGCCACTGTTTGTCTTTTTTTTGTCTTTTCAGGTGGTCAAGTCGTGCAGTTTCGTTTGGCGTCCTGTGGACAAGACAGTCACCTGAAGATCTGGGCCATCAACAAGTTCAGCTCAGGAGGTAGAGTGACGTATGTTTACCTGTCTTTACATACTGAAAGATCTCTCGCTAGCTCACAGGATCCTTTCTGTCACAATTACACCCTCCTGTGGTTATCAGCTAAGATTGTAAACCTGGCTTATCCATGTACGCTGTTCCTGTGTTGCAGACCATGTATGTGGTTAACAGCTGTTAAAGTGCTGCCATACAAGGCAGAATTATGTTTTAATAAGTAGGTGTAGGTGTTGTTATAGTCTGAACCGTGGATAATTTGAGGCATGGCTCTGTGTTGGAGGAACTCCTAACATACACTACTTGTCTAGACTTGAAACAGGAGTCTGAGATGAAATATTGTTGTGTGTGCAGTTTCCGTATCATCTAACTTCAGTCTGATTACAGCCCTCAGAGGCACAACCCTTCATTTGTGTAACTGGTTTGTAATATATCAGCACCAGTATATCAAAACAAAACACTGGTGCTGCCAAAATAAAAGTAGATTTTATTTTAAAGAAATCCAAAGCTGCCTGTCCAAGCCTTGTTTTCTGGGGTTTTCACGCTATTAAGTGCTTGTATTTGTGTACAGATTTAGCATATACAATTTTCTCTTAAGGTAACCGTAACATTCATCACTCACAGCACAATCTGTTATTCTCATAAAGAAAGGTCCACCCTGTAATATGGCTTGCTGGTCAGTTTGACATCAGTCAGGGAAAAGACTTGACCTATTGTGTGTATAACTATAATTATTGTCTGTCTCTCTCTCTTGCAGGCTATAAGATGCAGCTCCTTCACACATTAACGGGCCAGTCGGCTCCGGTCCTCTGCTGTGCGTACTCCTCAGATGGGCAGCTGCTTGTGTCTGGGTAGGATCTTTAACAGGGTTAAGGAAGCATATTGGTGACTTTGAATGTTTTAGCCTCTTAATACAGATTGTATATATTCTATTCATTTCTGACAACCATTTTCCAAAGCCTATGTTAGGTTTTTAGATTGATTTTAGCCAATATTTTCATTATGAAAATCGGCCTGCTTAAAATAGAGAACCCATCACAGGATCATTCAATCGTCCTTACTTACAACTTACAAATTATGCTAATATTGCATAGTAATGTTATTTTTTTGGTGAGTTTGTGACTGTTGCGATTGGACAAATGCCTGAGCTGCCATTGGTCAATCAGTCCTGGCAGCTGCAATATTTCAATTTCAATACATTTTCAACCAATGGCTGCTTGAAAAAATTATATATATATTTTGGTAAACTTTGAGAAACTCTTTTGAGGAAAACTATAATAATATAATAATATATACGACTTGGATTTGGTGGACCAAAATATGCAAAAACCACCTGCCTGTTTCTTTACCACACACGTTTCTAACCCTCCTAATTCCCTCAAAAAATTGCTGTAGTTAAAAGCCATGTGCTTAATCTATATTTTACATGAATCTCTTGATCTTCAATAGATCAGCACCAAGGTCTTGAACTATTTAGGATCAAGCAATTTATGTAAAATATAGATTGTTTGCCACAACTGACACAATTATAAGAATGCAGTACTTCTGTGGAACCACTGGAGGGAGACATGGATTGCTTTATCCCTGTGTGTGCGTGGATCTGAACATGCTGTACCAAATAGTCAGTTGTTTAAAATATTGCTCACATAGTACACCACCCCCAGACAGTCACTTGGTTAATTTCGGACCAGTCTTATTTAGGATTTTAAAATGAAAGGCCTTGAAAATGTCCAATTAAAGCTATATTATAACTCTTTCATGCTGCTAATTAAAGCTATTTTTTAACTCTTTTTCAGGCTGCTCTAAAAATGAAACCTTCTGACGGACTCGTTTAACCTCAGGGTCAGAGTACACCAGCCCCAACTGTCACTCGGGTAATATTGCACCGTTCTGACATAGGATTTTAAAATGAAAGGCTTTGAAAATGTCCAATTAAAGCTATATTTCAACTCTTTTTCGGGCTGAGTGGGGGAAAAGCGAAACCTCATGTTTAGACGGACTCATTTCACCTCAGAGTGATAGTATAGTATATGTCCAATTAACTCTATTATTTTAATGTATTTTATTTTTTTAAATATAGCTTTATTTAGCAGCCTGAAATAGTTAAAATATATCTTTAATAGGACATTTTCCAAGCCTTTAATACTAAAGTCCTACATCAGAAGGGTTTCGATATTACCCGAGTGACAGTCTGGGGGTGGTGTACTATCACCCTGAGGTGAAATGAGTCTGTGTTAACAGAAGGTTTTGTTTTAAGAGCAGCCTAAAAAAAGAGTTAAAATATGGCTTTAATTGGCAGCCTGAAAGAGTTAAAATATAGCTTTAATTGGACATTTTCAAAGCCTTTAATTTTAAAATCCATAAGAATGGTCCGATATTACCCGAGTGATAGTCTGGGGGTGGTGTACTATCACCCTGAGGTGAAATGAGTCCGTCTAAACAAGAGGTTTCGTTTTGAGAGCAGCCTTAAAAAGAGTTAAAATATGGCTTTAATTAACAGCCATACTTTTTATCTTTTATCCCTTCAGCTCTGTGGACAAAACTGTCACAGTCTATGATGCTGTGAGTACCCCTTCTTTCTATTGATAGACTTGTCATTTTCTGCTCCATTAATAACACAATGTTCATATTTGGTTTTGTGCTCCACTTTGTCTGTTTGCAGAATAATGCAGTTTTGCTTTACACACTGAACCAGCACGAGAGGTAAATACTCCCTTATATTTATGTGGTTAAGGTTGTTGACTAGACTTTTTCATTGAATGAAAGCATGAATTTCAAAAGTCCCAAGGTGAATATGATAATTTCTCTCTCTCTCTCAGAATATCTTACATATCCTAATGCATATATATATATATATATATATATATATATATATATATATATATATATATATATATATATATATATATATATATATATACACACACATTCTGCATTAGTTATTTCCTTATTATACTGTATATTCTTATTCCTTGTTCCTTCACATATTTGTGTTTTGACAAAGTTCTTATATTGAGATGTTGTGGTTTTCTAAAAAGTTAAATTAAACATTTATAATCCACCACTTACACACTAGATGTTCCCTAAAAGAGATCTCTCACATGTTCTGTTTACAAACAAACAAAAGCTCAGTCTGTCTTTAATAAACATATTTCTGGGGAAAATGTACTGCAAGATGCTTTGCCATGCCAACACTGAAGAATACACGGGTATTGGTGGTATATTTTTTTCCAATTGTGGACCTATTTTGTTTTTGAGATAACTGGACAAATATCATGAGACGTCACATTGAGATATTTCCACACTATTTTTATTAGGTTTTGATGCCATAAATTGTTACATAAAACACAAGCAGTAAATGTCAGACTTCAACATTTGACCAATGACCACTTATTTACAACAAGATCTCACCACAGACAGCATCTTGGATAGATTATGAGCCAGTGAGGTCACAAAACATGCATTTATCATTTTCAGAAAAAGGTATCACTGCGTCTCTTCCCCCTACACATACACAGCCACAGCTGAATGATCACACGTACAAGCTATTTAAGTCCATCCAGCCACCTGTGATTGAAAGGCTGAGAGCTCACTTCCTTTCAGTGGGGCAAATGAAAGTCATTTTGGAAGATCACTGACTGAAGTGGAAGTAGATGAGGCAAGTTGAGAGAAAGTGGATAAATGGCAAAAAGTGAACCACAACACCTGACGCAACGCCTCTTGGAAACTCATTTGACTTTAGAAAAACTGATAAAATAACAGTTTGAGAGTATTTTGAGGTTTTTAAAGACGTTGATTGAAGCCATCTTGCTTTTGTGGATCAACATTTCTGAGCGATCCAGCTTAGGTTTAAGAGAGATTGTCCTCATTAACGTTGCTTTGACTTTCTTGAATCTCCTGAAAATTTCATTTGGATCCTTATGTAGATCTTAGGGCAGCCTTTGACGTGGTAAGCTATCACTGAATCGGCCCTCTGCTGGAGAACATTTGCATCACTGCCACATAAGTCTGGTATTGAGCCGTGGTGCCCACCTTTTAACCCTGTAAGCCGAACGGCAGCCTCAGACCCTGAGGCAGCTGGCCTTATAGCTGCTACAAAGCTCAGGACTAAGATTTGGGGCTTTTGGCTTAAGCTTCTGAATGCTTTTAGTGGAACTGCTTAAGGATCTGATGCTCACAGAATCACTATTATCTTTAAAGTTACTTCTTACTTTTATAGGTTTTACGGGCTTTAAAAAAAACCTGTACATATTGATATATTAGGAATATATTTGCCTTTGATTCATACATCTCAATACAAACTTTTCCTTTTTAGCCCTTTAAGGATTTGTTTCTGGTATTATATAGAGAAGGTTACACCTTGTTGTTAACAGCCCTAACATGCAGGTTCTGTCCTCTGCTGCAGGTACGTGACGGCATGTTCCTTCTCTCCAACTTTACCTCTAATTGCTACAGGATCTATGGATAAGACTGTAAACATCTGGAGGCTGGAGGACGGATGCAATGACCATGGTGGGTAACACGCACACGCACTCACTCACTCACTCCAATAGATTAATATCTATATATTTTGATGATTAATTACATTTGTTTTGTCTTGTCATCTATTTTTGTGTCTGTCTCCTTTGCCGAACCTTGTGTCCAATGGAAAGGCGGGAAGTCGTTGCCTGGTTAGTTTTTCGTTTTTTAATTTTAAATATTTATTTTTACACTTGACACTTAAAAGGAAGGGACAGACAATGCCAAATGTACAGTACATACTAGTTCAATCTTTAGCAGAGTTGCTAGTAGCATTTCATTTGTCCCATGTGTTGAGATGTTGTGTTAAACTGGTTTCATCTTGTTGTAAAGGGCACAGGTGTTGTGAACAAGAGTGCTCTCTTCCCTTAATCTCTCTTCAGTCTCAAGTTTGCTGAAAGATTGCATTGCATTTCTCATGTTTACTTTTACTGTGTGTTCTAGAGCAGTCTGCGCTGACATCAAGTGAAGGTAGGAAGGAAGAAAATGCCTTACTGTACATCATATTACACTGGGGGGCCTGTAATCCGTAAACATGACTTAATGAGACACCACTGCTCAAACAATATGTGCAAAAAACGTTATCATAATTGTCGTAATTGGGAATCGGCATATGTTTACCAGTGGGTGCAAAGTCCAAGTTTGGTTTAGCATTTCTGTCTGCAATGTACAAGCTCCTCTGTGTCAATCAGAACGTCGATGAACCCGCCAGACATTTATTTATATTTACACAAGCCGCGCTAGCCACAGCCCCCCCTAATCAATAATTAGTCAGCAGGATTTCGGGATAGTGTTGCATGGAGAACATTTGGCCATTTTTCAAAAGGTGCTGCAGCCGACAAGGACTGAGCGTCTCACTTTGCCTCACCCTCTCAGGGAGAACCTCAGCGGGCCGATCCAAGCTGCTGGTCAGCGATTGGTCGGAGGGGGATGTGTCAGCGTGGCTGGTGGACGAAAGCCTCGAGGGATTGGTGGACAAATTCAGGGCCAACAACATAGATGGGACAGAGCTGCTCAGTCTCACCAAGGAAACACTGGCGTCAGAGCTGCACATAGGTGAGGACGCGTCACACACTGCTCAGCGGGTGTAATGCCACTTCCTCAGCCCCTCGTTCTCTCACACTCCTAATGCTCGCTTTCGCCTGAAATGTAAGAATGGAAAACCAGTCTTATGGGTATTACACGCCTGCTCTCTTGTCAGAATGAACATGGATGTGTGTGGATTAGGATTTTTGTACCTATTTACATGGATAAAAGGCCCCACATTAAATTAAAGTAAGGGTGAAGGAATGAGTGAATGTTGATGGGGGGGGGTTTAGTCAGCAAGATTACATAATATTAGGCTGCACTGCAAAAGTACTCAGCTGTGCCTCAGCAGTGATTTTAATCTGGAGCAATTCATCAGTTACATAACCCAATCCCCAAAACATTATTTCCCATAAGGTATTCAGTGGATTTACACCTAATATACAGTAATTAGGCCCCCTTGGTTATTTCCAAGTCTGTCTGAAATGTTTGTTTATCAGACTTTATCAGGTATATTTTGTGGCTTTTTTTCTGAAATATTTGCAACCACAAGGCTAAAGTAGGAGTGTTGTGGATGTCAGTCTACCAGCTAGGCCAGTGTTTGTCATGTACTTGTCAGCAAATGTTTGTTGTATTGCCATGTCGTCATTTCCATCCCACAGTGGCTGTCAATCACTCCTCGGTTTACACAGCTCCAGCGCTGTTACAGCTTGTGTTCACATTGTTCTGTTTTTAGTAACGTTGCGCAAATCCCATCTTCTGAGTAGAACTAACTTAGGAGAACAGAATGGAGTAGCAAGATGTTTTATCTCAGCAATGAAAGACAGCCACATTTGACAAAGGTGGGAGTGAAATCAATAATTTTCTTCTACAGAAGCAGAATAACAAAATGAAACAGTGTACCAGTTAGATTATCAGGGAGTCTACAAAGAGCATTGTGTACAACGTTGGTTAACTCTTTATTTCATGAGATCATTAACTTCTAAATTTGAATAAATGTTTCTAATTACTCACTGAAAGAACAGTATTCAAACTAAAATGCACTTGAGTGCCTGCTTAGTATTTAACTTTGAATTGGACAGTCAGCAGACGTGATCTGCTCCCACCATCTTCTCTCTCACCCACGCTCCCATTTACCATCCATGAGTGAAAAGTGTTAAACACAGGAATAACAAATGCTCAAAATCTTGATATTGATGTGATTGTATATGTTAGCGTTTGGGTCAGTTGAGCTTGAGGCTCCAGTGGTTTCTATTGTAATGAGAGCACACAAAGTCTGTTTTCTTTTCTAGTAAATTTCCTTATTCTCTTGCTTGTGTGTGTATAGAGTCAGTAGGCCTGCGCAGTAAAATCCTGAGGAAGGTGGAGGAGCTGAAGAGTGATTCAGTATGTTCAGGCATTCCTGATGAGTTCCTGTGTCCAATCACCAGGGAGCTGATGAGGGAACCAGTCATTGCTGCCGGTAGGCGAAGATCAGACATTTTTCACTTAACACAATTTACATAAAATGACACAACATATAAGTTAGAGTCAGCTCTTGGGACTCTATAGTATAAACAGATTTGCTTGTATTTAGGGGTCCAAGCCCGAGGGGGCTGGGAACCGCATTTGCAAGGCAACGCAGTCCACAGATCCAGCAGAGCTGTGGAACCCTATTGTTTTCCTCAGGTTTATTATTCTTATTCCGTTATTCTTCCGCCACTGAAACAGTTTCTACAGCCTATACCGTGCATGGTGGGGTGGTGCCATTTTCAGGACTGGTCCAGAACCCTGCTGGGACCTCAGGCAAAAAATAAAATGCAACCAATTCCACCACTAGGTGGCGCTATAGCAGAAGAAAACGCGTTTGGCCCTATAACTCCTGTTACTGTACCAAATTTGGCGAAGCTCGGCCAGAAGGGGGGGGCTATAATCAACGTTTTGGCCCATAACTCAATCCATGTTAATGGGAAATTTGCAAATACTATGTACTACAGACGTTGAAGCTCACACCTCACAATATTTCCTGACATTTGCCTCCCCACCATCGCACATTCCTGACGTTTGCCTCCCCACCGTTGCACCTTGGGTATCCCTTTTGCATCCTGGGCGGGTCGTTGGGGAGCGACTCGCGCCAGGGAGGCTTGGACCCCGTCATAGTTGTTTGTGTAATTTGAGTAAACTATAAACATTTGCCAACAGATGGATACTCGTATGAAAGAGAGGCCATCGATAGCTGGATCAACAATAAGAACCGCTCCAGCCCCATGACCAACCTCCCCTTACTGACAACTCTGCTCACCCCTAATCACACCCTGAAGATGGCTATTGGCCGCTGGAAGACCAGCCACTAGCATCTGAAAGACCTTTGACACACCCACATATTTCCTCCAAAGTAGACAGAATCCACAGTATTTGAGGTACAGGGGCATCTGATTTTGTTCCATTTGAGGCATCTGGACACTGTGGGAGTTTCTTTGTTGCATTAATTTATAAAGTTGAGATTTGGCATCTTAAGCTACAAAGAGAGTGAATATTGGACTTAGATTAGCTGTGTGGCCACAAACACAACTCCAAATTAATCATCATGTTGCTCCGTAACTGCTGGATGTGTAAATAAGCAACTGCAAGCCAACAAGTTGCCCATATCAACTTACAAGGTAATGTTCATGTTGGGTTCACAGCTTGATTGCAGCGTTGATCTCTTTGCATTGCTAAAAGTTAGACATTCTTCACCAGTCACACAAGTGGTTTCTTTTGGCTGATAATGGCCAGTTTTCTGGTTTGTTAATAATAATAAAAAAGTGAGTTCTGCATTCGTGCTGTAAAGAAACCACATAACCATAAAAAATAATACAAAATGTCAACAACACTGTAGGCTCCTAATTTTAAAAACAAGTCATAAAGTGTACATGAATAACACTAAAACCTTACCTTACACAGGTTGCTATTTTGCTCATGTATTATCTTAAAATTAGTTGCATGGGGTGAACTCTAGCTCACCCAGTAAGTGCGTGCACCCCATGTAGGAGGAGTCCTTTGCAGCGGCCCGGGTTCAAATCCGACCTGCGGCACTTTGCTGTCTATCGACAGTCACTATCGAAAAGGGAAAAAACGCCAAAAACGAGTTGTATTTATAACATATGTATTAATAAAGATTCTTATGAAAAGCTAAACAAATGGCTTTATAAGGACACAAATTGGGAGGCCTTTAGTATTGTGTGCATTTTACATTAATTATGACTTTTTATTGACTGAATACCCAGAAAACTGAAAATTGAGCTGTGAGTGTCTGAAGCTACCAACAGCCCCTTCACGTTAAGGAGAGTCTATTGATTCAATGTTAATGTTAGAAATATTGCTGGACCGGGCTTTGAATGAACATAATAAAGTTGGTTATCTTACTAAAAATAATATCTGCAGGTAAGCATTATATATATATATGCGTTTTTTTTTGCTTGTGTGCAGGACTTTGCTTATTACAAACCCTATCAGAATAGTGATTGACCAAAGTAGTTTAGGGTTTACTTCCCTTTGCAAGCTTACATGCAGCATTTGATGACAGTAATGAAGACTTTTCCACAATATTAAGAAATGGCACTGTCCACATTTTTATACAAGTACTTTATTTTGATGGCGTGGTTAAATGTCAGTTTAGAGTTAGGTTGTACTGTGAATCCTTTTATCCATCCATACACAGTTTAGGCAACATTTTATGGATTATACAGTGAAAGAAGTAGATGTAGAAATGTGGTATCCATTAATATTTTATTATACCACAATAATAATGTGGCAACATTCTGTAATCTGTAGTATGACTCTGAAAAGGGTATATGACAACTATGGACATACAGCAAAGTATGAATTCTCTTAAGATTTTCTATCCTCGACTGCTGCTTGTATAAATGCTCTCTCTCTCTCTCTGTCTCTCTCTCACTCTCCAAATAAACCAGTAAACATTTCATATGAATATGTTCTCTGCTATGCAAAAATAAATAGCATATACTGTAAGTATTGAAGCAATCAATTCAATATTAGATTATGATAAGAAGTTTTCCAACAATGTCATGTACAGCTCCTTTTTTAATCAAACTGTACCAAGAAAAAGAATCTCAAGCACACAAAGTAATTTCTTTTGAAGCCTGTAATGCGGACAGATAACCACTTAGAGGGAAATATATAATCTGCAAATATAGTGTACACCGTACAAATATAAATGTTTTTTAAAAGACACTTGACAATAGAAATGGTCATATCCAGCAACTAATAGCATGAGGTTTTTTTATATTTGTGCACAAAGCTTTCTCTGATTTCTATATTTGTTATAATAAATTAAAAGTTGAGACAATATTCTACTTATTTTTTGAAATCCCTACTTAAGGTATGTCTGGTTTTCTTCAATACACTAGTGTAGCTGTAGACATGTAAGCAAAAGCATAGTAGCCTGAGTTGAACACTGGTTCTAGATTGTAAATGCAGTGCAGCAGCATAACTCTACAAAACAGGCTCAGGGAAGGGAGCTGTTCTCAAACCAGTCTCCCTTGCTACCTTATGTGGGACATAGTTTCTTGAAAACAGCCTGTGTCTGTGCTTTGATAAAGTATATTCAAACGTTGGACTCTATAAATGAGCGCTTGGGTTTGATCGGAGCCATGTGCAGAGCCGGGTTGTCTCTCGTTAGACTCGCCTGTCTGTGCCTCCCGTCAGGGAAGCGTAGCTGGGAGGACGCGTTGCCTCTAGCCTCTCGCTGGTGGAGCCGCTCTCCAAACTCCCGGCCCTGCTGCTGGCTGTTGGCCTGACTTACAGAAAGCTGCTCCTGGAATGATGGGCATTTGAATTCATTGTTTAACCCTTGAAACTCCATTACTGACATACTGAAACTCTCCAGCCCTCCTCCCTGTCCCTGTCGGCTCAGGCCGGAGGTCTGCTGGCCCTGGACTCGCACTGATTTGTCCATTACTCCCATGAAGGGTCGGGGCTTCAGCTCTGGTTTGGACTTGAAGCTACCGCTGCTCTTGATGGGGCACGGGGCGTCCGGCACCTGCTGCCTGCCGCCGTCTGACAGGTTCCCGCTGGAGGCCTGACTGGAGCTGGAGCCCCGTGAGCCTGCTGTTCCTCCTCCTCCTCCTCCACCACCACCCTCCCTCCTAACCTCCATACCAGACCCCAGAGCGAGAGCCAGGCCATCCAGGGCCCCAGAGTGGCTGGAGAGTCTCTCAGAGCCCCGGGAGAAGCTGGAGGGTCGGGGCTGGTACATCTGGAGAGGCCCAGGTGGGGAGGAGCTGTTAGGGGACATGGGGTGATAGAGCTCAGTCGGGCTGTGTCCGGAGTGTTCATTGGCTAATCCATGGCCGATGTCAATACCCAGCACCGGTGCAGGCCTTAGGGAGGTGGAGATGTGTCTGCCTGGCAGAGGACTGGAGGGGCCACACAGAGAGAGAGGCCTGCCCCCAACTCTGCTCCCTGACTGGAGGGAGTGGCAGTGGTGATGAGTCCTGCTGAGTCCCTGGTTCTGGGTCTGCCTGTTGATCACAGGAACAGACTCGGGCATGTCCACAAACAGTTGGTTCTGCACATATTCCTCTTGTGGGAAACATGGCAGCTGATCTGTTGGACCAAAGGCCAAACCTCCAGGGAGAGTCCTGTTTGGACCGTATGGATTCAGAGGCCAAAATTCTGGACTTTTCCCACACTGCAGGCTCGCCTCCTCGCCTTCCTCCTCCTCCTCCTCCTTCTCTGCATCAGTGTGCTCTGCGGGGACTTGCCTCTCTAGACTTCCCTGCGAATAGATGTCGACCTCCTCCTCTGTGGCTTGGTGGTGGTGGGTGTGTGGGTCCCTGTTGTAACCCTGTGCCATGTTGTTGATGGATGCCTTCTGATGATGTTTGCATTCCTCCTCTACCCGGACCAGCAGGCGCCGGATCTCCCGGTTGGACGGGGAGAGTCGTGCTGCTTCGTGGAGGTCTGCCAGCGCTGCAGCAAACTGCCTGGGGAGGACAGAGAAAATGAACAAAGGAACGTTAAAAATGCTTAATTTACGGTGCCACAAAGACGTAGCATCCCGCTGAATTGCCGTTTCTCGCAAGAATTACATTGAGCAAACATGATACTGCTTTGAAATAATATACTTGGCTAATGTGGCTGTACCTGCTACTCCTCTTGGCTCGCGCTCTGGCATAATACGCTTCATAAGACCTGGGTTTGAGTTCCAGGGCTTTTGTTGCAAACTCTTCAGCTATGCCAAAATCCTGTGTTTTCAGATAAGACAAGTGCATTTAGTATTTGAATTACAATTTTAAATATTAGACACAGCACAGATAACAAACAAACCCACCGTATGATCAGCTGTGTGTATAAGTGGCTAGACTGGAAAGTGTTTGTTTTGCAGAAATATGCAGAGGCCATTCCAATAAAAATAGTGTTTGTGTTTGCCCGTTCATTACACGGATCTGAAAATCAAAGCCCGTTTAATGAAACAGAAGTCACGCTGCAGTCATTTTTATTGACCAGGAACGGAGGGAGAGAAACAGACAGGGAGCTGCTCTCATCATCACTCTCAGGTGAATATTTAAGGACACAAACGCATTGTGATTCTGCCCTTGAGAGTGAGGTCAAAATGGCAGCCTTGAATGTGAGATTGTGATGATGTGCTGTTCAATGTTTAATGATGGTATCGTGTAGTCTCTCTGCTGGCCCTTACTGCATGCATTCTGATATTATACGTGTATTTGGCCAGCCCACTCGCGCGGCCACTGTAAATAACCTCCTGTTGAGACACAGAGAAAGAGAGTGCGCTCGGCCTGCCAGAGAGTGACCTCATCACATCACATTATCTGCTCCATTATTCATCGGCCACAGTGACCCTAAGGATGGCATTTTTACACAGTCTGTTAGGACGTCTGTCATCACCAGGGTGGGTTCCAAACCTGGCTGCGGGCCACACACATCCATCTCTACACTAACAGCACACAGTTATTCATTATGTCAGCACCTGCTTCCAGGTCTTACACATACATTCTGTTTACCAGGGGGACTTGAAATTAGATCTGAAAAGCAGAGATATTTTTTACAGTGAGCAGGACCGGTGCTGACATGATCTTTTTATGTTGATACAGATAAATTATATATCTTAAGGAAGCATCTACCTTGCCTTGCCAGCCTCCTGCCATCCCCTCAGCGTCTAATAAACCTGCCTGTGTTAAATAGTGCATGAGCGGTTTGTTACAGCTGTGGGCCTTACATTGGTTTTCCTGCGGCAGCGGGATAGGTTTAGAAAGAGGGAGACCCGCAGGTCTTTGAGCCCTTTCAGCTCCTCTCCTTGCCCCTCGCGAGGTAGCTTCCTCAGGGCATACTGATAACGCTGGCCTGCCTCCTTCATACGTCCCTTCTGAGAAACACAGAGGGAGAGGGGGAGAAAGAAACAGACAGAAAGGATAAGGGAAGACAATTTCTGACAGCTAATCCACAAAAACACTTTTTTCTCAGTTTAATAAAAAAAAATAAGGTTTGCCACACCCCTCACAACACACCTCCTATAACATTCACCATAACATACCTTGTAAAGCAGGTTCCCTTCCTCCATCAGCTTCTGCAGCAGGATGAGGAGAATGTCTGGTTTGGAGGAAGCCATAGCCCACGTAGCATGACCTGTTGGAGTGGTACATATATTTATCTTTCTATTATCTGTCTCGCCATGTCTCTTTTACTTTGTGTCTTGCATAAATCATGTACCTGATCGATCGTGTGGAGCCGTTTTGTAGCCTTTCGGAGAGCAACCCAGGACAGAGAAAGAGAGAGGTGAAAAGAGAGTTGGAGAAGTGGATGTAAAACTGCAGCTGCTGTAGAATAGAGAGTAACCCTATACTGCATGGAAATATGAAGTGATATAAATGCAGAGCATGCACGTGCTAAAATATTGCACATCTTACAAATCTATCTAAGTAAGTCCTTATTGATTGGTTGATACAAGTAGTAAGTAAGATACAAATATGAATACACTCTTGAGTAGCGAGTTTAGCCAGAGAAGTCTTGATTCAACTTTATGCTCATTTTAGAGGCTGAACTGCAGTTATACGAGCTGTTTAACTGTGTCGTATAATATTACATTTAGTTTTGACTATAAAATAGAGCTGCAAAGATTAATCAAATTAGTTACTATTACTATTAAATTAATTGCCAACTATTTTCAAAATTATTTTAAGAAAAAAAAAAAAATCTAAATTCTTAAAGCTACATTGTGTAAGAATGTCTCCCATCTAGCGGTGAAATTGTATATGACAACCAACTGAATATTACTTTCTAGCCCTTCCCATTCCGAGCGCGTTCTAACTCCTACGGTGGCTGAACCCGAAATTATCTCCATCGTTTACACGCAGCTGTTCTAGCCACTCCAATATTAACTTGTTGCTTTGCCTGTCACGTTGTCATTTTAATTCTCTTTTTCGCTTCCCTGGTGAGTAATCTCCCTCTGGCATTCGTCACGGTGCCAATAGGTGTAAGAGGGCGAAATGTCCCTCTTTGGCTAATGTATTTTAAAGATGGAGGCGCAACATGGCTGCCGTCATTCGAGCGAGTCGCTCATATGTATTCTGAATGATTCTACATGTCAGATTGTACGCTTACGAGAATAGTTTGATTAGTTGGTGGAAGTAATTACACATGAATCAGTAAATATTTGTGAAAGAACAAAGTTTTTTTTGCTAAGAATCAACTAAAAAAATTACACAATGTAGGTTTAAGCTTCCTAAATCTAGTTTCTTCACTCTTCTATGACAGTAAACTGAATATCTTTGAGTTGTGGACAAAACAAGACATTTGAGGACGTCATCTTGGGCTTTTTGGGAAACACTGATCCACATTTTTCACCATTTCTGACATTTTATAGACCAAACATTCAATCGATTAATATATTAAAAAAAAAATCGACAGAATAATCAACAATGAAAATAATCGTTCGTTGCAGCCCTAACATAAAATTCCTAGAAGTGGGATTTACTACAGGGCGGTTATGGTAAGCATGGTGGTTATACCCATCTTGGATCCTTTCTTAAGCACCGAAGCCACCAGAGTCGGATTCTGGCAGCCAGTCGTCCGATCTGAACCTCTGGTACTGTTGTTGTCGGCTCTCTCCAGCACCGCTCCATGTTCCACCAGGCAATGCACCTGGATGTGCATAGAATAACAACCTTTTATTTTTATATTTCAATTCAAGATGAATGAAAAGGATTGTTAGATATTTCCATAATTTGGTTGATTACACACAGTATGCCTTATTACATTAGCTGACATTAGCAACAGAGCTGTCTGCCCCTTTTTATATCCTGATGTTTTTGGAAAGTTTTTGATCCTCAGATAGTTTTGATTATTCTCCTGCTGATTAATAGATTACATGAATGAGAATCAAAATGCTTTTTTTTTACTCCACATGAACTGTGATTGCAAATGTACGTCCTGTGTTGCAGGGGAAATGATTATCATCGTGATTTTAGTAATTATGATTTAGTTCATTTGTCTAAAATAGCTATGTTGATGCTAGTGTGGATGATTTTGTATTTTATATTTGCATTTGTATGCAACTTTTTGTAGAAGTATACACTTCTCCACCAAGATCTATAAACTGCATCCCAAACACAGGGAGAAAAGAAAACTCAGTTTTTAGGTGAGGAATATTGCAAATAAAAGTGTTTCAAATAAAGACAGACCTCTTAAAAAAAGTCCATTATCAACATGATACCATCTAAACAACAGCATGAAACCCACTGTATCTGCATCCCCGTTAAGGGCAGCGAGGTCAAGAGGAGTCCGTCCCTGTCTATCTGGTTGGTTCAGGTCTGCGCCTGCCTCTGCCAGAAGCTGCACTGCATCTTTCTGGCCCTTCAGACAGGCCCAGCTAAGTGCAGTCAGCCCATCCTGATCGGCAGAGGAGAGAGAGGCACCTGGGACCACAAACAAAGCAAATGTTGTTCTGCAGTTCATGTCCAAAACATATTAAAGTGCTCATGTTATGCTTTTTGACTTTTTCCCTTTCCTCTATCGTGTTATATCTTTTTTGTGCATGTTATAGGTTTACAAAGTGAAAAAGCCCAAAGTCCACCCCAAAGGGCCTTACCATCTCCAACAGAAAACACTGTTCCCAAACTGCTCCAAACAGCTCTGTTGTAGTCCAGCCTTTACTTCCGTGACAAACGTGCGTCACTTTGTAACACACTTTATAATGCTCGCCTAGCTGCTATCGTGGCACGCCCTCATACTCTGCTTCTGACTGGCTAGTAGTCCTTACCTAGGTAATGCACATGTGTGAAGCTTGTTCTACAGTTCTGCGGAGGCTCCACGCAGAGCTTTCGCCGTAGCCTACGTAAGTGGCCTGATGTTTATACTTGTGTGCTGGTGTGTGCGTTGAGCCGGCATGTGTGTATGTGCGTGGGGGGAGTGTGTGGTAGAGGGAGAAATGAGAGAGTGACAGTGATTTCCTCCAGAGCGAGTACCGACTCTAGAGTCATAGTGAGAGAAACAAAGTTAACCCTCTCCTTAATTTCATGTTGTTTTTGGAGAAGGAGAACCAGGAAAATGAGTCGGGGGAAATGCAACGCTACCAAGCCACGGCCGAGCGACGTGCCACGGCCGAGCGACGTGCGTCGCCGCGACGTGTAGTTAAATTTTTTTGAGAGGTGCACGTCAGGCTACGGCATAGGCTACGGCATAGGCTACGGCATAGGCTATGGCATAGGCTACGGCGTAGACGCAGAGTGGTCTGCGTCTACGCCGGACCCTGCGCTGTCGATTCTACGCACAACTATAAAAAGGCCTTGACTCCCAACAAAGATGGAATGTAGTGTGATGCCTCACTTTGTAGCTAAAACGGAGAGCTCAACACACAGGGTGAAAAGAGGAGCTGCAGCAATGTGCAGTACAACAAAAATATGGTGTTTTTTTTTTTAAATTAAACCATGTAAACCTATTCTGGTACAACCTCTAAATACAATTATGAACATGAAAATGAGCATAATATGAGCACTTTAAGATATTATCTTGGAAGGTGTGAGGACTCTCACCCTTTGACAGCAGGAGTTCAACAGTGCTCACGTGGCCCTCAGAGGCAGCCAGCATCAGTGCAGTGCGACCCTGCTTTTCGGTGGCATTAATATCGGCACCTTGCTTTAGCAGCAACTCTACAATCTGGAGAAGGAAGGACAAGTATTATGAGAAAAAGGACAGAACTGGTTAAATGAAGGAAATGCTCTGCCAGTGACCAGACCTGTGTGTGTCCATGTTTGGTGGCACTAAGCAGCGGGACCATCCCCCTGCGGTTGGGTATCTCCAGCCCTGCCCCCCGCTCCAGGAGGAACGCGCACACCTCCATCCTCCCTCTTCCTGCTGCCGCGCTCAGCACTGACAGAGGGGTTGGCATAGAGATGAGACGACGAGGCGGAGATGAATATGTAATTGATACATTTAGGAGAGAGATAGAAGCAGGAGTGAAAGAGAGAAAAACATGGTTGGTTATTTCTATAATCTATTTGATTCCAGCACAGGTGTTATATTTTCTGTTTTAATACACATCTAGACATCTGACAAGTCAATCATTCATTCATTTCTGCATCTTGTTCCTCCTCTTCAACAAGAGCATCAACAAAAGAAACAAAGTTTCCAACCATAGCTCTACACGCTAAATAACATGCACCCTCCTTAACCAGCCAGTGTTACTTTGACAAACGATGGGCATTTTTTTTAGCACGCGAGGAGCTGGGGGTAGAGGCAATCTATTAATGCCATTCTCTAACCTCCAAGTACCCTTGATAAATGACATCATGTTTCATGTGACCTCATGCTTCAGTGAACAAATCTATCGTATGTTACTGCCTTTAAAGATAAGTTATTGTCGTATATAAGACAAAGAAAATACAAAAATGTCTTTGTTGGTCTTTGTTAAAGGTGACTTTGTGCAGCTGCACAAAATAGTAACCGGGTTAGTGAAGCTGCTGCTTTAAATATGCAAACTGAACCAGCGAAAATGATTTTCTTATTTAAGAGAATATTCAAAGGATATGATACACTCTAGGCACAATTGTCTTGGGTAATTGTAATTCCCAAATAAGTACAAATCCCTGGTTAAGTAATCAGACTTGTATCCTTGACTGGTCATTTTTATCTGTGCAAATGGACTGTAATCCACTGATTCTAACACTAAATAAAAACATACAAGAACTCCCTAGTAGTGTACATGCAAAGGTGAATGTTTCAGAGGCTATTTCATGCTCTGACTTTTTCTATCTCAGCACTGGAGGGGACTGTGTAATAGAATTATACTCTAATGGTGCTGTAGGCAGAGATACAGGCTTCATCAGACATACATTCAGGAAATGACCCTAACAGAATTCTGCAGGCTGCAATATCACATCAGAGGTAAAAGTATTACAATTGAATAAAAGCTGCTTTTTAGATGCTACAAATGTGGCTGGACGAGATGTTCTGTCTGATAAATGTGATGCTCCATTTCTGCCAAAAAAAAAAAAAAAAAAAATTTACAATCAAATCGATTTTTCATATCAACCAGAACATCCTAAAATCATAATACTGAAACCAGTAAGTGGGTATCTAGTACTCGTGCAGCTCTATTTAAGGAGCTCCCTGTGCATCCATATACAGGGAAGTTAGCTGTTTAATATTTATTCATTGCACAGAACGCTAGAATGTGCCTAAAAATGCAACCTTTAAGCCACTGAGCATGACTCTACAGTAGATCCACACTGATGGACAGAAAGAGGTGAGAAAGCTAAATGTATCTGACTGATAGGAGAAATGCACCCGTTTCTCCCCAGAGAGAGTCGTGAGCGTCCATCTGCACTGCCAGCTGTTCATCTTTCAAGTCCAGCAAGCTCTTCACCACCTGCAGGAAAACATAATTTTACAGTTCTCTGTATTGCTGGCTTGCTGTGCAGAAAGAAAACCAAAGCACTTACAGACCTTGACCACAGCCAACTGTATCTAATATATCCTCTACATCAAGCAAGGACAGGCACCACGCTCTACTTAAAAAAAGGAATTTCAGAAGAGTGTTTTGTCTCGGGGACTGATCTGATACGTACCTGTGTGTGTCCCACACTAGCTGCGGCTGTAATCGCCTGCTGTGCTGCCTGTGTTTTCCCAGTCACAGTTTCGTTGCTGTGGTGCTGCTGTGGGTCAGTGGGGATATCTGCTCCCCAATCCTGGCCCAGCAAGATGTTGATGATTTCTGCATGGCCCTTCAGCCCAGCATGGACCAGCGCACACTGGCTAGTCTTATCAGCAAGGCCCACCTGGCGTAAAGGGGTACACAGATGACTTACAACAGGTTTCCTGTAATAGGCTGGCCTAGATCAGGCCTGTTTATGTCATCTGTCTCCCAGAATAGATCCTGAGACTGTGGTGAATGTAAAACCAGGATTGTTCAGGATACCACTGGTGGAAAGGTACTGAGAGACAAAGTGTTCCGTCACAGATTGAAATCACATTTATCCGTGGCAATTATGTTGGTCACACACTCCAAACCCATATTTGTCTCTCTTCCTCTTTGCACAGAAGTGACACTGACCTTGGCCCCTTTTTTGCAGAGCAGGCTGACGATGTCGACGTGTCCTGCAGCGACGGCCAAACAGAGGGGCGTCATGCCACTGTCAGTAGGCCCATCTACTGGCGCGCCCATTTCCAGCAGCAGAGCAACCATCTCCACATGCCCCAGGTGGGCGTGGACGGCCAGAATCGGGGCATGTCCAACCACCTCTGTACACCAGGTCACGCTAGCGCCACCTAGCATTAACAGACGACTTACCTGCAGGATGAAAAACATGAATAGTGTACAGTATCTCTGTATGTAAGATGCATTTGGGTGTATGAGTACTTTTTTTAATGTAGAGCAGATGTATGTCACCTTGATGTTAGGTGTATATAGGTTCCTCAGGGAGGCCAGCGCAGCGGACAGACTGTCTGTACTGCAGTTCACCCACATTGCCTGAAGAACGCTGGAGGACACACCTGTCTTCTTACTCAGACCCTGTGAGCGTGTGATAGAGACACAGAAAGATAGAGAGCAACAAAGAAAGAGAGAGCTTAAGTTTGCTCGGATGAGATCTGTGACGCAGAATTTGAATTGTGTCCCAGGAGTAAAGCGGTATGTACAGAGTGCAAGCCTTGCGTGCAGACAGTACAATAATCACTGTACCATAAGCGTGTTGTGGATATGAGTGGTGCTGTGTGTGGGTGACGGTAAGCACAGGGGTTCACTCTTGTTTGTGTGCGTCTTTGTTTCTTTGCAATAATACACTTGTTTACATGAATCCTTTGGGTTACGAGGTAATTCAGAAGAGATGCGGTACAATCAGTTCTAGTCATAAACCAGTTATATACATAGTCAAAGTACATACTATTGTACATAGTAATCCAGGTTACCTTGAATATGTGAGCCTTGAGGATGTGGTGTCCCAGCTCCATTGTCTGCTGCCGGTTCAGTTTGCCTTCCTGTCTGGAGAACATGAAGGCCAGGAGAGCGTGGCCACTCCTGCAAATATGTGTATTGTACTTATTAATCAGAAATGGCCTAAGTTCTACTCTCCTTTTTCTTGGTGTATACACAACTGATTTATAGTATGCATCTTAATAATTTCCTGCTGCATGACCTTTGACTTTTAATCTCACCTAGGTTCACAGAGAAAGTCACTGCTCTCTCCATCTGCTCTCCAAACCAGCCACTCTCTGAAGGAGGGATGACACAGCATCCGGGTGCCATCCCTACGTCTCACCTACAAACACAAATGATACAGAAAATGTCTTAAATCTAAAAGGTACAATCAATTGACATGATCACCACCCCCCCCCCCCCACACACACCCACACACAAGATAGGTTGTCCCTGATACTGTAAATTCTCCTAAACTACATCTAAATGCCTGGATGTAAATGAATAGCATGTACAAACACAACATCTGAATCTTCAAAACAAAAGCTTGAATCATATGTACCCGTCCATGCAGTGATATCAAGAGTCTTACCATAAATCCAGCCAGGCTGTCTAATCTCAGCTGGAAGTCTTTCCACTCCAGCTCCCCCCTCACACTGCCTGCATTCAGCGCCCTGAACATTTGTTCATCAGTCAGTGGGTGCAGAGACGCCAGCGCCACATTTAGCACCGGAAGTACCCGTTCAAAGACCTCTTTATCCGGAAAGCTCACGTGACACATCAGCAGGTACACCTAACAGATATTCATAAGGTTAATGATGTTGTGTGTGGGCGCCGGGCAGACATATCTTGCATTATTTGGACTAATGAAACCATACACTGCAAAAGGGAAATAATAGAAGCTATTGTGGAACTTGGATCCTTTGAGTATTAACAACAAAGCTCATGTGCAACATCCTGAAGGGAAACACGTAAATTATGAAAATAAAAACAATTTAAAATAAATAAAAAAAAAAAAAAACAGTACAAGAGCAAAGCTAAATGTGCAATACACAAATCCTTTCAGCATACGTCTGGTATGGAATAGTTTTGGGTTCATCTTTGAAACTAGTTCTAATAGTTAAGTCTACTAAATGATCCACATTATACTTCTACACAAACTCTCGTATTTAACTGTTACTGCCTTGCTTGTTACTGGCTTACACATCTTTAGCACACTTTTATGCATGCTTTTCCACACCTATAATCAAATCATTAAATCATCACATTTCTAGGCCGTTGTGTGTATAATAACAAACTTTGTCATCTGTTGTCCTAATTTGCACTGATGATTATGCAATATTAAAATGCGTCTGTCATTTACTTTAGTCACTGTGGACTATTTTTGGCACTTTGTATAAAGTCTTTGATCCTGTCATTTTTATCTTTTATTGATCTGACTAGCACGCGAGTACACATTTTTCTCGTTTTTATGAAAAACATGTCTGAACGATGGCTGTCGCCTGTGTACCTTGTGTGCGGATTTTATGGACATTAATTGCTTCAGCTTCAGGCGAGATGCCATTCACGGCAGACAGCTCACCGGAATGACTGACAAGTGTTAAGTGTGACTGTGAACTTGACCAGATGAGGAGGAGGAGGAGGAGGAGGAGGAGGAGGAGGAGGAGGAGGAGGAGGAGGAGGAGGAGGAGGAGGAGGAGGAGGGTGGGTCCAGAAAATACAGTCACGAGTAAAATGTGTCTTTTTTTTTTGCTGTTGAGGATTAAACACTGTAGTTTACATAATAAGTGAACTGATAACTTAATGAAATGTAGTTTTTTTTTCTCTAATCAAAGTATAATTTCTGTCTTTTCAAATTCACTGAGCTCATCAACAATCTTTCTACGTATCTCTGGCAACTGCACCCCTTGGGAACAAATACCTCTTGCTTGTTGGGAATCAACGTTTTACATGTCTGACCTCTGACAGGGACACAGGCACCACCAAGTAGTTTCCACCTTTCAGAGCCAGGTGCCCCTTGTGAAACAGATCCAGGGTCAGCTGAAGGTAGAGGATGGAGCCGTTGCTCCGTGTTGACAGGTGGCTGCTAAACTTGCTGAGGAGCAGCTGATCAGGGGCCGAGCCTGTGGGTGTGGTGACGTTAGCGGCGACCTGGGTGCTGCTGCTGACCCGGTGATGGATGTAGTCACTCAGGTCAGCTCCCAGATCACTGCTGTCTGGCAGGATGTCCAGAGAGATGCCAGAGAAGGGAAGCAGTGTAGTGATTTCCTGCAGTTAAGAAAATGAATAAATGATGGGTGCTTGTTGGTAAAAACAGATTCCACACACAGGCACAAACACCTCAGTATTTACAGAATAGTATGTCTTTGGCGCATTAGCTAAGGACAAATTAAAAGCACCAAAATCAGGACCCATTCGTCAGATGCTGTTGCCTCTGACTCACACAGAGCCATGGGATACAGTACAGTAAATAGTGTGACAATGACTGAAGCTCCACCATTGCTCACAGGCATCTCTCAGAGTCACATTTCATCTCCTCTCTTAACATCCTCAACTGCTCAACACCGGCCAAAACCAGCTATGAAAAAATCCATGTTATTGCATCTCAGTTCCTCATTAACGAAGAATGACATTTTGGTTCAAGGACAAGTAATTGACTTGTGGTCGTGGACCGTGCTCCACTTAACCCTTTCCCAACCGTTTGTGAAATATCCAGGGTGTTATACAAGAGTTCCTGTGAAATGGCTGGTAAAAAAAGGAAAGAGTGAATTATGATCCAATCAGGATACTGGGGGGGTGAAATAGCTGGACTCTTCATCTTTAAATTTCTGTATTTAATGCTTGCTGACTTCAAATGTATCATGAAGAAAATGACCCCAAATGTATTTGGTGTATTTCCCAAACACTAATCAAATTATGTAACCGGCTGGCTGGCTGTCAAGCTCCAGACTCCCGGCAGACTCCCAGTAGTATTACCATCTATTCAGGGCATAATCCATGCAGCATTTTGAGGCTTGGCTTTCGCATTGGACAGATGCACCTGCTGTTTGGTGGGGATTACCAACCGGATTGAGGAAATACATCAGACTAGAGAGAGCGACTGTGCAAAAAGCCACAGAGTCTATACCATGGCAGTAAAAGCACAACATCAAACTACATGGTGTGGGAATGTCTATGATTTGGATAATGTGAGGAGGCAAGGGGAAACAAAAAGTAAAAATACTAAATCTTATTTTCAGATTTCTTCCTACATCCCATAAAGTGCCCAGTGCTCACCTGGCATTAAGGCTCTGCTAGGTGCTGGATGGGCAAAAACAGTGTGCAAAAAAGAAGAGGAGCCTCCAAACACTTCAAGTCTACTGTAAATCCCGATACAAGAGAGATGACTGGAATTTAATTTGTGGCATTTAAAGAGCATTCAAATTCAAAAACAACATATTTTTCCACAAACAGCATTGCTGTTACTCCTAATAATCCACAGACCTTTCAACAGCTATATAATGCACAATTTCTTTTGGTAGAAAGCAGTTCCACTGAAAACTGTTCACAGTGAGATCTTACCGTGACAATTTATCTGGAAATACACACCTATGATCTATTACCCTCTTATTCTTAGCAGGGTCACGGGGGCTGCAGGCTATCGCAGCTAACTTTGGGTAAGAGGTGGGGTTTACACTTACGGATATATTTAAACGATGGATATGGTGGCCCCAGTCTGGCTTACTGCCAATTTGCCAACAGGGGGACTGCAACAAAAAATTCCCTTGCACCCCCCAAAATGTGTTCCCCATAGACCATACCTCTAGAGTGAGAAATTATGTTATGTAATTATATGCAATATGTCATTTGGGTGAAGCGACCCTTTGACACAGTTGTGCTGTTGTTCAGAGATCACTGTAATGCTGTAATATTAATAATCTCACTCACCAACAGGCCTGTTCTGACCGTGACCACCAACTTTAGCCAGATGGGAAATTTGGAGATTATTTTGGTAATGAAAGTGGCAATGGTGTCTCCATAGTCTGGTTTATGGAATTCGGCCTCATTAAGGCTGTCGACCAATATGATGTAGTCTTCTTCAGGTAGTCTGCGCTCTAAATAAAGCAAGAGATAGAAAAAAAGAAGCACATTAAAAGACCAGATATATTAAATTAGCCTGGCAAAGAGCACAGATGGTATGATAGTTTCATCAAAATCCTTTTATGGCTAAAAAAAAATGTGTGCATCTTTGTTTTCCAGCACAGGATATGTTGAGAAAAGGACCAACTGCTAATATTGATTATATTCGGCTGAAAGGGACCAGAGGCCATTGTTGTGTATTATCTTGAAACAGGACATATCCATCATGTTTCACATAATCTAAGCAGTCAATGCATCCCTGCAAGGCTGTGAGGATTCATACACTCAGGCACAAGGGCTCTCCATTTTTTTTCTAACCTGCTTAATAGTGATGGAGTAGACAAAACACTCCTCTTCTCGGACTGTGGAGGGCCTGGCCATAATAACACATCAATCTAGTTAACCGACTGTATCATGAGAAACTGAGGGGGCTAATACTCCCGTAACATTCACAGCCTCGCCACAGTATTTTGAGACCTTGAAATCCGGTGGGATGCTGATGATTCACCAGGGCAAAAATAACACTCATCGTGTCCAAATGTAAATGACCTAACATCTGTTTCACACTCTACACTGTTTCAAATCGTTGACCTCAACTAAGGAAATAATCTATGGGCCCATCATTGAGTCATTAATAGGCTATTTCACACAGGAGATGGCAGTAGGCTCCCTAATTGCATGGTGAGGGAAGCAGACAGTTTTCCACCTTAAAACTGATACTATTTTAAAATTTTAAAAACTTTAATTTAAACTTGAATATTACATTTGTCTTAAAGTGTGTGTGTGTGTGTGTGTGTGTGTGTGTGTGTGTGTGTGTGTGTGTGTGTGTGTGTGTGTGTGTGTGTGTGTGTGTGTATGTAGACTTCAATACCCTTGCGCAGGCTGGCCATGGGCTCTAGGATGCCCTTTCGGAAGGCAGCAATGGGGTCTTGAACGCAGGATCGCAGGCTGAGTGTGTTTTGTAGGTGAGGCTCTTGTACCAGCAGCTCCCTGTACGGGGCGAGCTGTGGCGCTCTGGCCAACAGGGCGGCGACACTGTGCACAAACTCTGGTACCAGGCAGGTGTAGGTGTTGTCAGCCTGGCAGAAATGGTAGGCTACCACCTGACAGAAGAAAGAGGCAGGTGAAACACTGAAAACGCAAAGCTGCTGTCTGTATCCATTTAATTTCACAATAAAAACTAGTCTAAAATATAGCTGTGTAGCTTTTAATGGTCCGGGTGGAAATGTATAGATCAGGACATTTTAATAGTGGGAAAAGTCAAAATTGCGTTCGTTGGGCCATAATGCATGATTTTTCATTAAAAAAAGTTGGTCTGAAGTGTCTATGAAAAAAGAGAAAGCAATTGAGAAAAATCTGAAAAGCTCTCTTGACTATTTTGCATACACTTTTGACACTTCAGTCAGTTTTCGTTGACTGTTGACAGTCACGCACTGTGCCATGCATTTCCCCTTGAGGCAAATTTGTGATTTGTGATATTGGGCTATAAAAATGAAATTGACTTCAGGCTTTAACATCGTACTATGAGGTAAACCTCGTGGAATGTCTGAATATTGAACATAAAACTATTTACACCTCTGTGTTTTTAGCCTATAGCCTATTTGTTTACTGAATCATGAGAAGTCATGCTGCTTTGGCTAAATCCGTTTCTGTTCGCACTGTACAGACAACAACCACCTGAATTACTTTGATACGGAAGAAAAAGCCTCAATCTGATGAACATGGGGGGACAAATATTACTGCACAAATTCAGATGCTGTTTGTAACTGTTCACAGCGGATTTTCTGTTCATATCCCAAGAAAAAAGTCAAAAAACAATCTCTCTCTATTTGCAGAAATCATAGGGGTAGCTGAGTGATAACATAGTTTCATGAAACTCAACAACGAGAGCTTCATTCAACATATTACTGCAGAGTATATATAACACATTCACTAAATAGTTGCAAGTTGCATAGTAAACAAGAGTCTGAGAAATGAAACATATCACTACTAAAAAGGGTGATTTGTGCAATACAGGACTCATACTGCACAAAAGCAAAAAATAATAAAACATTGAGATAAATGACAACTGTCTTGCTGGGGGATATTAGTTATCTGTAAACTTCAAGTGCAATTTTGCATTAAAAATTGCAAAAGTATTCACTAACAGGGCTTAGATAGGTCCCTCTCTTGCTCACGAGTGGTCCATGTAGAACATTATCAATGATTTACTTTTGAGCAAACATCTTCACCATCACAAGTAGTCTGACTAGTTCCCATGGAAACTCTTATTGAGGCCAAGTTAGTAAATATAGAAGCTTCCATGTCATCTATGTGATGCAATCAGCAGCATGTTCTACATGTGCTCAACAAGAGAGGAGAAAACTATGACATTCAAATTTTCACAAATGTGCAGCCCCATAGCTCTTTAAACGGTAACAATGCTGATGTGTGTTTATCTCTTTGAATTGATCCCTCTTCAGTGTTTTGTGAAGGCTCGTAACAAGCCTAGCTCCCTACAGTACAGCACTGTTTATGATGTTGAATTATATTACCGTGCTTTCAAATTTGGTGCAGGAAAAATACATCTATAACTAGAAGCTAAATCTAGAAGCACTCCAATAATGTCTTAATAGTTTCTTCATTTGTATGTTATAACTGCAGGTAAGTCAGCAACATCATAAATAACAAGAACCATACAGAAGTGTGTTGTGTAAATACGTATGTGTGTATGTACTCTTGTATCTTTGTGAGGACCAATCTGAGTTTTTTTAAAAATTTTAATTAAGGACATTTTGGTCAGTACTATAAAAAGGCTGTTGGTGGTAAAGATTTGGTTCTGGGTTAAACATTAAAGTTAGGTTTAAGTTAAGAGTCAGGGGTGCGGTAAAGCATGTAGTTCTGATGGTTAAAGGAATAGTTACATTTAATAGTAGACATTTTGGGAAATACACTTATTTGCATTCTTGTGTAGAATTAGATGTGAAGATCGATACCACTCTCATATCTGTTCATTAAAACATGAAGCTAAAGCTTCACTCTCCATTGACAAGTGTTAACTTCCTTGAAGGCGGGTACTCTGTTGAAGTTTAAAACTATTGGATCTGCCCTGAGCCACTCTGGACCTGCCATAACTATTGCTAACGTTTGGTTAAGAGTGCGGATCGGGCCGCATTTTTCTGTCTGAGCCCGGCCCGCGTCCTGACCTGAGCCCGACAGGCATTAAGATATTTACGTCCGAGCCCGACCCGAGCCTGACACAGTTAAAATCTCATTTTTTTCTCATACTAATGACACACTAATATGCACGTGTTTTGTTGTCACAACTACATAAACAAATGTCCGCACACAGGAAGACGGATGTTAGGGTAATATTTTAAATTTATTTTAATCACAAAAACAAACCGTGGCATCAAAGTGAAACAGGCCCATTGGCTACCTACATAATAAGCTGTTTTAAATTTAAAATGTTCAATGCCTTATCGCGCTGATGTGACCGAGCCCGACCCGAACCCGAACATCATTTCTAAATATCTGTCCGAACCCGGCCCGGCCCGTCAGGTCCCGTCGGGCTCGGGTCGGGTATCCATCCTCTAGTTTGGTCGTGATGTCGGCTTAGCATCGCTAGCGTTCGCCTTAGCCAACTCTTTCACCACTAACGGAGCGAGCTGGAAAATCAAACTTTTCCCGAACCCAGGTGGGAGGAGGACCACAACATCATGGCCACCAACAAAACTCAGCAAAGATTGTTCTTGTGCTCAATGACCCTGAAGAGTGAAGAGAGTGGGGAAGAAAAGCAACCAACTGATCTAACGCCCTGTAATCTCAAGCTAACACGGGTCTGAATGGACCAAATGTTTTATTCTGTCAGGACAGCAAATCTGTGACGATCGCTGGAAACACATCGCTGGCTGTGACGCAAAAATGTATCAGCTCTCAATCACGGGATTACACGCATTCTTCTAATGACCAAATAAGACACATAAAAGCCAAATTTTGTGCAAAAAGGCAAGAAACAACCCAGGTGGGAGGAGGACCATAACATCATGGCCACCAACAAAACTCAGCAAAGATTGTTCTTGCTTGGGCTTTAACTTCTGGATATTCAGCAGCGTTGCCACAACGGACCGAATGGCTTCGCTCGCATCTTTCTCCACCGCCATTAGGGAACTACAACTCAAACGATGCGCACGGCCTCGACGTCATCGTTCTCATCCGCTCCCTCTGTTTGCTGATTGGACCGGTAAAAATTTGACCGGAGAAAACCCGCGAATATACCGCAAACCCAGACGGAGTACTGAAGGGAAATGAAAATTGAGCGGAAGTACGTAGGAGGGCGGAGCCAGGCTACCAGCGAGCATTAACGTCCTTGAGTCTCTGGTAGTTGCCGGTCAACTGCTCCTGGCTGAGAAATAGTCTGGAACATTGGCAATTTAAGTTATTACACCTTGGTTACTATACAGATTAAATAAACAAGATAAAACGTGATAATTACTGAACTGTATTGGGGTTGGTAGACAGATTTTGAGAGAAGCAAACCATCTCCTGGCCTAAGCTTCATATTTAGGGTACAGACACGAGAGAGGTATTGATCCTCTCATCTGACTCTCCACAAGAAACCAAATACGCTTTTACCAAAATGCCAAACTACTGCTTTCAGAGTTGTAATTGAGGGTCTTCACATGTATAGAAATACAAACGTGTGTGTGCATGTGTGTTTTGAGGTACCTTGGCAGCTAGGCATCTGACAACCTCCTTCCTCTGTGCTGCATCACTTGTTCCTGCAACAGCACTCTGGTTGGGCTGGGAATCAGCTGGTTTGGAGGCGGCTTTTCCCTGCTTATCTCCACCTGAACACAGCGCAAGGCAACAACAACAAACGCAAAGCTGCCATTTATACCTGTTACATGAAGTCTCTGGTGTAAGCACAGGAGTGGAAGGAGTAAAGTAGAATGACAATGAAATTGTTGCGGCTAATTAGTGCATCTGTAAGCAAGACTATACGGCATTAAGCAAAACCACATAAGATGTCAGCAAGAGTGTTTGTTTCAAAGAGTGCAGAATGACACGTCTGGATTCCTGCACACCTCACACCTATACCCTCTGTTAAATTTAAATCAAAATGACAACATAAATATATCAATGAATGGAGCAATGATGTAAAACAAAATGCATGGCTCCCTTTATTTTTATTAACACTATTTTAGGAAAAGGCTGAGAGACGATGATTTACAAAAATCTGTATTTTTGGTCGTTCTTATTCATAACTCCAAGTGTGTCACGTTTAAGTTGAAAACAATATTAACAGCATGCAACATGCATTCATTGTGTAACATGCAAAATTTGTTGTGGGACTGTTTGTTCCAGTGCCAGTCACGATAAGGAAAAAAACAAAACAATCGCAGTCCCCTTACACAACTGCAATCAGCAGAGAAACCTCAGGGGAGAACTTGAAAGAAAAGTGTGTGACCCAGTTACCAACTCTTCACAAAAAGTGATTTTTCCTCCAACATCTGACACGAATCTGACGTTACTGGAGCATACTGGAAAAATGTATCAATTCAACTTATAGCGTTCGTCTGTGTTCTTTCACTGATGTTTTGAGATACACACAAAAACAAATTACACTGCTCGGAATGAAGATGGGAGTATTACATTTAGGGGAGGCGCTGGGGCTGCGAGGGATGCTGGGACCTCCCTGTGGCGTGTGCATGCCATGACAGCTGAGCGTCACCAACCGCCAGATGATAGCAGTCTTGCCGGATCCTGCGTTACCCACAATGACAGCACCGCGGCCCTCACAGCTGCTCGTTTTTCTCAGGACCTCCTCCAGACGTGTGAAGAGCCAATCCCGGCCAACAAAAGGTGTCTCTGCGGTGATGCCGGGGACTTCAAACAGCAGCGGTTTTAGCATGATGTCAGCTTGTTTGAATGGCACTAATCTCCCTGGATGGAGTGAGAGGAAACAGTCAAAGCTATTTAGGAATGGCTATGCAATTTTAAGCAGTGGCATTTGGGGAAGCGAGTACATGTTCCACACAGGTCTGCAGATGTTTCTGCACCAACCCATATTTACACACTGATCTCACCCCGAGGGTAAGTCACAAAATACCTTTGGAGTCATCATTTGTGCGTCCAGCTGTGTTGTGTTTGCGGACGGAGCTCCTGTGTCCAGCAGCCCTGTGGTTGTCCAGATAACTCAAATCCTCCAGTCGAGTGGAGCTGGTTGCTTCAAAAAGAGAGCGAGCGGGGAATGAATAGAGAGTGTGAGAGAGAGAGAGAGATGCAGGAAATGTGCAAAGATACACATGCATACCACACAAGTGTCAAATTCATTGCTTGAGTCAATTATTGTATCCATGGAGACGTGAGACAACAGTTGTTGCTCTCAATGCTCAATGACCCTGAGGAGTGAAGAGAGTGGGGAAGAAAAGCAACCAACTCATCTAACGCCCTGTAATCTCAAGCTAACACGGGTCTGAATTGACCAAATGTTTTATTCTGTCAGGACAGCAAATCTGTGACGATCGCTGGAAACACATCGCTGGCTGTGACGCAAAAATGTATCAGCTCTCAATCACGGGATTACGCGCATTCTTCTAATGACCAAATAAGACACATAAAAGCCAAATTTCGTGCAAAAAGGCAAGAAACAAAAAGAGTTTTTTACTCCCACATTCCCCTATCCATCCACCCACTCACACTACAGAGTTTACAGGTCAGCCTGGTTTGCTTTCTGCAGTTCTCGAGACATTTACCAGAGCCTTTAGTCCATGCTGCTGTAGAGAATAATGAAATAGGCTTTGTGTAATCAGCTGGTTCTTACATTTGGTCTTCTGCTAAAATTAATAATATATTCCTCCAATTACAGCATATCATTAAGCAGCAAAACACAGAGTGACAAAAAAACAGAAAGCCCTGTACACTGAAAGGCAATCCATCCAACAACACTCCTGTCATATCTACGATGCATTACAAATTTGGAATGTTGACGCTATGTCAGAGAGGTGTTGATTCCACTCTACTGTCATTTTTGAGTCTGTATTTTCTGGTGGTTTTGTATTTGATTGCCCTGTATTGTAAACAGTTTCTAATATGTTGTAGACAAAATATTACAAACATATTTCTACATAGTTCAGGTCAGTACTCTATCACTTGAACAGTCTAAAAACAGTCCATAGAAGATTTCTCATATACCAAGTAAAGTATAGTCATTTCAACAAAACTGAACAACTGAAGTAACATCTTACTTTTAACATTTTTGTTGTTGTTTTGGCAGGTTTTGCCTTTATTTAATCGTTGCCAGGATTTACCTGGGAGACGGAACAGAGATGGATTTAAAATGCAACAAAAATGGTTATGATTCAAACTCCAGAGAATAACTAACATGTGAGTATGTTTGGGAATGTTAAAATTTTTCTGTCCTCAATGTAGTTTAATTCATAGGCACCGTCACATTAAGGCTCCTACAGTAACATTTCATTCTTGGTTAGACTGCTCATCTGTCTCAAAAAAAAAGGTTAAGAACCTCTGTTCTAGTCTAAATCTTAGGCTGTTCCAAATTCTCGTTCTCTCTGTAAATGATGGATAATTTAATCTAATCTAATCCCAGCTGTTTATGACTCTAGGCATACAATCACTGCACCAGGAAGTATGCTTTTTGGGTTGTATGATATTGATTTTCTGAATATTTAGGTTTGCTTATTCATGTTATTCGGTTGTGTTTAATGCAGGATACATCTACATTTAGGTGATGGAATTGTAAATAACATTTGTACTAAAATATATAGTAATACTAATAAAAAAAATACTCAAGCTGCATAGAAAAAATGAGTCAGATAGAAAAGCTATTGTTATTTTAAGTTTGTTTTCAATAGGAAATCACAGACCGGTCCATTTCATTCATTCATTGCTGTAACATTAAAAGAAATGATATGTAAAATCTGAAAATCTGGCTTTACTGCTGCCACTAATTCCTCCAGAGTGGGATTAAAAAAAGGCCTGAGTCCCTTTGCACTCATCTGTAAAATACAGCATATAGTCCAGTCAATCGGGCAGTAGACAAGAAATTCCAGGCCCTGGACAGATGATGACCTCACCTCACAACACTATAATCATATACTGTACATGTTAAATGCAGTCATTGGTAATGTCAGAGCATCTGAGGGAGCTGCAACACATCTCTGATCTTACAGCTTTAAAACAGCAATTACGGTCACAGCCTGAAGATGCTGGCCAGCAACGTCCTTCAGCATCCTTCGTCATGACAAATCACTCCACACTCAGATGTGAGCCACACAACACGAAACGTGTTTATGCTTTCTTAACTGACATTCATGTTTACTACATAGTGTAATACTGGACTGTCACTACCTCTTTTTCATGTAGAACAGAGAGAATTACACACTGAACTTGCTTTTTCACAATACTGTGGTACATACAGTTCCCTCTCATCCGTTCAACACTTTTTTTTTCCTTTCTTTGTCCTTTCTGTTGCCTCCCTGCGTGTGTCCATCATCCTGCAGCAGCAGAGTGAGAGCGTAGTGTTAAGCTACTGAGGCCATATTATAATTTACAGGGCTTTTGGAACCTGCTCTGTGAAGTACCCAGAGGACAATGAGGGGCTACCTGCTGCAAGACAAATCAATTACAGCGTGAACCCCGCAATTATAATAAAAGAAAAAAGATCAAGGACGAGCAAATAATAAATCCTGGAACACTGAACACATTACATCCTTTTCAACAGGTAGACGAGGGTTTTTAGGACAGGGTACATGAAAGAAATGACCGTACTTGTCAAGCAAGAGCTAAAGTGGAGAACTGAGGATTGAAAGAAAATCCACAGTGAGGGGATGAAGAACAGTCTGCAGCAAAACAGTGTGAAGGAGGTGTGGAGTGGGATGAGAAAGCTCGCTAGCTAAAGACAGCCAGGCCAAATGGCTGAGTGGACCAATGATAGATTGAAAGATTTTGAACATGTTTTCAGCCAGTTTGACGCAGGGACACCAGGACAGCTCATCCCTCCACCCTTGACAGTCCAGCCTGATGGGTCCCTGTCCACCACAACCAGGTCTACGCTCACTGCCTGCTTTTATGTTCATTGCTGATGACAGTGTGGTTGATTACCCTCCAACCCCCGTTGATCATTTAACACTTTAAAGGTCAACTCTGCAGCCCTGGCCAAAGCCTACAGCATGCCTGATAGCACCAGCCCCTTATGATCAACCCAGCCAGCACTGATTCCACACAACCTTTTCAACCGTAAAGGAATAGTTTAACATTTTGGGAAATGCATTTATTCGCTTTCTGGCTGTAAGTTAGATGAAAACATCAATATCACTCTTATGTCTGTCTGTTTTCTTATTATTACGTTGTTATTATTAAGCTACTGCTACTGCTGGTAGGTGGATTCTGTTACCCTTGGACAGAGTCAGGCTAGCTGTACTCCTCTAACTTGAATTTGAAGATGGGTCTCCTGCATAGTCTTATTATCAAAAAAAAAAAAAAAAAAAAAGATTTCTCCAGTGCCCTTATAGGCCAGTGGCACTGACTTGTCACATAATGAAGACCTTTAAGAGGCTGCATCTTAGGCTTCTAGTGAAAGACTCTTGCTAATTTGAATACCAGAAAAAATACTGAAAGCATGGACACCACTTACATCATATTTGTAGTTGATGCATAGGCAGAGGCTGAAGCTCTGCCTTGTTCACAAATAAAAAAAAATGGGTGCTTTCAGCCGACAGCCATCATACTGTAGCCTACAATGCTCCTGCCAATATGGCCCCATTCTCAGCACATTAGGGGGCTGATGAAGCAGGTAACCGCTATTAACTCTGCAAACTGTCTTGGACTACCTTTCGTATTTCTGTGCTTGCAACAATCAGCATTTATCTCGGGAAACTTTGAGAACATGAGCTACTTTGATCCATTCTGATTATGAGGCTGTTAATGAGAACAGACAGTGAGGAACATAAGGTGATGGGGCATCCATCTAGTCTAGATTATAAATTATGCATTGACTAATTGGAAAATTAAACCTCATCATCTGCAATTCAATATATTTATATGGAATATGCCCAGTTTGTAATCAACACATTCTGTGTTCGTGTTCTGCTGCTGTTAATGTTGCTGTTTTGCATACACTATCTAATGTAAAACCTACAATTTCATTATACATAATACATCATAAATCTTCGAAGATAGTCTTAAAATTTAGAGTACTGGAGCATATGTTTATAAAACCTCCATTCATTATGTATATTCTTATCTGTAGCCTGTTTTTTTTTGCCTGACAATATTGCTGCTATAACAACTACATTTTCCATCCGGGAATAGTTAAAGAGAAATTTGAATACTAGTCTCCTAACGTATATGATAATTTACATGTACACCGTTACTCTATGATCTAATCTTTCATGAATAGGAGCAAGGCGTCATATTCGAGTGGCTACAATGCTATGTGGCTCGCTTCATCTTTATTCTGAATTTCATCAAGGGTGCCTAAATGAAAGCACCAGCTGACAGAAGAAACTGGCAGGCGTTACTGTGAATCCACTCCTTAGGGAATCTCTTCTTTTGCTCCCACCACAAATGAACTGACATCTAAGAAAGAAAAAGAGCCTTGTGCACTAGCAAAGATCGTGACTGGAGAGGGGGGGTTTTTATGACAACTGGAGGCCTCCCAGGACATTTAACTGGTACTGCTCACTGTGTGCATCCAGCCTCAGTGGTAAGTAGAGCACTGACACACGGTGCAAATGAAGTTAGGTTCTGCATCACAGACATCTTGCAAATTCTCTGTATCGGATGAATAGTTTTAAAATGTCAAGTCAAGCATCAATTCAATCAATCTGCCATTCAGTCAATATTTCTCATACCATTAATTAATCACCCGGGTCACAGCTGTCACATTCATCCTCTCATTAACCTACTTCAACTACAAAATAACTGAATCTTTAGCAACACACTCACTAGCTCACTAATCAACACATTATGTCAAAAAATTAGAAAAATCAAAGTGTAAAAACGGCATGCTGTGGTTTTACAAGAGGTTATGTGTCGGACTATTTCGTGGCTGGGAGCAGTGACGTCCTGGACTCTCCGCTGGTTGACTGGCAACCTCCAGGAAATATAACGCGTTAATTAGTGAGCTTTAGAGGTGCTGCTAGTCAGATTTTGTTCCCTTTGGACAGATCCAGCCAGGCTAGCTGTCTCCCCGTTTTCAGTCTTTATGATAAGCTAAGCTAACGGGCAACTGGCTCCAGCTCCATATTGAATGAACAGGTATGAGAGTGGTATTGATTTGAGAGGGAGTTCGATTTTTAAGTGGCATGTGGCACGTGCCAGTGCCGTGTACTTCCGGTACTTCCGTATGCCAATTGCGATTGTGTGTGAATTGACGCCGTAGAAGTAAGAGGAAGAATATGTGTCTGAGGGAAAAACACAGGACTTTCACCCCAGAGACCGGGGCTCGTTTCCTGCGAGTCACGTTTGCTTTCCCAGTTCTTCTTTTCGTAAACCCAACCGTTTCTTTTATGTTATTTTATATATTTTACATCTATTTTTACATTATTTTATATATTTTTGTGTTATTTTATATATTTTACGTCTATATTTTATGTAAAATCTAACGTTAAAAGTTATATTTTACGTCTTACGGTGAAGGACATGCCACTTCCGGTGGCACATACCACTTAAAAATCTAACTCCTACTGAGTTGTGATTTTCTCATCAAACTCTCAGCAAGAAAGTGAAAATTAAACGTACCTGCCACAGAATTTGGACGGGGCATCACAAGAGAGGAAGTGCTGTGTAGGTGGTGCTGTGGGAGGGGTCTTTTCGGTGCTGGTGGAGTCCTGGGCTCCATGATGTCAGTTCTAGGTAAGGCCTCATCTGGTTGGGTGGTCAGGTTGTCCCTTGTTGGCCCGGGATGGCGGTCCTCGTTTGCATGGCCCATTACACCAGCACCGCCCCCTGGGCCTTTATTCCTTGTCAGAACCTCACTAGAGGCGCCGCGCTCTTCATTCTCAGAGGAACTAGTGACGGTTGCTGAGCCGCAAGAAAAAATGGGTTAACGGAGGCAGCCAAAAAAATTATTCATACTTCTAAAGAACATATGGCATGCAATTGCTTACTTGCATTTTCTTATCAGTTAAAATTGACTAAAGACCCAAAACTAAGCATTGCCTTCCACTTCAACAAATCCTATTTACTCAATCAACAATAAAATACACCTGTTTTCTCAGCCGTACGCTCATCAATCAACAATACGTTTTACTGTACTTGATGTGCCCTTTGCACTTTTGTATTTAACTATAAATACAAACTCTATTTAGGGAGAACAATGTCCTATTTTAGGAGAATCAGACCCATAAGCAACAAAGACAGCAGTGTCCCAGTTTTGACAGGAGGGAGCTAAAGCCTTGAGGCTGAAGTGGCACAGGCGACATAGAGAAACTAGTTGTGGGGTAGAGGTACACATTAGACATGGACCTTAAACTAAGGGACACTATCATCGTGTAGGAAGGTGTGACACTTTTGGGATTTCTCATAGGTAAGTGGCTCCACATTGAGTTAATATAACTTTTTTTTTTACTTCTAGCAATGCATGGCTGGACTTTTGTATTGGACATGCTTCACCTAGTGTAAAAACAATCTAAACTCACACAATGTGGATTTGAAAACATGGCCAGAATTTTCAAAAGATACACAGCAGCAACTCTCACCTATGATTCCACTGTCCTTGCTCCCCAGGGTGGAGGTGGGGCTTTGAGAAGGAGGCCCAGGGCTGCTCCTGGTGATGGGTCCAGGAGCAGAACTGGGTACAGAGTTGGAGAGGGTTCCACTGGGGCTGGTGCTGGAGCTGCAGTGGGGTGAAGGTAAGGATAAAGGCTGGGGAAAAGGCTGGCCTCCAGCACTAGTGCTCAGGGTGGAAGAGGGGCTCTCTGAACAGGGGGAGGCAGTGCTGCAGGTAAGAGTGGAGCTGGGACTCCCCCCCTGGGCAGAGGTATCACACTGAAAAAAAGGAGAGCAGAAAGATATTGATACATGATCAAGGAGGTTAAAGTGGCATAAAGTTAAGATGTATCGAGAATCACAGGGAGAGACTCAACCTGATCAACTCAACTGTGCAAGGAGAATGAAAAGAAACATACCTAGGTGATATTCTTCTATTATAAAGTAAATCAACAGTTTTAGTTGCTACCCTTTTTAACAGTACTCCACTCTGCATGACAGTGTTTGCCTTCATGCACGCTGTTTTGTGTGACTGAATATGTTTGTGTGTGCACTGCACGCAGATGGGAAATGAAAGGATAATTCCAGTTATTTTCATCCTGGCTGTCATTTTCACAGTTTTTCATAAGGACGGCTGGCTGTGTTCAACTAAATCACTCCCTGTAGACTTAAAATGTACTGTAAGAGTCACTGTGCACACATTCTGCTATTCCACATGGGACTGATTTTACAAAGACGAAATGAAATGTTAACATTTTTCACAGGTGACAGGATATATTTTAAGTATGAAGCATCCTACAGCATCAGAATGAGGGTACTACAGGAGTTTAAATTACTCATCTTATACCACAATATATGCAAGTTTGTGTGTGTGTGTGTGTGTGTGTGTGTTTTGGATAGCACGTAAAGTTTTACCATGGTGCCCCATGTTCAAAAGAATTTAAACGGATGCCCCTATGGTAAACAACACATGATAAAGTGCCCTCTAGGGTGGCTTTAAATGGAGAAAACATGATAAAGTGCTCTCTAGGCTGCCCTTCCAGTAGAGAAAATGTGATGCATTGCCCTCAAGGGTAGCCTTAAAATCAAGAAAATACATGACTTCCCTACATGGTAGAAAACTTGCTGTGCGTTGTTGCCCACCACATGCAGCTGGCACCCTTTTTATTTTCGCCCCTGCCCCTACGACGGCTTGAATCCGCCACTGAGCTCTACAGTAAAGCAATGGGGTTTTGAACACAATAAGTCATCACAGTGGGAAAAAAAACTACAAGGTTGAAAAAAAGCTGAGATTATTCAAGCAATTATCATCATGGCTACATCTCAGCTGTATCACATCTACTGATAAACAGCCTCTAAGTCCGCATTTTATAAAAGCAAAGAGAATAAATATATAGCGTACACATAATAACATCTACACAATACATTGCAACCTACCCTGCAATAAGTTTAAAGTTAAATTGTGTGATGTTTTTCCATTACATTATTCTTAGAGGAGGAAAACAGCTTTTTCACATACATGTTACAGATATTTTAATATATAGTATTTAGTATTTTAGACTTATGTTTTCTAAGAAAAAATGTAGTTAGTTCATATTCCTTATCCTTATCGTTTGGTCACATGCATTTCAGGTCTCCTTATTACTGATGCAACATTTCGGCAACAAAAACTGTTGGGAGACAAGGCAGTAGAGTGGAAACAGCTCACTGTTATTCCCTTTATACCAGAGCCTCATCTATCTTAGCCAGGACAACCCACATTCCTCATATGAGCATCACTATCACTGTGAAACTGACTGAATCTGGAGCTCAGGTGGTGGAATGAGGCTGAGAAAATGGGCCAAGGCTGAGCAAAGCAAAGGCATAGAGATGGAGAGGCATAAGCACATAGTAACGCACATACAGAGGGGTTAAGTGAAAGGGCACTGAGTATAGAAATGGAGCCCTGTGGAAGCATAGCAACACAAATAATAATGTTCCAAAATGTATATTGATACATTTTTCCAACGGGGAATTTGAGTGGTCAAATCACACACAGTATTTAACATTCCTTGCACTCAACTAAATGTTAAAACTATCAACTAATCTTTAGTAAGTAATATTTAAATGTTTAAAGAAGAAACTAAGCTCTTGACGGCAATGTAATGGCAAAAAAAATCATAAACTATTGCCTATTTATACGGGACCAGTGAATCAATATGCTGCCCTACCTTCTTTTCCCTCCTGTCCTCCATAGGAGAGCTAGCAGTGCCGGGCGTTGCTTCTCCCAATAAGAAGCATAGTCTGGTCATCAGTTCCTGGGTAGAAAGGGAGGAGCCCGACTGGGGCTCCACGTGGAGGTCTGGAAAACGTACACATTCAGGACACACAGATTAACAAGCAAATGGAAACATGGCAGACCACATCATCTAACTGATGCTCTCGTTTCAGCTCAGCTCACTCCAAAGATTCCCACCCAGCAGCATCGCTACTGAACTGCGAGAAATGTATGCATCCACAGGTCAGCACAGCCCCAGCTGCCCTGATTAGGAATGCACAGACAGTGGCTTTCCAGTCCCCCTGGTTGAGGCAGCAGCAAGAGGTTGTGTGAGGTTGTGAGTTTTCCTGTGCGCACGCCTGCCAGGTGCTCTCGGTTAGGAGACGGGTTGTGAATTTCAATGAGCTTGGTGTCGACTCCGGAGCAGAATGAAGGAGTGCCTTGGCTCTGCCTTCTCTGTTGCTCTAGGAGAGATTGGCTGACACAGGCCATGTGCTGCATTCATTTATCACTGTTTAAGGCTCCCTGATGCTTTGACCTACAACCCAAACTCCTCTCAGGGTTCACGCTCACCTCTGCAGAATAAGGCTTTAACAGTTGTCACATCTTGGTGCTTTAACCAGCTGAGCAATACAGTCCTCCGTTCTCACACCTCACATATGTAGCGTTATCAGCTGAGTAACGCTCATATTGAGTAGGCATGTAAACAGAATGACAGGACATCATGGATTACAGGAACAGCTCACTCCTCCTCACAAACATCTTCGCATTTAGACATCACATTCATTTTGCACTCCCTCCACTGACTCTTTCTCGTTGCTGGCTCACTCTCTTCTTTTGAGAGGTACAGCATCACACATCACAACGCTTTCATGTTCAACCCAAGTGTGTTCAAACAGGAGCCTATAGCCTTGATAGGATCAAGGTCAATTTTGAGAGGCAAGCTTTGTAATTATTGCTTCATAAAGTGCCCCAGTTTGTCAATACTCTTTTCACTTCACAACTTCTAAAGCTGCTGAAGACTTGGGTAGGAAGGGTGGATGTGTATTTCAGAGAGGGGGAGGAGAGAAAACTTTGCATTTAGTCAGCAGAGCACTGAGATCCAATCTGGAGTAACATGAGGACAGACCGAATGTCCAGTACTATTCATCAAACCACCCAGCAGTTGCCATTGGAAACGGGAAGCTGAGAGGTGCCTGGCAACCGGGATGGAAGATGCCTCATAAAATCTGTTAAGCCTAAGGGTAGCCCTCCGGTCTAAAACATAAAGAAAGCTGGCTAAGATGTGGGTGTTTACCCCATTTTTGCTTTAATCAAACCATAAGTGTATAAGCAGCATGCAGGGAAGTTGGGGCAAAGGCTCGGGAGGAACTGTGATAAAACAAATCCACTCTCAATGATACACTGAGGATTACACAGACATCGCTAGCCCTACTGAAAGGAAAAACTTAATGCAAAGCCTTTTACATGTAATTAAAACACACAAACACATACTCACTTTCTCTTTTATCTCATCATTCACTCACCTCTACCCCATTAATTCTCATTCAGCTTCCCTGATCAATACCTGGAAAACCCGACATGATGCTTAACACACCCACACGCTCCTGTTCTCACCTCTGTGGTCTGTCTTGCCACGGCACGAGGCAAAGACAAGAGGTTCTCTCGCGTTGGAAGAGCCATCCACAAACTCCAGCTTCCTTACCCGTCCTTCGGCCACAGCAAAGAGGGAGAAGGGAGAGGGAGGGAGAGCAGGCAGGGTGGGAGAAAGGGGAGAGGGAGGGATTGAGGGTGGAGATAAGGAGGGATATGAAAGAAAGTGAGAGAGAGAGAGAGAGAGAGAGAGAGAGAGAGAGAGAGAGAGAGGAGAGAGAGAGAGAGAGAGATTAAGCCTACCCAAATGAGATCTGTGGTGCAGAATTTGAATTGTGTCCCAGGAGTATAAAGCAGTATGTACAGAGTACGAGCCATGCATGCAAACAGTACAATATTCACTGTACCGTGGGCGTTTATCTATAATATATTAACACTGCTAGTGTGTTTGTGTTTGTGTGTGTGTGTGTGTGTGTGTGTGTGTGTGTGTGTGTGTGTGTGTGTGTGTGTGTGTGAGATGGCAGGGACAGCGGTGCACTCATATTGACGTGTGTGGGTGTGTCTCAATTTATGCAACATTTGAGGGTTCTTGGAAGCGCAGAGTCTCTAGGACCGGAGATCATTCAGAAGGATGAGATGTTTGCGAACACTGATATGTGGGCTACTGAATCTTTTTATACTCAAGGTTATTCAGTGTTTGAATCACGCATGTGGATAGACTCGGAAACACTGTTTGACATACATTTTAATATTTGATTGTGCTTGACCACCAAACACACAAAGGCCATGACAGTGTATGTTTGTATTTGCTGTAATTTTCCTTGTCATGTTCGTTCAGTTTCCTGGGGGGGGAAACAAGGCGGTGCTGCGTGCAATAAAATGTAACAGCACCTTTTTCTGAATGGCTGCACTTGCTGCAGGACACTGCCACCTTGTGCTTCTTTTAAAGTGAGGCACCCCAGGTAAACATGTTTGTTATTTTTGTTTTAAAAAATGTCACAGAACTTATTTTAGAGATTTAAAAAAAATAACACAATAACAATATACTATATTTTATTATTAGTTACAAAACTTGTTTAAACAGTGGATAATGTCTTTGTGAGTTTTACTGTTCTGACTTGATGAATAATGAAATAATAATGTGCCCATGGATGTATCAAACATGTGTTATTTTGATTAAATAATGAAATATGTATGTGGCAGTATGTACATAGTAGAAAATACTATATTTGATAAATTTTTATAATGTACAAGATGCTATAAAATGAAATCAGAAAAGTCCTCCACTCAAAATGTTTTGTTGCTCAGTGTTATTTCACTTTAATGGTATATGTGCAGAGCTGAATTTTATTTGACAGTTGGCTGCAGAGATCAACGTGAAACATGGAAAGAAAGAATGCGAAAATGGTTTCCTGCAGGATTCAAACCTGCATACGTTTCAGACCGTTGGCCAACTCACGCTGGTAGTGTAGCTAAAAGTATCATGGTACACTTGCTTTGCTACATCTACCTACAGTACATGTGATGCACATGACAGTATGTTGTTTTGAGAAATCTGCCACTCAAGTTTCTTTTAGAAATTCAGATGGTATAAACATGTAAAAAAAAAAATTATAATTTAAAAAAAGTATATCTATACAAACAAAAAGAAAAACCAATTTGGACCTTTAGTTAAGATTTTATTTATTTTGTCAAGAGTTGTCTTTGATTTGATTGTGATATTTGATCGTGATATCCAAAGTAATACAATATCTTAAAATTGAATTACCTAATTGGAGTCCCTTGCCTTAAGTTATCTTATTCAATCATTTACTCTGACAATCTGTCACATGTTTTGGGGCCCTAGGGGCACAGTCTGTATGCTCTTGCATTTGCTGTCACATGTATAGAACAGCTGAATGCACAGAAGCTCTCAGCTAATCAAGGCAAACCCATGAAACAACATTCTGCTATATTTTGCAGCTTTTCCCTGATCCACGTTTTTTTTCCATTCTCAGTTGTTCATATTGAGTGTTTTTTAATCCTTGTTACTATTTCAATTTAACCCACCTGTGAACTTGATGCACGACTGGGAGGGAACTATGTCGGCCTGGCGAGGGAGAAGAGGGGAGGACGGTAAAGAAATGGACGCAACCTTGGTCAGTCTCTTCCTCGGTTTTACCGGGCTTTCAGTGTAGCCACTGTCATGGTCCCGGAAGTGTTTGGCACGCCCGGCGCTTCCCCTCTGCAAGGTGCTGTGAGTGTACACCTCACCACCTACATGAGATAGATGGGAGTGTGTAGAGAAAAGATAGAGAAGTGCAGGTGTTACGGTTAAAGAAGCCTCATTTAGAAAGCTTAGTTAACACAATTTAGCACAGTTAAAAAGACAGAGTTGATTCAACAGAACTGTGCAGCAGATATATCGTAGCGAGAGAGAAAGAGAGAGAGAGAGAGAGAGAGAGAGAGAGAGAGAGAGAGAGAGAGAGAGAGAGAGCAGTTTAAAATATGTCTCACATATGGCTACGGCAGAGGGAATATACAGTATCTTGTCTTGGAGGCATATTGCTGAATGAGGTAATGGAAAGTTGGCAATGCCATGACATCTATTTAAAGGAATGTGATCACCCTCAATAAAAAGGCTACACTTACTGTATATTTCAATTCAATACTCTAATCATTTTTATGTCCACTCTTACTGCAGCTGTTGAGCCTCTTCCTGCGTCTTCAAATAAACATTACGCGTAGGAACTCACAAAGCCAGGTGATTACAGAGGCCTTAGTGCTACTTATAGTGGTTATATCAGATTGCAGTACTTTTCCCTGTGGAATAATTCAGTCATTCACTTTCTCTTTCCTTAAATGAGTCTGTTTTTGCTGCTATTACCATGAACAAAACAGACTCAGAGGTCCACCATCTACTATTAAAAAACCCCATGATATGCTGCCGCGTTAAAAAGGGGTAGAAGGATCATAGCCTTGAAACCTTTCACGATACGCTTTTGAGAAGAAGCGATATCTCTCTGCAAATGATCAGAGCCATCCCAACGTACTGTAAACATACTATATCATTTTTAATGAGACTGACACAGTTCTCTATCTTACTCTCTGTTCTTGCAACCCAGAGCAGCGCATTATCAAATATTAATGGGCAACATGGTTGCTTTAATACTGAGCTCTACTTATGTTCATCTATCTCAACTGCGCAGTCTAAAATCTCCTCTGCAGATGAGCAAGTTGACAAGTTCTCCCTGTAAAAAAAACATATTAACTTCTGTTTTAGAGTTAAATGTTCCAGGTGTTCAGCACACCTTTCCGTTCACATTTCACTGACATTACTACAAAACGTTCCGTTTGTTTACAGCAAATACAACACTTTAACAAGTACGCAGATTTGACTCATGCAGTTGTAGCCCACTCAGAAATTCTTGTGAGATCCAGTATGTTTTTAGTAGGTCAGGGTGTTTGCCTAACCCACTCTAACTTCTCCTGACACACTTTAAATGCAAGCAGCGGGACACTGTGTGAAGGACAGAACACACTGATGAATTAGGCTAATTGAAATGGCTCTACTTAAATCACCCAAGAGAAGAGAACCTGAATATTGCCATCAAATAATGCAAGACCTAGTGTGTACAACATTAGATCTCCTCCAACACATAGTTGTGCTAAAGTGGGGGGAGGGCATACTCCATATGATAAAGACTGTGATAACATAATATTAAGATTCAAGCCCAAAGGTGCAATGTTGGCTTATTATTGCTGACATGCCACAGTTTTATGACACAGGTAGTTTTAGTGGTTTTGCTCTTACCTGGATGTCCCTTATTCTTTTTTTCTCCTCCTTTTCCTCCTCCGTCTTTCTTGTTTCCAAACACTGCTCTGAACATAGCTGGGCTGTTGCTTCGCAGCCTATACTGCCTGCACATTAAGCAAAGTGTTCATTTGAATTAGAAACACATTATTTCAGGCAACATTAGCCTCACTGTTGGTTCTTAATTCAGCTGTTGAAGAAGAAGTAATTAATTGGTGGTTTTGGAGACCATGAAAACTATTATTTAGTTAACTAATTTACATGCATCATTAGTAACCTATACACAAAAGGGTGATTACACATTAAAAAAAAATGTAATCCTAAAATAAAGCCTCAATTTACCTGCTCTTAAGTCTTCTTTGATGCCTGCATGTCTTCACATAAATCCACAGGAAGCTGGTGAAAGACCATTTAAACGCGGAGTCCAATTAAGGATTGCTGCACCTCCTCAGTCAACTAACAGTATGTTGTAAGAAGAGTCGGGCGCGCGCGTCGTGCACATGCTGTTGTTGCGCGATGTTCCACATCTGATGTAGGCCCATCCCTTTCTATCCTTAGACATAATGATTTAATATCTTGATTTAGTCTTGTTTTTGTTCTTTGATCTTACGGTGGTATTTCCAATTTGATCTTCAGAACTTATCACTATTCTGTTGCTGCTACAACACCACAAATAATTATAATAATAATAACAATAATAATAATAATAATAATAATAATAATAATAATAATAATAATAACATACTCAAGTAGTTAAACAATGGTGACTCCACTACTTTCCGTAACATTGGCTGAATTTAACTGTGGCATAGGCCTTTTTAATAGCCTATTCTTGCATCAAACTGACATTTTAAAAATAGGCTAGACAGAGGCTATACACATTATTTGTCTTTGGGAAATCCCCATTCATTTTTCATCTCAAAAACCTTTTCCCTCTGAAACACTGTTTTAAGTGTCATTTTCTGAAAACAGCATTGATAGAACAAATAAACTACATACCGTAACGTTATTTCCACCGAAGCCTTATATAAAAAATCCAACAAATTAACATTGTTTTACATGAGCAATGGGTCAGAAACTAATCTGGGAGTAAAGTAATCCTACGCACTTTGTAAATTAGAGTAAAATCGAGCAATTTCCAACTGTGAACACCAGGAGGCGACAATGTAAATGAATGTTTCCTCCTCGTCCTCAAGGGGCGACAATGAGCCACAACGGAACCTATTTAAACTGGAAGCTACAGTGTACTCGGTCCTTTTGCATGATGCATCGACTGTGCTGTGCTTTCACCAGAAGTCAACAGGAGAGTCCAGTCATCTCGCAAAACAACCTTCCCAGCAGTTCGATCTTCTGTTACGTTATCGACATGGTCTGTTGTAAGTATATTAGCTACACCTCGCATTTAAGTGAAACCAGTAACGTTAACTGTAAACTGAGCGGTTAGATTTAAGTTGTGAAATCTGTGGACACGTGTCAATTAGCTTAGCTGGAGCCATTTTGTTTCCCCGTGTAACGTTAAATCCGTCTAAATACGTTATAACCTAACGAAACTGTTAAGTTAACGAAAAAGTAAATCTTACAGGACGCTAAACGAATGACCAGTACTTCAGGATTATGAAGGTAGTTTTTTTTTTTTTTTTTGGGGAGTGAGCGGAACACTTTCTAACAAGAATACCGGAAATACTTCAAATCTACCATGCCCTCAAGCTAGTTAGCATTAATGCTAACTCCCCTCCCCCGTAGCTACCCCTAACGTTAAATATCAATTACATTACCAATCAGTGATTCTTTCGAGGGGTTGACTGAGAAATGTAGTTTTGTTAGTTAGTATCTTACATTAAATTGTTTGGCTATTTTCTATTGGCCGAGTTGGTTACCGTTATACGTTATTAATTTTAGGGTTTGATACCCACAGGTGTTAATCTGGCTGATTAAACCTCTTCCCTGGACTGTATAGACGTGTATAGACTGATAGACCTCTTCCTGAGTCTCCTGTTTGCTTTGTTGCACCTAATGGGGTTAAAACCAATAACTAATTTTATCATTCTTATTGGTAGGTGACCTAATAAATTCCCTTACAGCTCTGGCCCACCTACCTGAGTAGAGTAGAAAAACAGTGTGGGGTGTTCAGAGGCTTTAACTTAAAGTTAGCCTTGCAACGTTGACGCTAATGTTAAATCTTAATTTAACTCCGCATAAGCTACGCAAATGTCAGGTAAAGACCTAATTAACGTTTTCTTAGTAACGTTACGCTACTGGATCTACCTTTTTTGTCTCAAGAATTTAGAACTTTTGTACCAACCCGAGGCTCCAAACATAATGTTACAGCATTACATCGGTTTGTCATACATAATTCTCTATATTTTCCCCCTGGGTAATCCTGTCTTTGTTAGAAATGCAGATGTGGCTGTAGAAGCCTAACATTTAAAATGCACAGTGACTTATTGAATTTAACAAAGATGCTGCTTTAAATAACAAATAACTCTGCAATTTTTTTTTTCATCTTCTGGCAGATCATATGCCAATTGGTGGACACCTGTATGAGCCAGATGGAGGATGATGGCTGTGTTTGCGCTTCAGGCAGAATGTCTCAGTAATGAGTGTGAATCTGCCATGGCAGTATAATTACTTGAGAAAATGGGTCTGCGAGAAACTCCAACATGAGGACAGCTACCATCTGTAAGTCGTGTGTAAAGATGTTTACTTTGTTGTACTGATCAAGCCTTTTAGCCTGGTCACAAGCTGCATCTTTGACAGCCTGGGCTCTCTGGTTGTGAGATATCCTGGGTTTTAATATTTCAGATGCAATATTAAATGTCCCTGCGCTTTCTGCTCGCTTCTTTTCCGTGGCGTCTCAGATTGAATCGGGGAGGATAACTCAATTTTTTGTATTTTATTTTTACTATTGTAGTGCCCATTAACCTCATTAATTTTTTTTTCCCCCTTTTCTTTCTTTGTCCGGTCTTGCAGTAGCTGTAACGGACACTGTTGAGCAGTCTTGGGCCGAAATTGTTACTTTGCAGGTGAGCACTGGTAATTTTGTCTTTTTAAATTAGACTGAAATTTGCATCGACTGATAGACCTGAAGCAGGCTTCTTTGGCTCTGGGTTTGCATAGAGATGCTAAACTGAATCTTCCTCAATCTTCCTGACTGCTACATTCTATAGCAGCACAGATTGAATTGAGGAATACATATGAGCTTGATGGACATGGTCTAATGTCAGATTCACAAGTGAATAGGCTTGTTAGAGATGAGCTGTGCCTCGCCTGTAAAGTGGACAGAGTCAAGTCAGACAGTTTCCAGCAGCCTTCAGTGTGAACAGGAAGTTAAACTCAAGTCCTGTTAGGTCCTATTTATTAAAATGTTATATAGCTTGTATAGTCTCCAGTTTATGACCAAGTAGCCTGTTAAAATGCTCTACGTGCGTTGCTGTTAATAAACAGACTGTAGATGATCTGTAATCTGAACCGATTTTAATCTCTGACTTCTAAACGTCACCATCAGCTACACGTGTTCTGTACAGAATAAGCCTTTAAATCTGATGACTGGGAATTAAAATCCCTCCAAATCAAAAACAAATTTATATAAAATTATTCTAAACCAGTCAGCTGAGAGCCAGGTGTTTCCCATCTGAAGAGCAACTGCAGGGCCTCTAAAAGACTGCGGCTGCCTTGATCTCGTGAGGTTATCGTTACCTACGTGTGCATGACGTTAAGTCAGACACAAACCTAAACATGCATTGGGTGGCGATCTATTCTGCACAGGCCTGGCTCATCTCAAACGAGCCTAATGATGTTTAGTGTTTCTCATTACTTCATTTCACCAACAAACTCTTGGCACTGCTTTTGTGTTTAAAGATAGACATTTATAGAAACGGCACATCAAACTAATGTTTCGGTCCCTTGAAATGTCAGGTCAAAACTTTGTCTGTGGGTGTTTACTATTGTCAAAATGATTCAATGTTTAATATTTAGCAGGCAGCTTATAAAAGAATTTTTAACAATTTATTTGCTGTCCTAAAGGTGACTTTCTTTGACATTCATGTGCAGTGTTACAACTTAAAGGTTTTCTTTTTCCTTCCGGTAGAAACAAGACACTGCAAACACCTGATGGCAGATGTGGAACTTTTTTTCTTCTCCCAGATGACAAACGTGCACTTTGTCATTTCAACATGGCATCATGACTTTGCGTAAACATGCACACCACTTTCCTAAAGCCAAATGGCGTGTTATCTGTACGCACTTTGAGCTATCCACGTGTATGTACGTGTTATCGCGAGACTGTCACACGCGTGTAAAAGGAAAGAACATTGGGAAAGGCTTTAGTAACAAAACGACTGACCAACCTCACACGCTTAGGGAAAAACAAACTGTTGGGTTTAGGAAAGCAACATTGGGGAAAGCTTAAAAAAAAAAACGGCACACACAGGACGCAATCCCAGCTCTCCTGGGGGAAGTCCCGTTTTACCCATCCACCACCCTCAGGACTTATGTCTTTTCTTACTACGGCGAAAATTCACACGTAATGTAGGTCAATGGCGTCCGAACGGATGATAAACGCGCTAAAAAGCGATTATGAATCCTAACCCGCATACAAATTGGCGTCAGACATACGCCACTTGTTGAGATCAGTCTGGTAATTTAGTTTGCTATGTGATCACTAGGGCTGTACTTGATTTGAAGAAATTCTTAGTCTACTAACACTCATTCAGTTGTATTGACTAATCGATTAGTTGATTGACAGATCTGTAAATTGTGTTTCTCGGCAAAGAGTCACCACTTTAATTCTTTTTACCAGAGATGTGCTCTTAAGTTTCTTGGAAATAGTCATTTAGCATGGAAAAAAGCATAAAACATGACTAATTTACCAAAGACAAACAACCAATTAGCCAACTAAGAGGGCGCAGCCCTAGTGATCACTGGCAGTTTAATCTGCCAACAGTATTTGTCTTGCGCATAAAGGGCGGCACGGGGGATCAGTGGTTGGTGCAGTCTGCTCACAAAGTGTCCACTGGGGGGACACATTTTGTATGAAAGTGCTTTGAAATGACAAAAGGCTGTTTTTCCCTTTCTCCATTCACACTGCATGTAAAATGTTTCAAATAAAAACTCTACCTTACCAAAGCATTTGTGAATGTGTAGAAGTTTTCAGCTCCTCTGCCCTCCGATTACACTAAGACAGTGTGTACACACCTGTCTTAAGCAGTGGAATACTGGTACTACTGGGTATATGAAATTGTATAATGTGCACCATTTTGTGCTGAAGTAAACAGTTGAGTGCAAGTTCAGTTACAGACTGAAGGAATGGATTAAATAGGACTAAGCCAAATAAAACCAGGGCAGGTGTTAAATGTAGGTTGTGGTGCTGTTCTTGCATCAAATCTTACACTTGATGCCATTCTAGTACAAAGTAAGATTAAACACATTTATTGAAACATTTATTGCATAAATCAAATACAGTTTAAAGCACCTGAAGGACAAACAAGTACAGCAATGGCACAAGTCTTAAATGTTAATGCAAGTTCAGGCTGAATTTCTTTCCAAGTCATGGTGCAGAAACTTTTCAAGTCATTTAAAAAATAAAAACTCTAGAAAACCTCAAACAATTCTAAGAACGAGTTTACAAATGCATCTTTTACTTCATAAAATGCTATGTCCTGTGCCTCTGAGGGATAGGACAAATTCAAATACTGGGGCCTGTGACCTCAAGGGTGTGCCGGCGCTGTGACAGAAGACACCAGGAACTGACTGAGTGCAAAACTTCAGTTTTCCAATGCCCCTTGTCTCCTACAAAATAAGAAGATAAAACTTCTCCCTGTAAAACGCAACCTTTGCGTGACCTCATCATCCAGTGTGTTTCAAGACCTGATTCTAAGGAAATCAGGAGCGAGGTCCAACCAAGGCCTGGTCTCTTACACCCCCAATCAAATTAAAAAGGTATCGGCTTTGGGAGGGCCAGAAACTATTCGTCAATCTTGTCATCCCCTTGGTAATGTCGGTATTCTGGTTTGAGCTCCCAGGTATTCTTGTGTGTTCCCTTCACATTGTAGATGCCAATATCACGCAAGATTTCCTTCAAGTAAATCTGGGAGAAGAAAAAGATTTAATTGTTTCTTCAGTGAATCAAAAGCACTAAAATGAATCCGTATAAACAGTGTAAGAACAACAAAAGCCCTCTAGACTTACCACAGGCTGTTTGGTGATATCCACCAGATCTTTGATGTTGTAGTACTGGTGCTTCTCAAAAGCAGAGAACAACATGTCCAACACCTGCTGTTTGTCAGCTCTTGCTCTCTTGCCCTCCTCCTTCTTTTTCCGCTCATACTCGAGCTGCAGCAAAAAGTAAACAGACAGAGGTCAGGCAACACATCCAGGCCTACATCTTACAGAGCCATACCAGTGGTGTCTTCATGTCGTGACTCTCATTACCAAATTTTGCAAAAATGTTTTCCTCCCTTTAGTTTCCATTCATTACTGTAATTCATGAACTTAAAGGGGTGGTTCAGAATTTTGGACATAGGACCATTTCCAAGTTAGCCAGTGGGTTATTTATCAATGGAGACCGTTTAACACTTTTCATCCAGTCCTTCCAGTTGCCGAGTTCGCTGGTACTAGGCTAGCGCAAGTCAACAGTATCTGCTAGCCTGCCATTAAAAACAGTCTTAACCACACCACAATACACCCGATAAATTATAATGCCAGACTATCGATGTAAATGTCTGTTAAAATAATGTCAGAAATAAAACTATCCTTGTGTTGAAAACTGTCTCCACTGATAAATAACACATTGGCTAACTTGGAAATGAGGTCCTATGTCCAAAATCCTGAACCACCCCTTTAAATGTGGAAAAAGTAGAAATTTGCATGACGTAGGCAGTTCATTGCTAGGTTACAGGTGTATCAAACCATGGGTTGTATGTGCAGGCTACATGTATGAAACATGCACATACAAAAATAAAGTGAGTAGATTGATGAAACAAGAAAATCCTGTATAGGTTTTACTTCTTACATTGTAAGTATGGTTGGCCACAGGTTTGTAGTTGTTGGTGACAGCTTTGTCCAACTGTTGGGACAGCCTGACTGGCTTGGCCAACTCTTCCATTTGTAACCTGTTGAGACAATCACAATAACTTTATTGCCAAGAACAATACATGACATTCACTGTGTACACTGAGTAAACTAAAAAAAGAAACCCCTGTATGCTGTAACGCAATGTAATACAAAAGCTCTGCAATTAATTCTGTGTTAATAGTTGTCTTACTTATGTTATTATGGCATCTTTAAATAAAAAAAAAAAGAATGGACCTTTGAATCTTGAATTATTCAAATTATAAACAATAGAGTGTATGCTTATAATAATACAGGGGTTTCTATTCCACCCACCCAGTTTACCTATAGGTAGAGACATAATTAAGATTTAACATGCAACAAACAGGAAACAATAACCTTAAGATGACCACATACAGTTTTAGACATCCATACACAACAATGTAGATTATCTACGTTTATGCATCTAACATTGCATTGAAATGCAGGTCCTAAACATACCAACTTGTGTGTGCACATCATTTCAAAAATACTTACCTTTTCAGCCTCATATAGCCTTCGCTAACAGCGGGTCTGCACTCTGCTCTCTGCACTACCACTCCGTCCAAGGCTATTTTATCTGAAAAAGAGAACAGTTAATTAAAACCTTGATAAAAACTTGTTGTGCATGTTTACTTCATAAGTAAGGAAGGTGAGCAGTTCCATGTGTGTAAGAGAGAAGAGATGAAAGCAGACACTGAATGACTGGGTAATGCATTTGGGGAAAAAAAATACTTTATATGAATAATTCAGTCCAGGCTCTCTATTTAAGTTGAGAGAAATATGTCGGAGCAATCAAGGGTCACTTTCTGAAACGGCACAATTGTGCTTTAATCACTCAGATACTCTAACTGCACTCATAATGTGACTGCAACAAACCATCTTGGCCACACACACACACACACACACACACACACACACACACACTTTGCTGCTATTACTATTATTCATCCCACAGCATTTCTCTGTAATCCACCAAAAAGTCTTACATTTAGTACAATTGTCCTTTTCCCTATATATACTTAAAAATCATATAACCAAGTTTTTTCCCCACTTTTTCAAACCAGCCACACTGGCTGACTACTGGCTCAGAATGGAGGTCACACTGTACCTTCTTAACCCTTTAAATTTATATACATAGATCATCCGCACCATGTCTTAGTTAATGAATGTGAAATGTGAGCCACAGCAATGGTTTATGCCAATTGACACCGTTTAATATAAATACGTATTTAATCAGCATTATGGCCAATAACATAACCTATGTGTATATGCTATTGAACATTTGCATACCGAATGAGAATCAGAATCAGGTTTATTGCCCAAGTACGTTACACTTACAAGGAATTTGCATGGTGGTTGGTGCATACATAAAACCAAACATATTTCACATTAATAAACAATGAATACATATAGAAACACTGAATTTACAACAAAGACAAAGACACTGAGGCGCCCGTAGTTGGAGTCATCTTGAAATGGAGTATGAAGTCAGTTATAGCTTTGGCCTTACAGGTGTAGGAGTAAGTACGCACGAGTCTGCTGGCCATGAAAGTTGAGGACCAAGACAGTTTGTCTCATATACAACAGCTTTATGAGTCTCGCCAATCGAAAGGAAATTGGGAATGACTGATTCTGCACATTGAGTTCAACACATCATTGAAACGAATACATGATCCACCGCAAAGTCACTGCTTATTTACTTGTAGTTTTGAATGAAGCTTGCTGACGTGCATATAGTAGATCTAGACTAAAACACTCAAATAACAATTCTTTGCCAACACAATGTGACAACTGGACTGGTATTACAACCAGAAACACGAGCACGGTGCACTCTGCTCAACCGCAGCGTCGCCTAGTCTGCCCACAGATTCTATTTTCCATCCTCCAATCAAGATGGTGCAAACAAAGTGCCGATACTTGAATTTTACAATTATGCTCAAAAAGAAGAGGCCCATCTTAGGCTTCAGTGTTCACTGGGTCTACAGTTTTGGTACCAATTAGGGGTGCATGATATATCGACTAAATATAGTTATCGCAATATCACGTTGCGCAATATTACTGTATATCGAAAGTGTCGCAATAAGTATGCAATATTTTGTGGAGACGCTGTGTCCCGTCCGTTGGCTGTGTGGCTTAGTTGTGTTCAATTTAGAGCCCGCTTGAAACGCTATAATGATCATCATTTCATTGGCCAGTTACCGTGTCACTTGCATGTTAGTACACGTCAGCACACGGGTCCACTACGTGACAAACCCAGAGAAGCGAAAGAAAAGTTGTGTCCCGTTCGCTTTATTTATATATTTTATTATGTCCAACCAGTAAATCATGTCCTGTTCTGCAGACATGGTCCTTATTTATTTATTTATGTTGGGGCAGTCCAATATGACAGTCAGTTGAAATAAACCTTGTGTTGTAAGAAAACTTGTTTCATTTGTTATGAATCTATTTTGATGAGTTTTCCCAAAACTTTGGTAATTTTACATATGTTTAAAAATATTTAAATTAATATTGATATCACAATATTCATAATCGATATTGCAATATCACATTTTGTCAATATCGTGCAACCCAAGTACCAATACATTCATCTTCCAAAGCACGTCTATGGGCTACTGTTGCGATACTGCAAATGCCATTTATGAATAGAAATAACGGACACTCTGTGTGCCCGATTCCCAGTGGCACCAACCACCACCTTTGTCACTCGCTGGCGAAACGGAGGACTCACCTGGACCTGCCCCCGCCCCCGAAACTGAGCTGCTGCCATCAGATCTTTCTTCTAACTGGCCTACAGGAAGGGAGGGAGGGATGGTAAACATGAAAATACAGGGGATGGAAGACGGACGAAGGAGGGGATCGAACAACAAGAACCACACCCAGGGTTTAGTCGCACACAAAAATGTTTAATCACACAGAGCTTCTCGGCGTAATCTCTGATGAGTACACGCGTGCACATGAGCAAAGCAAGCATGCCCTCACAAAAAGCGAGCACAGATACACTGTCCCACCACGAATACACATCCATGACAGGGCTGCACAAATACCAAACCTTATTATTTTAACCAAATTCATTTTCATAAGAGAACACTGTATGTAAGTTTTAAGTAAATAATACACACTTAACTGCAATTTGAAAAATGCAGCAGTAATTACAGGGCTCCACACTAACTTTTTGCCTTGGTTGCACTGGTGCGCCTAATTTTTTATTTAGGTGCACCAGCACAAAATTCAGGTGCACCCAAATTTTTCCTCGCATCGCCGTAACGCTGAATGGCGATACACGATATATAGCTATGTATTTTTTTACAAAGTGGGCTAAATGTTCAGTTTTAAGTCATAGCCACTTTTCACAAGCTCTTTTGTTAAAACAGATTGTGATTAAAATAAAATGCAAAGACAGGGTTTCCTTTACCAGTTTGAAAATATACAGCTGCAACACATGTAAATGAAAGTTATCTAAAATAAATAGCCTAGGATATATAAAAAAAATACAACCCCAAATCAGAAAAAGTTGGTACTGTATGGAAAACACAAATAAAAAAAGAAAGTAGTGATTTCTAAATGTACTTTGACTTGTATTTCATTGCAGACAATACAACAGCACATACTTTAATGTGTTCCTCAAATTCCTATTTTGGTTCTTGCAACACATTTCAAAAAAAAGTTGGAACAGTAAAGCATTTACCACTTTGTAATGTCATTCCTTTTCACAACACTTAAAAGACATTTAGGAACTGAAGACACCAAGTGATGAAGTGTTTCAGGTGTAATTTTGTCCCATTCTTGCTGCAAACAAGTCTTAAGGTGGGCAACAGTACGGGGTCTTTGTTGTCGCATTTTGCGCTTCAAAATGCGCCACACATTCTCTATTGGAGACAGGTCGGGACTGCAGGCAGGCCAGTCAAGTACCCGTATCCTCTTCCTCCGCAGCCAGGACTTTGTAATGTGTGCAGAATGTGGTTTTGCATTATCTTGTTGCAATATGCATGAACGTCCTTGGAAAATATGTCTTCTTGAAGGCAGCATATTGTGCTCCAAAATCTCCATGTACTTTTCAGCATTAATGGTGCCATCACAGAAGTGCAAGTTACCTTTGCCAAGGGCACTGACACAACCCCATACCATGACAGACCCTGGCTTTTGGACTTGTTGCTGGTAACAGTTTGGATGATCCTTTTCTTCTTTGGTCTGGAGCACACGGCGTCCATTTCTCCCAAAAAATACCTGAAATACTGATTCATCTGACCACAGTACACGTTTCCACTGTGCGATGGTCCATCCCAGATGCCTCCGAGCCCAGAGAAGTCGACGGCGCTTCTGGACACTGTTAACATAGGGCTTCCTTTTGGCACAGTACAGTTTTAACTGGCATTTGTGGATGTAACTACGTATTGTGTTACTTGACAAAGGTTTGCCAAAGTAGTCCTGAGCCCATGTGGTGATATCGCTTATAGATGAATGACGATTCTTGATGCAGTGCCGCCTGAGGGATCGGAGATCACGGTTGTTCAGCTTAGGCTTGCGCCCTTGTCCTTTACGCACTGAAATTCCTCCACATTCCTTGAATCTTTTAATTATGTTATGCACTGTTGAAGGTGAAATAAGCAAATGTCTTCCTATCTTTCTTTGAGGATCATTGTTTTTAAACATTTCAATAATTTTCTCACGTATTTGTTGGCAAACTGGCGATCCTCGGCCCATCTTTGCTCCTAAAGGACTAGACCTTTCTTGGATGCTGCTTTTGTACCAAATCATAATTACAATCGCCTGTTGACATCACCCGTTTCAAATCACATCATTATTTAACCAATTTACCTGATTACTAGCCCTAAATTGCTCCTGTCCCAACCTTTTTTGGAATGTGTTGCAGGTCTGAATGACAGGAAAGGATGTATATTTACAATGAAATTAAGTTGACCAGACAAAACATGAAATATTTTGTGTACACTGTCTGCAATGAAATACAAGTCAAAGTACATTTAGAAATCACTACTTTCTTTTTTTTATTTGTGTTTTCCATACTGTCCCAACTTTTTCTGATTTGGGGTTGTGTGTGTGTGTGTGTGTGTGTGTGTGTGTGTGTGTGTGTATGTATGTATGTATGTATGTATGTATGTATGTATGTATGTATGTATATATATATATATATATATATATATATATATATATATATATATATATATATATATATATATATATATATATATATATATATATATATATATATAAGAAAGCTCCTTCATAAGCTTTCAACAACACTAACAGACTGATTAAAAGAGAACGCCCGGATAGCTCAGTTGGTAAATCTAGAGGTTTGACTCCGACCTGCGGCCCTTTCCTACATGTCATCCCCCCCCTTCATGTCTTCAGCTTTCCTATCAAAATAAAAAGGACAATAAACTGAAGCATATATTAAGCTATTCAGAGAGTGACGGCTGACTCTTTAGCGGCGTTACACCCGTCTTGTGTAGGCTATGAAATGTCTGTATCGTCACTGCGCTGCATTTTTATGAACTATGATCAAGCAGGCTCCGTCTTACACACTATTACTCAACGAACTGAAGTTAGCTGCATTTAACTTCTAATGTATTTTTCGCCGTGGCGGCCGCAGTAACCGAGAGTTACCAGCGGAAACACTGGTACCAATACAGGTTTCCCCTCTCATACTTAACAATATACAGCGGTGTTAATAACAATTAAAACTGTAGACAAATGTCGGGAGTTAGGACTGGCGGCGCTGTGTCCCTCCATGTTGCCGTGTGTGAGTGAGTGGGGGCGGGGCTACGCGGAGGAGAGATCCAAACACAAGCAAGGCTTTCCAGAAGGAATGGGTCACGTAACGCAACATTAAACCATATCGATATAAACGACATTGCTTCGTTAGTGGAGAGGCAGCGGATGCAAGGACGTTAGGTGCACCGGTGCGACCTAGGAAAAATCTTAGTCGCACCCTTACAAATTTTGGTCGCACTCTCGAGCCCTGAATTACCTCTCCTTTTGTCTTTTTTTGGTTGAATTTCATGTTGTGATGCCTTATTATATTGGCAACTGCCTTATTGGCCAGGTCTGTGTTGAAAAAGTTGAAAGTTTTACATCAAGTCGTAGATAAAACATTGTTTTTAAAACATTACACCAACTGTGCAGCACACACACACGGAAATTCACACCAAACCAAAGAAACCCATGCACAAATCAGCTCCAAATTCAGCAATGATTTGTGTTGATATTGATCTACTCTATGTTAAATTAATTCCAAATGGGGCCATTGTGCCAAATCATAAACACAATCTGCCGAGGTGATTGACAGTGGACTGAAAAGGTTAAACCAACAATAAAATGACTGACGGAAGATCAAACACTAAAACCAAAATTCCCTTTTACATAGAGACAGAAACACAGATCAGACTGGATTAAGACACATTTCCAACTTAGCAGCTCTCTTCTGTTTTCCATTGAGTGTTGACTTATCCACTCTGAACAGTATATTTCTTATACGTTAGGACTGAGGACAACCTCACACTCTAGGAAAAATCGGCTGAGAGTTCACAACACAGAGACAAGCAGGGCAAGCAAGGAAAAGACTGCGTCAAGACAGCAAGCTGTTGAAAGGGTAGCGTGGGTGCCTCCACCCACCTGATCATACAGAACTTACCTCTGGGCTCTAGTACAAACCGATATTTTACATCACAGAAAACTAAACGTGTGCCTCATCTTGCAGCAGCAAACACTCGGCATCCTCCAGCTGGCCTCAAAAATAAAAAACAGTCACTCACCTGATGAAGTTTCTGTGAAGACCGCCAACGTCTGACCTCCCACTGTCTGCATGGTGAACGGGTGCTCGCGAGGCGCAGACACCGTCTTGTCTTCTATACCCTCAATCACAGTCAGCTCTTCGTTCAAAGTGAAAGACACCTGTAAAGAGCAGTGTGATCCACATTGAAACTTCTCAGCCCCTTTCCTTACTTTTGATCTTACTGCCATTATCCTGTGTCAAGTACAGCAGTAAAACAGGGCACACAGTCACGTTCTATTTTCAACACTTACATGTAAAGTTATCTTTACATTATCTTTATTAAGACTATTATTGCCACTGTTCATCACACCCCTAACTGTCCCCGTCAGACACTGCCTATCAAGAGTCTGGGTCTGCCGAGGTTTCTTCCTAAAAAGGGAGCTCTTCCTTGCCACTGTCGCAATAGCCACAGCTAATGCTTGCTCTTGAGGGAATTACTGGAATTGTTGGGGCTTTGGAAATTATAGAGTGTGGTCTAGATCTACTCTATCTGTAAAGTGTCTCAAGATAACTCGTTATGATTTGATACTATAAATAAAATGTAATTGAAATTGAATTGAAAGTACTTCAAATCACCAATCATGATTATATTTACTAAAGTAAATGTCAGAAAAGATCTGTGAGAATCTGATTGCAAACCAGTATCAATAAAATGCAGTAAAAAGAAACGTACTTGGCTGGCTTTGACTGAGTATACAATCTAAAAATATATTAGTATTTACTAGTATTAGAATTTAATTGTAAATGTCACAAACAAAATTAAATTTACTAAATTAAGTTTTGCTAACGAAAAAATAATGATCTCCAAGACCTAGAAAAGGCCTTGAAAAAAAGTTTTGAACTAGCACAATTTCTACAGTTAACTGCACAATTCAGATTGAAAAATTAAAATTAACTGTAGCATATACACAAAACATGTTAAGCATGCACTGAAAGAAAAAAGTAGGTTGTGTTAAACCATTTTTGTCTTCCAGAGATTGTATTTAGCCTTTATAAATTAATATACGTTTCCCCCAAAATTGACTACGGTGCAAACCTACCTACATATTGCGTGTGTACTGCATTATAAGGATAGCTTATATCAATCATGTAATCACTATATGGCAGATGTCCATTAACAGGATGCGTTGCACTTCTTTCAAACATCACTTACCTCTGCTTTTCCTTGGGTTCCCTTCCTTGGAGATACAAAATAATGAACATAATTATAATTAATTGACTGATTGGCAAAATAACAAGGTATTCAAGTGTATTTGAAATGCATTAATAATAGTACAACAAAAAAAAAGCATTGAGTGTATAGGCTAACTATCTAAGTCACCACAATCATTTTACCCTTCATCAGCACGTACTACAGTTTTAATTTTGTCTCTTCCCCTTCCAATGTTGTGCATTACTTATGCGATAATGTGAACTCAGAGACACACAATAACAGGCGGAGGCTTCTGGGATTTGTTGTTTCACATACTTGCAGATTCGGAGTTTCCCGACCTCGCCTCTGCCAGCCGCTTTTGCCCATTGCTGAGAGAGGTATTTGGGCACCTGCGTGGAGAAACATGGTTAAAGATAATTTTATGAGGGCTGCTATCGCACCTTTACCATAAATTTAGGAGCTAACGTTATCCTTTTATATGCGGTCCTTTGTCACAGTCAATTGTCCCAATCTCTGTAAAAATACATGGTGAGAAAGGTACCACAACGTGCTGTTGGGATGAAGTTGAACCCAACCGAACTGAATGATGGTGCTAACGTTATGCATTGTTATGTATCTGGAGCCACACTCATTCACATTGTTGCAAACTATATTATATTGCCACCATTAGGTAAACACGTTACTTTGGCAGCTTTGTGTAACATTGGGCAGTTCTCTGCAAACAGATCATGAGACTGATGTGCACTGCAGAACTCAGCTACCTCAAGTTACCGCTTCCACTGTTATTCTGATTTTGTTTACGTTGGTTGTATTGCCCAACGATGGTTTGTAGTTAACGTTAAATTAATAGGTTATGTTGCGTTGGGCATAACCGATTCATCTTATGATTCGTGGTTATGCCCTGTTTAATTAAGCCAAAGTTGGCTAACGTCAACAGTTTATGAACTTAGCTAACGTTACAACGCACGGCTTCATGTGATGCTAAGCTACATTACTGTTAGCCTATGCTGTCTTTTAAGTTAATACATGCTTCTATAGCCCAATGAACTAGTGTTTTTAAAAGGATGTATACCTTTACAAGCCACACACCCGTGTTCTGCTTGGCACCAGTTAAATCCACTTCTCCTTTCTCGGACATGTTTTAAAATGATGCTGTCTGATTAGCTAAATGCAACCGCCACACGCATGCATAAAAGAAATACGGAAGTATGGGGACTGTGGTGGTCCACTTCTTCTTCTTCTTCTTCAGAGTTTAACGGCAGTTGGCATCCAAGTCGTTGCATTACTGCCTCCTATTGACAATTTCTCAATATCTTATTTATTCAGACCAATACACTACAATTTCCTAAAAACACCAATACCTTTCAAAAACGCAAATAGATATTTCCGTCCATTCATAATAACACCACTTTCAAGGACATCTGTAATCCTGAGTTCACCTAAACCTAATTTCCGTAGTCCAGCAAACACAACCCCTCTTTCTCGGACATATTTCCTGCATGACATCAATACATGCTCCACTGTCTCCATTACCTCACATACATTGCACAGGCCAGTCGGATGTTTCCCCAATATAAAAAGTGTACCATTTAATCTACTGTGACCTATTCTCAGCCTACTGACAATTACTTGTTCTTGTCGGTTAAACCCACTGTAACTCATCCCTCCTTGGCCTACCTTAGCCTGAATCATATGCAATTTCCTCCCCTTATTTCCATCATCCCAATACTGTTGCCACTGTCTGGAAATTTCTTCCCACACAATGCTTTTCACATCTGACTTTGATAGTTTAGTATTCAGTTCCACAGCACCCTTCTTAACCGCCTCCTTTGCCAATTTATCCACTCGCTCATTACCTGGTATTCCTGCATGAGCAGGAACCCACATGAACACCACATTCACACCCTGATCAACAAACCTTGAATTTGTAAACAAAATTTCAAACAATTTCTTGGTGATTCCTGGCTGATCCTGACTTGAGACTCGACAGCGCTGACACTGAGTCACTACAAATGAGTACATTGCGCATCATCACCTCTTCCACCCATTGTACAGCTAACAAAATACCTAACAATTCAACAGCATACACACTTAAATAGTCTGAGGTTCTCCTACTGACTCCAGTCTGATAACTGGGAATCACCACTGCAGCCCCCCGTTGCCCCGGTCAGTAAATCTTTCGATCCATCAGTAAAAACCTGTACATACCCACCATAATTTCTATCTCTATAATCGTAATATTCTTGAACTAGGTCAACTATCTTATTCTTGCGCTTAATATTCAACAACTCCAGGTCTACACAAGCAATATTCAGCATCCAGGCTGGCATCACAGGCCACAGAACAGTTGAGCAAAATTCAATTTCCTGGACTTTCATCTGCTCTGCTATTTCCTCACCTATCCATCCAAAACTTGCCTTTCTCTCTTTACCCCTCTCCCAGCAATTCTCCAATACCCTCTTTGTAGGATGCCAGACATCATGGCCTTTTAAATTTATCCAATAATTGGCCATACGCTGTTTCCTACGGAGCCACAACGGCATTTCACCTGCCTCAACTTGCAAAGCACAAACTGGAGCAGTTTTCATCGACCCCAAACAAATCCTCAGTGCACGGGCCTGAATAACATCCAGGTCAGAGAGTACAGATTTAGCTGCAGATCCATATAAAATACTGCCATAATCCAACCTAGATCGTATTAAGACTTGATAGATATACTTGGTGGCCGGGTTTGCCACGGAGCCCGGCCGGGCACAGCCCGAACAAGCTACGTGGCAACTCCCTCTCCATCCCATGGGCCCACCACCTGTGGGAGGAACCGTTGGGGTCGGGTGCGATGCCACATGGGTGGCAGTGAAGGTCAGGGGCCTCGACGGACCAGACCCGGGCAGCAGACGCTGGCTCTGGGGACGTGGAACGTCACCTCTCTGTGGGGGAAGGAGCCGGAACTGGTGCGGGAGGTGGAGCGCTACCGGTTAGATCTGGTGGGGCTTACCTCTACGCACAGTCTTGGTTCTGGAACCATACTCCTGGATAGGGGTTGGACTCTTTTCTTCTCCGGAGTTGCCCAGGGTGTGAGGCGCCCGGGCGGGTGTGGGGATACTCACAAGTCCCGGCTGAGCGCCGCTGTGTTGGAGTTTACCCCAGTGGACGAGAGGGGTCGCCTCCCCACGCCTGCGGGTTGTGGGGGGAAAACTCTGACTGTTGTTTGTGCATATGCACCAAACAGGAGTTCGGAGTATTCGGCCTTCTTGGAGACCTTGACTGGAGTCCTGCATGGGGCTCCAGTGGGGACTCCATTGTTCTGCTGGGGGACTTCAACGCACACGTGGGCAATGATGGAGACACCTGGAGAGGCGTGATTGGGAGGAACGGCCTCCCTGATCTAAACCAGAGTGGTTGTTTGTTGTTGGACTTCTGTGCTAGTCATGGATTGTCTATAATTGAACACCATGTTCGAACATAGGGATGCTCATAAGTGTACCTGGTACCAGAGCACCCTAGGCCGAAGGTCAATGATCGATTTCATAATCGTTTCATCTGATCTGAGGCCGTATGTTTTGGACACTCGGGTGAAGAGAGGGGCAGAGCTGTCAACCGATCACCATCTGGTGGTGAGTTGGGTCAGAGGGTGGGGGAAGACTCTGGACAGACCTGGTAAGCCCAAACGTGTAGTGCGGGTAAATTGGGAACGTCTGGAGGAGGCCCCTGTCCAACAGACTTTCAACTCACACCTCCGGGCGGAGCTTTTCGTGCATCCCTGTGGAGGCTGGGGGCATTGAACCCGAGTGGACAATGTTCAAAGTTTCCATTGCTGAAGCTGCAGCGAGGAGCTGTGGTCTTAGGGTCTTAGGTGCCTCAAGGGGCGGTAACCCACGAACACCGTGGTGGACAACGGTGGTCAGGGAAGCCGTCCGACTGAAGAAGGAGTCTTTCCGGGATATGTTATCCCGGAGGACTCCGGAGGCAGTTGCAGGGTACCGAAGGGCCCGAAGGGCTGCAGCCTCTGCCGTGAAAGAGGCAAAGCAGCGGGTGTGGGAGAAGTTTGGAGAAGACATGGAGAAGGACTTTCGGTCGGCACCAAAGTGCTTCTGGAAAACTGTTCGCCACCACTCAGGAGGGGGGAAGGGAACCATCCAAGCTGTGTACAGTAAGGATGGGACACTGTTGACCTCAACTGAGGAGGTAATAGGGCGGTGGAAGGAGCACTTTGCAGAACTCCTGAATCCGACTAATACGCCCTCTATGTTAGAGGCAGAGCTGGAGGATAATGGGGGATTGTCGTCGATTTCCCAGGCGGAAGTCACTGATGTAGTCAAACAACTACACAGTGGCAAAGCCCCGGGGATTGATGAGATCCGTCCAGAAATGCTCAAGGCTCTGGGTGTGGAGGGGCTGTCCTGGTTGACACGCCTTTTCAACATTGCGTGGAAGTCTGGGACGGTGCCAAAGGAGTGGCAGACTGGGGTGGTGGTTCCCCTTTTTAAAAGGGGGACCAGAGGGTGTGTGCCAATTATAGGGGTATCACACTTCTCAGCCTCCCTGGTAAAGTCTACTCAAGGTGCTGGAAAGGAGGGTTCGGCCAATAGTCGAACCTCGGGTTGAGGAGGAACAATGCGGATTCCGTCCTGGTCGTGGAACAACGGACCAGCTCTTCACTCTCGCAAGGATCCTGGAGGGAGCCTGGGAGTATGCCCAACCGGTCTACATGTGTTTTGTGGATTTGGAGAAGGCGTATGACCGGGTCCCCGGGAGATACTGTGGGAGGTGCTGCGGGAGTATGGGGTGAGGGGTCTCTTCTCAGGGCCATCCAATCTCTGTACAACCAAAGCGAGAGCTGTGTCCGGGTTCTCGGTAGTAAGTCGGACTCTTTTCAGGTGAGGGTTGGCCTCCGCCAGGGCTGCGCTTTGTCACCAATCCTGTTTGTAGTATTTATGGACAGGATATCGAGGCGTGGTCGGGGTGGGAAGGGGTTGCAGTTTGGTGGGCTGGGGATCTCATCGCTGCTCTTTGCAGATGATGTGGTCCTGATGGCATCATCGGCCTGCGACCTTCAGCACTCACTGGATCGGTTCGCAACCGAGTGTGAAGCGGTTGGGATGAGGATCAGCACCTCTAAATCTGAGGCCATGGTTCTCAGCAGGAAACCGATGGAATGCCTTCTCCAGGTAGGGAATGAGTCCTTACCCCAAGTGAAGGAGTTCAAGTATCTTGGGGTTGTGTTCGCGAGTGAGGGGACAATGGAGCGGGGAGATTGGTCGGAGAATCGGGCGCAGCGGGTGCGGTATTGCATTCAATCTATCGCACCGTTGTGACGAAAAGAGAGCTTAGCCAGAAGGCAAAGCTCTCGATCTACCGGTCAGTTTTCGTTCCTACCCTCACCTATGGTCATGAAGGCTGGGTCATGACCGAAAGAACGAGATCCAGGGTACAAGCGGCTGAAATGGGTTTCCTCAGGAGGGTGGCTGGCGTCTCCCTTAGAGATAGGGTGAGAAGCTCACTCATCCGTGAGGAGCTCGGAGAGAGCCGCTGCTCGCTGCGTCGAAAGGAGCCAGTTGAGGTGGTTCGGGCATCTGGTAAGGATGCCCCCTGGGCGCCTCCCTAGGGAGGTGTTCCAGGCACGTCCAGCTGGGAGGAGGCCTCGGGGAAGACCCAGGACTAGGTGGAGGGATTATATCTCCAACCTGGCCTGGGAACATCTCGGGATCCCCAGTCGGAGCTGGTTAATGTTGCTCGGGAAAGGGAAGTTTGGGGTCCCCTGCTGGAGCTGCTCCCCCCGCGACCCGACACCGGATAAGCGGACGAAGATGGATGGATGGATGGATGGATAGATATACTTCAGTGATGTAAAATCCGCCCCCCACTCCAAACCTGCAAGACATCTCATAACATTGATCACCTTTTTACATTTACTAACCACCTGTCTAACATGTTCTTTCCACGTGAGTCTCATATCAAAATACACACCTAAAAAACAAAAAGTATCAACTCTCTCCAACTTATTATAGTGTCAGATTACACTCATGGAGTTTCTTCCTTGTAAAGAACATAGTTTTAGTTTTTTCCACTGAAAATTTAAAACCCCATTGTGTTCCCCAGTCTGCCACTCGCGTAACTGCATCCTGCATTTTCTTAATCAAATAGTCAATATTTCTCCCTCTTTTCCACATAGCTCAGTCATCAGCGAACAGTGATCTACCTATTTCCATCGGAATATTCACATACACATCATTTATCATAATAGAGAAAAGCGTCGGACTCACTACACTCCCCTGAGGTGTCCCATTTTTAACAACAAACATGCTGGATACCTCAGAACCCATCTTCACTCGTATGGTCCTTTTATCCAAAAAAACCATTATCCAATTGAACATATTCCCCCCAACTCCAATCTGATGTAACTTTATTAGCAGCCCCTCAGTCCATAACATATCATAAGCTTTCTCCACATCAAAAAACACTGCAACCACTGTCTCTTTATTTACTTGGGCTTTCCTTATTTCATCCTCTAAACACACCACTGGATCCATAGTATTCTCACCTTTCCGAAAACCACTTTGATAAGCTGCCATCATGCCTCTACTTTCAATAAAATGTACTAACCTCTCATTTATCATACGCTCCATTAATTTACAAATGTGTGAAGTCAATGCAATTGGCCTATAATTCCCAGGCCTGCTTGAATCTTTACCTGGTTTCCATATTGGTACAATCAACGCCTCTTTCCAACTCTCTGGCATGTTACCCTCCTCCCAAACTTTGTTATATAACAACAATAATTTCTCCAAACCATCAGAATTTAAATGCTTTATCATACTATAACAAACCTCATCTTTACCAGGCGCAGTCATACCCGACTTATCCAGTACTTTCCTCAATTCCCCCATACTGAAAGGGACACTCAGACCATCACCATCACACTTAACTTTCCTGCATAGAGCCTCCATGTTGTCCGCTTTTGTTTTTCCTCTACCTCTTTTCTCAGCTACAGAAAAATTATCCGAGCTATGCACTTTAACAAATGTAACTGCCATCAACTCTGCCTTTTCCTTATTAGTTACTGCTGTCACATTCCCTTCCGTCAGAACTGGGTAACTCCACTCCCTTCTATCACCTCCCATCTTTTTTTATCATACTCCACACCTCACCCACTTGCGTTTTGCTACCAATCGTATCACAATAATTCCTCCAATGTGACCTTGTAGCATGTCTCACTGTCCTCCGCACTACAGCCTGAGCTTGCTTGTATTGTATCATATGCTGAAAATTATCAGTCCGTTTCACTATTCTGAAAGCCCCGTTTCTATTCCTCACAGCTTCCTTACACTCATCATCCCACCATGGCACTACTTTCTTCTTCTTACTACCTTTACTTTTAGGAATGGATTCCAATGCTGCCAATATTATGCCTTGCTTTATGTAACTGTCAAGTGACTCTATAGACATTTCTGCATTGGCCTGATTTAGACATTTATCGCTGACCTGCAAAAATTTACCCCAATTTGCCTTTTCAAGGATCCATTTCCCCCCTGATCCTTCGCTAACCAACGAGGTATTAACATTTATCTTACACCAGATTGGATAATGATCACTTCCTATAGTCCCTTCCTTATACACAAACCAATCACATATTGGTGCTATAGTATTAGATACAAATGTGAGATCAAGCACAGATTCTTTACCCACCGTAATATCTATTCTCGTTTTACTACCATCATTTAAACAAACCCGGTTCCTCTCATCTAACAGCTCCTCAAGCACCAATCCATTTTTATCTGTGCTATCACTCCCCCTCAACATGTTGTGCCCATTAAAATCACCGCACCACATAATGTTCCTACTATCCTGGCCTTCTACCTCCTCAAGTAAGCGTAACTCTAATCTCTTGCAGGGATTATAATAATTTACAATTACCAACTCCATTTCCACAGCCCACACCTTCACTACCACATATTCTTGTTCATTCCCTATACCCAGTACTCTATAAGGAAGACCTTGTTTTATAAAAGTGACACATCCTCCACCTCTCCCGTCTCTTCTATCTCTTCTCACCGTCAAATACCCATATAAAATAAAGTCTAGCCTAGGAAGTAACCAGGACTCTTGAACACAAACAATGTCTGGTTTATCTCTCCTACTTAAAATAAACTGTTTGAAATCTTGTCCATTCGATAATAAACTCCTTGCATTCCATTGTAGAATTAACAACACTATTAATATCAACTCAAACACGTTACCTCTTGGCCAGATTGCACTCTAAGCTCATCATTCACCTCTTCCCATTTTAACCCTCTGATACCCAAATGATGTTCTGCTGCTTTCACAATAATCTGAATCCGTTCAGTTTTAGATTTAATCTCACAGGTTGCATTAATAACTCCCGCTATAAACGTTACCAAGTTCTTCTTCTCTCTCCAAACTTTCTGTTTCTCCTGCTGTTCTTTTGCTGCTTCCCTCTCTCTGCCACCTTCCCCTTCCACCTGTCTTTTCTGGCCTGCCATCTTGACTGCCTCAGCATATGAAACTTTTCCCCTTACCCTTATCTGTTGCACCTCCACCTCCTTTTTCAACACCTCACAACCCCAATAAGCAACGCTGTGACTGCCTCCACAATTACAGCACCTTGGTTTCACACCCTCTCCACATTTTCCATACTCATGATCCCCACCACACCTGGCACATCTCCTCTTTCTTTTACACATTCTAGCCACATGCCCAAAGTCCTGACAATTGAAACACCTCATAGGCTTTGGCACAAACTCTTATATTATAATTCAGAAAGCCAAGATACACCTCCTTAGGTAGCAACTCTCCCTCAAACTCTATCACGATACCTTCAGTTTCCCTTTTTTCCACTCCAGCGGTCAGTCTCCTCACACTCTTTATATAATTACTCCTCACCTTCAAGTTCTCCATCAATACCTTCATACTGACATTTAGGGAAATCCCAAAAACCACCCCCTTACATCCACTGAACCTTTTCCACAACCTGTACAACCCGGGATATCTTAACTTTCCCAACGCTAGTCAATTTTTTCACCTTTTCCACCTCCTCTTCTGTATTACAGCCTATTAGCAAATCCCCATCCCCCAAAACCCTCGCATACCTCACCTCACCAACTTGACTTTGAATGATTTGTGTCAACTTTAGAGGATCAAACTTCTTCAGTCCCCCTTCTTCCTCAAATCTCACCACCATATTAGTCACTCCAGTGTTCTGACCTCTCCCCCCCAACGTCTCTCCCATCATTATCCGACCCACTAGCGCAAGTCTGCTCTTTTTTTCCCTTTTCCTACCACTCTCCTTCCTTGTTCTATTCACTACCTCGTTCCAATCACCCTCCCTTCTCTCTTCCTCCTCACTCAACATACTACTTTCGCCACCGTCAACCTCCGTCCCTGCCATCTTGACAGAGTTTGCAAAGAACAAAGCAGAAAAACCGATACCGGACCTATACAGGCCGTCGGCCGATCTTCCTACTAACTGTTCCCGACAATACTCAGTCCTAAACCACTATCCAACCACACAAGCACCGTAGATGTATATTACAAGCAACTAACTAGGCGTAGCTACACACACTCCGTTTCTCCTCCGTAGCCCGACCGAGCACACCAGCTGTTCTCATCATTCGTCTCGTATTTGTGATTTCCCTGCGTTGTGCACCTGCTAGCGACGTCGCACCCTGTGATGGTCCACACCACTGCGTACGTCCTTTTAATGTTGACCATGTGTGCATTGTTTATCCCTCACACGTTCATAAATAATAATGTATGTTTAAGAATAGAACATGTAAAAGTTTAAAATACAAAGTTGAATTAACTTTTTTTGCAAAAGCAGTTTATTGGACACATTGATTAGATTGCAAAGCTACAGGGAGTGCATGCGACATAATGCATTTTACAGCAATCTGTACAAAAGGTGTTTCACAAAATCAACCATATCAATGTAGGAAAATATGTCATTTATTTGAGTAATTCCTTCCATATCATCAGCCCTAATTCAGTGTCTCCTGAAAAAAATGCAAGCTCCACTGGCTGCTGCTCTATAACAACTTGAATCAGTTTGAAAACATATGCTGTACCATTGCACCCAGTCACTGACATAAACTCGCTGAAATGGACCCGTCTGCCAAGTCTATATAGTCTGTTTAGTCCAGGTTAGTTCAATTTATTTCTCCATTTGTGACATGAGTATCTGTACAAACATAGTCCATATTTTACAAAACCTGTATGAAAATTTCACCAGCCAGACTGTAACTGAAGGTCTGCCCGTTCAAACATCTTTCTAACATTTTGACAATTTGTTACAGGAACATTCGGTCCCTGCTGTGGGAGAATCGTGTGTTCAGTTCCTGAGATTTCTTCAGCAGCCGCTGCTTCTGCGCCTCATCAAAGCGATTCACCTGCAAGTCTTCATCTCGATCAAACGGTCTCCTCTCCACTGGTTTGTCAGCCTTCTCCTTTGCTTTTTCCTTCATCTTCTTTGTGTGCATACTCACCAGAGACTCAGCACGTTTAGACTCCTGATAACAGGGAGCGAGTAGAAACATTTTAGTTCCAAGCTTAACGTGGACAAATGTGCACAACATCTGGCATTCATTTGATACAGGGACATTTAGGACAAAAGAACGATTGAGGTAATGCCACGTACGTTATACTTAAACACTTTATCTGCCATTTCCACATCCCTCTTGGAGACTTGTGGGACATCGTCTATCTCCACCTCACCCTTCTTCTTTCGTTCAAGATGTTCCTATTGGTCAAAAATATACCCATGAAATACAGGGAATTATATATATATATATAGATATAGATATATATATATATATATATATATATATATATATATATATATATATATATATATGCTACACAATGTGTAATAGGAATTATCAATAATAAGTATAAAGATATATTTTTTTTCATGAAATACCCTGGTCTTGCGCTCAATATCTGCTGGTGTATCCGTCCAAATGGAGCGATCCTTGTTCTCTGGACCAGACTTCTTCTTGAAGGTTCGAGCCCCCAAGCCAATGTGCTGCAGTTCTGGTGGGAGCTCTGTCATCCATGTTTCTCTGGCCAGCACCTCAGGAGTGTCCTGTTCAAACACAGAAATACACACATAAACAAATTCAGAAAACCTTTAAAAAGAAAAGGCATAAAAAAAAAAGAACAAGACACCCTACTGCCAGATATTTTGCTTCAAGTGCTCATATTATGCTTTTTGGCTTTTCCCTTTCCTTTATTGTGTTATATATGTTTTTTTGTGCATGTTATAGGTTTACAAAGTGAAAAAGCCCAAAGTCCACCCCAAAGGGACTTACCATCTCCAACAGAAAACACTGTTCACAAACTGCTCCAAACAGCTCTGTTGTAGTCCAGCCTTTACTTCCGTGATGAACGTGCGTCACTTTGTAACACACGTGATAATGCTAGCCTAGGCTAGCTACTAGCATGGCACGTCCTCATACTCTGCTTCTGACTGGCTAGTAGTCCTTACCTAGCTACTGCGCAAGTGCGACTCCCAACAAAGATGGAACAGAAGTGTGATGTCTCACTCTGTAACTAAAACAGAGAGCTCAACACACAGGGTGAAAAGAGGAGCTGCAGCAATGTGCAGTACAACAAAAATGTTGTTTTTTGAAAATTAAACCATGTAAACCTATTCTGGTACAACCTCTAAATACTATTATGAACCTGAAAATGAGCATAATATGAGCACTTTTAATATTGCTATTGTGTTTCTATGCTATTAAATGTTTGCCCCCCTGTTGACAGGTCAATCTGTAAGCATGTAACTGAAGAGTTTGTATAGTGTAGACTATGCAGATAAAACTGGGGGGGGGGGATAAAAGAGGACTCACATCTCCTATCAACTTCTCTTTCATCCTCCGTGCTCTGCGCTCAAAGTCCAGAGCCACGGAGTCTTCAATAGGCCCTTTGGGCGGCATGGGTCCAATCACATCATCATCCCCTCCCTCGCTGCTGGAGGACTCAGCCTGGTAGCCAGGAGGAAGGGCAGGCCCCGGGAAATCCTCTCCATCTTCCCCATCATTGTCATCATCGTTTTCATACGCTGCTCTTCGAAACCCAGGAGGCAAAGCTGGTCCCAGCACAGGCGGTCTGAGGGAACAGAATGTAAGTTACAGCTTCAACAATTATTAACAAATTATCCACAACACAAATAATTCACGTGCTCACCTTTCTGGTGAACTCTGTTGTTTCCTGAATCCAGGTGGTAGGGCTGGTCCAAAGAAACCATCATCAGCTTTTTCTTGTGCCTTTGTGTTCTCCACCCTGTTCAAAAGACACGTTGCCGTTTTGTTTGTTGACCATTTAATTCTATAACTTATAGTCCCTTAATGAACCTACCTGTCTGCAGATCTTTCTGCAGCTGTGTGTCTTGTTTTTGCCCTTTTGGCCGCCACCTCCTGTTCACTGTCATCCGAGGAGCTCGACGGTTCTCCCAGTTTATAGCCAGGAGGCAAAGCAGGGCCAGAGACTAACACAGTTAGGTTAGAGAAGAAAAACACATTAACTACCCCGAAAAAGGCGACCTGTTGCGAACATTAGTGATGTATACACCATTTAATCGAAAGGGTGGTATTTGGTCTTATACTTACATCCTTCATCACTATCAGAGTCTTCATCCCTCTCCTCCTTTACGCTCATCGGGGGTAAAGCAGGTCTGATTGACGACATATTTTAAACGGATGGCTTAGCTACTTACTGAGTCACGTAGTTTTAGCAATTTCTATCAAAGTAAAAAACGAAAAACTAAAAGCTTCTCCATAAACAAGACAAAACAAAGATTCGCTGGAGGAACCTCGAACGACGAATTTCACCTTTCAACCAGGAAGTAAACACAATGAGGCTTCAGTCTGTCAAGTTAGCTAGCTAAAGATGAACTAAAACCAGAAGTAAGCTATTATGCTGCAAGAATAAAAGCACAATCAATTATTATCCTGGAGGCTGTTGCTTGTTACTTATGCATGTACTTTTGGTGTGCATTAATTACATAATACATTAGCAATCAATTACACTTTGGTGCAATACAGTTGAGAGTGTTTTTGATGAATACATTAAATATCAGTTAAATGTCTAACTACCCATTTGTATGTCAAACCCTAGCACCTTTATGTATTTAGTTTTCTTTATGTGTATGAGCATTGTACATGGAATCATGTTTTATTATTTTAAGAATGTGTGTAAAAATCCTAATAAAAATATTTTTTATATAAATATATCAGTTAACATGTTAGTATGTTAGGTTAATGTGTTTTTTCTAATATGAGTAATATCTCTATAGCTATTATTTCAGAGTCATTCTCTTTATTTGTAATAATTTTGTTCCTCTGTTTGTACCATGAAATAAAATAAATACATGCACACATGCACACACACAGTCTAATTTGTCCTTAGAACTTTTTTATGTTAAGTGCACTCATTTATTTTGTCAACACATTCTGGGGAATAACACCCCCTCAACTAGGCTAGCTACATGTTTCCCCTAGGTACATGAATATTTTATTTTGAAGGCTAAAACCGGAAGCTTGTATTTATAGTATTTTAGCGTAACGTTACTAGACACCGGTCAGACTACAACACAGCCTCATCTTTGTCGACTTTCAGGAGGGCATCAGACACATGAAGAGATGCTTGCCATGTTTAGAAAGAAATCGTCTATTTAAGAATATATACAATGGGTAAAAAGGATAAAGGAGATCGGGGTGAGTTGCTAATGCTCTGGTTCAACCTAGCTAGCTGTTAACGTTTGCCAACGTTTAACGTTACTGTGGCAAGCTGAAAGATGAAAATATTGTGAAACTCCCTGCTGTATAACGTTATTGCTGACCACACTGTAGTTTTGCATCTGGAGTCTTTAAACGCCATTGATTTACGTTATTCCATGTCTTGCTATAGGGTAATGTTAGCATTTGTAGTGAAAGGGTTTAACGTTAACGTTACATAATATTTGTCAAACTGTGAAGAGTAAAACGCAGCCTAAAATGATTAATGAAAACGCAGAAATCGTTCATAAACTACATGACGTATTGACAAATGCGTGTGTAATAAAGCACACAGCGTCTTTTAAACACACACACACCTATTTGACAAAAACACAACTAACACAAGATAACTAATATATTTCTGTTGTAAGTGATTTGTCCACCTCTATTACTGGAAATGTTTTTTTTTTTCTAACTCATACAGACAAGAAGTCCAAGAAGCGTTTCTATGAGGAGGAAGAAGATGAAGAAGAGGTAGTGGGCAGCGAGTCTCAGGAGGCCATACCTGCTGCTGCAGGGAAACAAGTGGATGAGTCCAGTACAAAACTGGATGAATATGGAGCTAAAGATTATCGTGTTCAGATGCTGTTGAAGAATGATCACTCTTCACGCCCCCTCTGGGTGGTAAGATGCGTTTGGATTGTGGATTTCCGCACTTAAGACACTTTACAAATTAAAAACTAGGTGGTTGTCTTGCTGATTTTTCACAATATTATAAGATATATCTCTTTGTATTTCTTTCTCCTCTTTTTTTTTTTTTTTTTCATTCTTATCTCCTCCAGGCTCCAGATGGACACATCTTTTTGGAAGCCTTCTCACCAGTGTATAAGTACGCCCAGGATTTCATGGTGGCCATTGCAGAACCAGTGTGCCGGCCTAATCATATTCATGAGTACAAGCTGACGGCCTACTCCCTGTATGCAGCTGTCAGTGTGGGGCTGCAGACCTCTGATATTGTGGAGTACCTGCAGAAACTCAGCAAGACGTCGTTACCTGATGGCATCGTGCAGTTCATTCAGGTCTGAATGAGAGAGTATCTGGAGTTTTGATGGAAGAGGACAATTTCCAAATGTATTGTTTTAAGTTGTGTGCAAAATGTGGTTATTTATTCATTGCATTTCAACACTTTCCTTCTCTCAGCTCTGCACAGTGAGCTATGGCAAAGTCAAACTGGTGCTCAAGCACAATAGGTAAAGTCATTTCAACAACCGTTCCTTCTGTCTTTATATCATTAGGCATTCCCTTGGCACTCTTCTTAAACTGTGCTGCCTGTCTACCTTCAGGTATTTTGTTGAGAGTACCTTCCCTGATGTGATCCAGCGCCTTCTGCAGGACAACGTGATCCGTGAATGCCGTCTCCGCACTGCAGACGGAGCAGACACCGAGCTTATTACTGAAGTCATCTACAGCAAGTCAGCGGTATGCCATCCAACTTTTTTTTTTTTAATTTTTTTTACTCACACACACACACACACACACACACACGCAGAAAGTGTGTCACCACAGGTTGACCCTCGCTGTGCTGCAGGTGCTATCTGTGTGAACTGCTACAGGCCAAGAAGCCACTGAGGGGTTATCTGAAAGCCACTGCCCTCACCACACACACCCACACACACACACAAAGTAATTTATTATTATTTAAATAATTTAAACATCTTACAAACAATTACATTTGTGTGTTTACTGGCCAATGCTGGTGCATTATGACACATTGTAACAACATAATAATAATGACATGAGGAAGGATGTCTTGTGATCCATTAACTAAACAGTCATATCAGGCCCTTTTAGGTTTTTTTCTAACCTGTCAGTTATTCTACCATTTAATTTGAAAATCAGTAACAAGTTGTGCTTTGGAGACATCCCTGTAGAGGGCCAACAGGAGTTGTAACTGTTGCCCTGGTCATTCACTAACAAATGTCCCTCGATGTCTCCTGTCAGATTTCCAAGTCTATTGAGGAAAAGGGAGGTACTTCCACCTCACAGCAGCCCAGCGATGGACAAACTTCAACCCAGCAGGTCCCCGAGGACATCTTCAGCTACTATGAGCAGATGGATAAAGAAGAGGAGGAGGAGGAAGAGACTCAGACTGTGTCTTTTGAGATTCGCCAGGTACACATCAGATTTATGTTCTCCTATTTTTGCTGTTTCACTACTACATACTTAACATTACTGCTGACATTTATGCCATTCATGTTTTGTAGCTTTATTTAAAAGTTAGTACCCTGCTTCAAAAATGTAATCACATTTCTATGCCCTACTCTGAACTGTTCTTCTCTGACCTGGTGTAGGAGATGATTGAAGAACTGCAGAAGCGTTGTATTCAGCTGGAGTACCCCCTCCTTGCAGAGTATGACTTCCGCAATGATACAGTCAACCCAGACATCAACATAGACCTGAAGCCCACTGCTGTGTTGCGGCCCTACCAGGAAAAGAGTCTGCGCAAGATGTTTGGGAATGGACGTGCTCGCTCCGGGGTCATCGTGCTGCCCTGCGGTGAGACAGCTGGTTTACTGCAGTCAAGCGAGGACGAGACATTGAGGGACAAAACTGAAAGGATACACCCAGAGCATTTCATCACAAAATGAAAATAAACTTGAATATGAAATACTAATAGCTTAGCCCATATAAAAAAAAAACAAGGGATATACTCTTGTACTAAGTAGATTTTTCTTGAGTATACCCTTAACTAGGGATGTAACGGTATGAAAATCTAACCTCACGGTTATAGGGACCAAAATTATCACGGTTTTCGGTATTATCGTGGTACTTTTGAAAGTGTGTTAAATATGTTCTTAAAGCACTGATAGGCCTACACAAGCTGAAAATAGTTTCAAAAAGTGTAACCTTGTTTATTATATTATATAAAAATATAGGCAATAGGCTGATATTTGTCTGAGCACTGTCATCTCCTCCTTCCGCCATGATTCCAGCTTCAAGAAACGCACGTTGTAGCTACTTCAGGAGACTCGGATGAAGCTGGGAAGGATTAAACACGCAGTTTCCACACTGTGGTAATCCACCGTGATGATAATAATGACATTTTAAATGAAAACGGTAATTGTTATTGTCAACATTTTTAACGTGGTTTACCGTTGCCACCGGTAATCGTTACATACCTACCCTCAACCCAAACTATTGCTAACTACCGTATTGGTAATCTTTTGTAGCATCCATGTTGTGTGTAAAAAGCTTGTATGTCTCAATATTTTATCTCCCCATTGCTTTCCAGGAGCGGGAAAATCTCTGGTGGGCGTGACAGCAGCGTGCACGGTGCGTAAACGCTGTTTAGTGTTGGGGAACTCCTCGGTGTCAGTGGAGCAGTGGAAAGCTCAGTTCAAGATGTGGTCCACTATCGACGACTCGCAGATTTGCCGCTTCACTTCCGACGCCAAGGACAAGCCCATCGGCTGCTCAGTGGCCATCAGCACCTACTCTATGCTGGGTCACACCACCAAGCGCTCCTGGGAGGCTGAGAGAGTCATGGAGTGGATGCGGAGCCAGGAGTGGGGACTCATTATCCTGGATGAGGTGCACACTATCCCTGGTGAGTTGTTCTAAAATGGATCTGATACTGCCTAAAATGCTGGTATCGCTATCGGCGAGTCTATGCAGCGATTCAATGCCACGTCACTTAGCCCCGAAATCCACTCTTAAGTAAAAAGAAAGTTATTTGGCATTCATTCTCTGTAACCTGAGCAAGGCCATACGAACAATGAAAGCAATCGGATCGGTACTCGGTATCGGGAAGGAAAAAATTGTAATGGAACATCTGTAATTATTGTACATCAGTTTTCCAGACAACTCGATATATTACCTTCCAATGTAACTGCCTCATGCAAACAATATTTTCGGGTTATAGTGCGATTATAGACACATGATGTAGACACATACAGTATGTTGGTGATATTAATCTCCATGTTGACATAATACTTGTATTCTGTGCTTTCCGTAGCCAAGATGTTCCGTCGTGTTCTGACCATTGTCCAGGCACATTGCAAAATGGGGCTCACTGCCACACTGGTCAGGGAAGATGACAAGATTGTGGACCTGAACTTCCTAATTGGACCTAAACTATTTGAGGCCAACTGGATGGAATTGCAGAACAACGGCTACATTGCCAAAGTCCAGTGTGCAGAGGTGAGTCTTGCAGTATTATACCATACATTGAGACAATTAGTCAACATTGATTGTGTGCTCTTCTCTGTGTGGACTTCTATGCGACTTGATGGATGTTAAGCTGTCTTATGTCATTAAAGTCAGACAGCTTGCATAGTTGTCTGAAGCCATGCCCAAAAAGTTGATTGTTGAATAATTTTGGCTAGTGTCTCGCATGAACTACAGTTGGACCCAGATATGTAGCCACCAAATGGGACATTTTTTTGGTGAACTAAGATATGTCAAAGATTAACATTGTGGGTATATAAACCATAATATCCTATGACTCAAGGGTCTTTGGTATAGCTGCAGTCAATATTCAATATAAAAAGTACCTTGTGAGCATTTTCCACATTGATAAAACTATCAGAACAATGTACCTGTTTGTGCTTTAGGTGTGGTGCCCGATGTCTCCAGAGTTCTACAGAGAGTATGTGGCTATCAAGACAAAGAAGCGCATGCTGTTTTATACAATGAACCCCAATAAGTTCCGCGTTTGCCAGTTTCTCATTCGCTTCCACGAGCGGCGCAATGACAAGATTATGGTCTTTGCTGACAACGTGTTTGCCTTAAAGGAATACGCCATTCGCCTCAACAAGTATGTTATTTATGACGAGCAGCATTTCAAATGTTTGAGTAAATTGCCTGTTCTGATAGGATTTCTTTGTGTTTAAACTCTGCTCTCTCTCATTTTCCTCTCAAGGCCTTACATCTATGGCCCAACCTCTCAGGGGGAACGAATGCAGATTTTACAGAACTTCAAACACAACCCCAAGATCAACACCATTTTCATCTCCAAGGTAAACGAATCAATCTCTTATTGATTTACTGTATGTAATATTGGCCTACTCATTCAGCCATCTTGTGCCCTTTTGTTGGCCAGTAGGTGGCACACAAGTGGAACAATATCCCAGTAATGGAATGGATACATGTCTGTGAATTTGTCCTATATTCCTGCTACCAAACAGGTTGGAGACACCTCATTTGACTTGCCGGAAGCCAATGTTCTGATCCAGATCTCTTCCCATGGTGGATCACGCAGACAGGAGGCCCAGAGGCTTGGCAGAGTCTTACGAGCCAAGAAAGGTCAGTTTGTCTACAAAAACAAACTTTGAACCCTTTGATTGTTTGCCTGTGCTAACACACACTGACGTAGCTGTGTTGTCTACCTCCATCCGTTAACTAAAACAGATATTATTACTCTGCCTGTCTGCTTGTTTAGGAATGGTAGCAGAGGAGTACAATGCCTACTTCTACTCACTGGTGTCCCAGGACACCCAGGAGATGGCTTACTCCACCAAGAGGCAGAGGTTCCTGGTGGACCAGGGTTACAGCTTTAAGGTGTGTTCACCCTTACAGCATCTTCTAATCTCCACTCAATTTCACATTATTCATACACCATGGACCATATAAGTTTGCTCTCACAGTTTGGAACAATTACACTGAAGGATAGGTCACACGAGACACAGAATCTAAAAGTGCCAAAGGTTTATTCCATATAGTTTTGGACAACCTCATTTAAATGTAATATTAATTTGGAAAAAGTGTTTAGTTAGTTTATTTAAATAATATTACATTACAAACTTGTTTCTGTTATCAATAATATTGCGGCAAGACAAGTTTGAGCCTGATGTGATGTTTAAACAAATGTGTGTGGTGTTAATCAGATCCAGTCTGGCTGGACTTGTGAAGCAGTCCAAGACTAAACAAAAACTGAACCAGAAAAAAAATCTGTACAATTTTAATTAGTTAGAGTTCATATCAAATGACAAAATGCCTGTAAATGTTTAAGTAAAATTGTAACTATATATATATATATCTATTGTTTGTGAATTAAAAAAAAAAAGTGTGTGTGCTTGATCCTTGGTCTTCATTTATGTGACACCTCATTCCTGTTCAATTTACAAATACTATTTTTTTTTTTTCATGTTGTCATGTTCCTCTTCTTTCATAGGTGATCACAAAGTTGGCAGGTATGGAGGAAGAGGAGTTGATGTTCTCCTCAAAAGATGAGCAGCAGCAGCTGCTTCAGAAGGTCCTCGCTGCTTCAGACCTGGATGCTGAGGAGGAAGTGGTGGCAGGGGAGGTGGGCGGACGACCACAGGTGAGGACTTTCGCTAAACCTGGACTCAGAAAGCCCACGTAGGCAATTGCCAATGTACAATGATGCTATTGTATATTACAATATTCTCACTAGTTTTCTCTCTCCCTGCTTCCCCATCAGTTCTCAAGACGAACGGGCACCATGAGCTCCATGTCAGGTGCCGATGACACCGTCTACATGGAATATCAGAGTCGAGGCAGCAAAGCCGCATTGGGCAAAAACATTCATCCACTGTTCAAGCGCTTCAGAAAGTAGGCGCGCTGACTCAAACCCTGGCACCTAAAGACTTACTCAGTCACAACAAGGTAATAGGAGAAAGTTGGGGCGCAATAATGTATACTAAGTTCGGATAACCGTCTTGCAGTATTATACCATAAATTGAGATAAAGGGATGCACACAATTAGTCAACATTGATCATGTGCTCTTCTCTGGGTAGACTTCTATGTGACTTGATAGCTGTTAAGCTGTCTTATGTCATTAAAGTCAGACAGCTTGCATAGTTGTCCATCTGGTCTGGAGAACAGAGCAATGACTGAATATACCCTGAACCTGAATATTATCAAATGATGATATGCTGTACATTGCTTCCTCCTGGTAGCCGATGGTGACGACGGTTGAAATGACTTGTACATCTAGTTAAGAACGCAGCGAATGACGCCTGCAGGGCTCGACGGCTCTATGTGATAAATTTGAAAGTCTCATCTCCAGCTCCCTCAAGCACCTACATGCGATGACATTTACAGATGACATGCAGTGATAACTCTGTCCAAGTGTCAACTGTGTCTTTTTGTTTTTTCATTTCTGTGTTGCGTTGCAGTGATGCAGCTAGCCAATAGGGCCTGTTCCGCAACACATTTAGGTGTTTTTGAAAATCAAGCTTAATTCCACAACGCCTAAAGGCTTTGACTTGTTTGCAGTAATGTCTGTGTGTAGGATAAGAGGGTGATGTTAGCCTTACGTGGAATAACCTGCATCTTATCTACTGTTGGTGTGTGTGCTTCACTGACAACTGTATCTGAGGAGGAAAACCAAGGATGTATATTGGAATTTTTGTAAGTGCGGCTACATTTTTAGACATTAAGACATAACCAATTAAACCCACATAATCAGTGGACATTAATCTGTTCCTGATGTTAGTTTTCAATAATATGTTTTGTTCTAAAAATTTTGTCTTTAAGATGTTGCTAAATATATTTTGTGAAAGAAATATTATTGGAATTTTGTATTTATTGATTCTGAGAAGTCTGAAAAAATGAAAGCTCTTTGTGTTTACATCTGTAACTGTGGGAGGCTGAAATTAATGTTAGTCTCCTAAGAAATGAATAGTAATTATTCAAATTAGTCTGTTATACACAATGGTGTATAACCGACAAAATATGGCAAAATGGAACATGTCAACAATTAAAATGAGTAAAACTTAAGAAAATAACTATAATAAATAACTTGTTCCTACCAGCAATTTATAGTGACAATAGTAAATAAAGTGTAGCTACAATATTTATTTCACCTTTAAGACTGGAAGGAGGAGAAACTTTTATTTTGGAGGTAGAGAGCAGTCAGGGTTTTGTGGGTCTACTTCATTGGCTTATTGATGACTTAATAACATTTAAAAAACATTGCTATACCACAGGGTAAAGTAATCATCTGAATGGCCTCATCTATAGTCTGGTCAGTTTAATCCCTATTGTGTGTCCTGTGGAGACTCACTTCAGGCTTATTGCTTTGGAAGGAGCAAAATGTAGAAATGTTGAACTCTCATTCAACACCAAAAGTTTAGCCCAGCATGAAAACTTTCTTAGACAAAGACATGAATTGTGTGCAAATATTTTGCATAAAGCTGAACTGCCATTTATCTTTTGGAGAGAGAAGACAGATGTTACACATGTACATCTAATGCCGCATGAAAAGCCTCCCTTTTTTTCAAAAGACTCAATTATAGTATAAAAACGAATGGCAATCCTAAATCATTTTACAACAGCATGCTGGCAGAACATGCAAGACAACTGGCTAAATATTTCATTTAAAATTTCTAACTCATTGTCCTTGGCTCATTTTCTGTGGTGATAAAATATATATATATATATATATATATATATATATATATATATATATATATATATATATATATATATATATATATATATATTCACCTGTTATTACAGTTATACTTGTCAAACCTTTAACCCTTGTGTTGTCCTCTGGTAAAATTTGACCTAATTTCAAAGTTTTTTTATATCAGAAATATGTTGTTTTTTTTTCAACCAAATTGCCCAAAAATAACATGAGGGATGGAAAGGAATAATAAATAATATAATAAATACTTTTTTAGTATACTTGTATGTTCCAGTGAACAACTGTATCTGCCTGCAGTAACTAGAGTACATTGAAAAGAGTATTGCAGTCATTTAGTACATTTAGTGCCACAGAAGACATTATGCAACAGTTCTCACAGACTGAGGAGTATAGTTAGTGTTTAGTTGTTAAGATTCCATTGCTCTGAATGACTAGAAGGACTTTAATGAAGTTGTTGACTTTTAAAAGGCATCAATTCACAATTTGGGCAAAGAGATATGACATAAAGTACCACTTCTCCAAAGATGTTAGATAATGGTTTCTTTGTGGTACTTTTTAAAATACAAAACAGGACAGCTTAGGCCGGAGTAAGCATTTGCTAACCATTTTTGTGAATAGCCTGACATCAATAGAGAGGAATGTTAAGATGGATATAAATCTCTAAGCTGTGCCATGGGATTGTGGGAGTTTGGGATCCCTCTGTTACAAAACTTGTTCCTTTTTTACATTTTCCTTCACTGCCCTCATTCACTTTTACTTTCTCCCCACCTTTCCATTCATCCCACCTTCGCTTTCTGATCCCAGGCAGTATTCATGTTGATAAGAGGCTCACAGAGATTATATAAGGCCCAGCTGGAGAGAGGAGAGGAGGTGAAGGGGGGACTGCTCACACTCATGCTCATTACCAAGGAGATGAGCACTGAGGAGATCTACTTTTACGGATATGCTACTGGCTGGGGTTGACACGGTGTGTGACGTGGGTGTCTGTGTGCAGAGAGGGATTTTTGAGCAGTAGCCTATAGAGTTGCAGTGTGTATGAGGTCTGTATGAGCAAGAATGTGGGAGGGATTACGTAACCACTGTGAACATTCAAATTGGCTTAAGGTGACCTTAATTACATTGTGTGTGTGTGTGCCGGAGGTGGGGTGTGTGCACACAGGCTCAATGATTGGTGCGATCTGTGTTTTGGCACGTTGTAACGAACTCCTCGTCCAATAAAAGAATCAACCCAACACCCACAACATCCAGAGCTATCCCATACCTTCTTCTGAAGCGGACATCCGATCCTCTTCCACTGCTGAGGTTGTACAAGCAACTCCTTAAAAGAGTTCCACAATACAGTCCCATCTAACATTACAATACCACCGCGTGAGGACTGCGTGCCAGGATCATTTGATTTGCAGATGTGAACTCTGCCGCTTTTAGACTTTGACTATCATATATCGTTTTTGCGCACGGAAACAAAAGTATAAAAAATAATGGCAATCCTGAATCATTTTACGACAGCATGCTGGAAGAATTTGCAATGCAACCGGCTAAATAAGCAGCTGTTTTTCATTTTACGCGCCTTGCACAAGTCAACAGCAAGCGAGGGATTTAGGATCTCCGCGGCTGGAGAAAAGGCCATGCCTGAAAGGTTGATCACACCGGCGGATGTCGGCAAGAAAACCAGAATCAAGACCCTGAAGGAGATGCCAGGACCCAGCGCCCTGTCCAACTTCATCGAGTTCTTCTGGAGAGACGGGTTTAGCAGAGTTCATGAAATCCAGGTAACGGTGTCCATATATGCCTCTCTTGGTGCTACTGCGTAAAAGCGCACCAGGAGTTTGCCCGCTGCTGGTCAGCATTTCACTCCAGGGTAGGAGTTTACACTGAATGTTCTCTCCCTTACAAGATGCAGAAGACAATCTTTTTATAAAGCGATTTGGTATCTGTCTGTAGAGACAATCTTTTTTTGTACAATAAAGAGTTGGAAATTAGCAGCATGACTAAACAACCTTAGCAGAATAATGAAAACATAAATGGGACTACTATTTGTGTCACTACTGCTTTATAGATGGACCACAGGAAGAAGTATGGCAAAATATTCAAATCCCGTTTTGGGCCCCAGCTGGTGGTCTCAGTAGCGGACCGTGACCTGGTGGCTGAGGTGCTGAGGGCCGAGGGTGTGGCCCCTCAGAGAGGTAACATGGACTACTGGAAGGAGTACAGAGACATGAGAGGCCGTTCCACTGGCCTCATCTCAGCGTGAGTCTCCCTTCAAACTTTGAGATTTTGAGTCTAGAAAGATCCCTATGAAAGTAATGACTTTGGGGATCGACAGGACAATCACCTTAGTTTCTAAATGTGTAGATGGGCACAGCACAAAACTTGTCTGGGCTACATTTTTAAGGTTAGCTCATTTCTTGAATGCCCTTTTACTTCTGGATAGTCTGCTTTTCTATCTGTGAACTGAGTTGGCATTAATACTTCATAATGCTTCATCACTGGTATTATTCTTAATACAAAAATTCCATTTCCTCAATAAGTCTAAAAATGCCTTTCCAAAAATGTACCTTGTTGCTTGTGTCCTGTTTTCCAGTGAGGGAGAAGATTGGCTAAAGATGCGGAGCGTGCTCAGGCAGCTCGTCATGCGTCCCCGTGATGTAGCGGTCTTTTCTGATGATGTGAACCAAGTGGTAGATGACCTCATCAAGAGAGTTGCTATTCTCCGCAACCAGGATTCTGATGGAGCAACTGTTCTCAACGTAAATGACCTCTTCTTCAAATATGCCATGGAAGGTTTGTGAAGACAAATGTTTGTGAATGAACTGAATGTTGGGCATGGTGGATTTGAAAGTGCAGCTGAGGGGGCTGGGGGGAGGGGGAGGGGGGGTGTAAGGAGATCAGTGAGGCCATCAGAGAGGACAACAGGTACGCAGGAGGAGGTGATGGCAGAGAGCAAAATAGAAAAATCCGCAAAACCATGTCTTTAAATCTTCTCAAAATTAGATTTACAACATTATGATTGACCTGTTACATTCCATTTATACTTAAGGGAACAAGTGATGTAAAAGCAATCGTTGCTGCTTTCCAACTGTACAGAAAAGATTACTGAACAGCTGTCTACCTCTTTCATGCCTTTGTCTTGTCTACAGGTATGGCAGTCATTTTGTACGAGTCTCGACTAGGCTGTTTGGAAAATGAGATTCCCCAGGAAACCCAAGACTACATCGGTGCTCTGCACCTCATGTTCAGCTCCTTCAAGACAACCATGTATGCCGGGGCGATCCCCAAGTGGCTCCGACCGGTCATCCCCAAACCATGGGAGGAGTTCTGTCTCTCCTGGGATGGCCTCTTCAAATTCAGTGAGTGTTGTAATTTTTGACCACAGAGTGCACAGAAATACTTTTTAGTATACCCTAATGTCCCAGTGAACTATCTGCCTGCAGTAACTAGAGCACTTTTCAAATGGTATTCCAGTCATTTAGTACTTTACTTCCAAGCCAAGATAACCCAAAAGCCATTATCAGGAGTTTTTTTTTTTCAGATTTGACCAAGCTTCTTCAGAGCCACAGAAGACATTATGCAGCTGTTTTCAGACTGAGGTGTATGATGTCCCTCTGTTACATAACCTATTCATTTTTCCATTTCCTTCACTACCCTCCTTCACCTTCCCTTCCTTCCCACCTTTCCATTCATCCCACCTTCTCTTTCTGATCGCAGGCAGTATTCACGTTGATAAGAGGCTCGCAGAGATTAAGGCCCAGCTGGAGAGGGGAGAGGAGGTGAAGGGGGGACTGCTCACACACATGCTCATTACCAAGGAGCTGAGCACTGAGGAGATCTACGCCAATTTTACGGAGATGCTACTGGCTGGGGTCGACACGGTGTGTGTGTCTTTGTGTTAAAAGGATGTGTGCAAATAGTGTTTTTTAGGAGTTTAGAGGTGCAGTGAGTGTAGCTTTAGCATGAAGTGGAGGGGTTGGGAGTCACATACTGTATGTGTGTGTTGGCGTTCGTGTACGTGTGTTTGAGTCAGTGTTCAAGGGTTAGGTTTCTGGCGCCACATCCGTGCTGTGGCTGTGTAACTGTGCCAGCGTCGGCTCAGAAGAGTGAATCGGTAGGTTAACCAGTATCCCACTGACAAACTTGTTCTCACTCACCTCAGCACGTGGAATTGAAGCCCCTCATTGTTTCCCAACAATTAACGCAAGATTATGGTCTTATATCTGCTTACATTGCAGTCAAACCTGTTGTAAAACATAAAAGAAAGAAATGCATCTCCACAAAGGTTCCTTTAAGAGCAAATGATCGTTACTAATATACTACACATTCGAAGAGGAATGTATGAAATACGCTTTTCTTTTCTCCAGACATCCTTTACTCTTTCATGGGCCTGCTACCTGTTAGCGCGGCACCCTCAAATACAGCAGCAAATCTTTACTGAAGTGACGGAGACCCTGGGACCTGGAGCAGTTGCCACAGCAGACGATGTCCCTCGTCTGCCTCTCATCATAGGGCTGGTCAAAGAGACACTCAGGTACAGACTGCATGAATATCTATACTCCCAGAGCCTTTTCTTCTCTATCTGTTGATGCCTCCCATTTCTCACTTGCAATGTCTTAAACAACTGTGTTTTCATGTTTACATGAGTATATTTGTCCATTATCTTTCTCTGTGTGGGGCTTTCACTGGTAATCTTAGACTTAAAATTTGTGAGAAGATAAGTATATTGTGCTGTTGAGTAACAGTCTTTGTGCACCCCTGTCTGGGAGCAGGTTTTTTCCAGTTCTCCCAGGCAACGGACGGATAACCCAGGATGACTTGGTGGTGGGCGGATACTTAATCCCCAAAGGGGTAAGACTGATAGAGACATAATAGATGTGAGTCCTCTAGTGTGTGCATGTGCTGAAGAAAAAGCATGGCCATAAAAGTCAGCCAAAAACATTACAGTGGGACCAGATGTAACATATCCTGCATTACTCATACATGAGCTGGTTTCATTACATTTTTTGGTTTTCTTACTTTGTTAGATTCAGTTGGCCCTTTGTCACTACTCCACATCTTTTGATGAAGAGAACTTTACTGATGCATCAGACTTCAGACCTGATCGCTGGATACGGAAAGATTCCACAGATCGTGTCGACAACTTTGGCTCAATTCCCTTTGGCTACGGCATCAGGAGCTGCATCGGCAAGAGAATAGCAGAGTTAGAGATGCATCTAGCTCTCACAAGGGTAGGGGATTAATGAATTAGCTGCACACACATTCAAAATATGTATATATATTCACTTTTATGAATGAATAAAGTTGTTATTATTGTGTCATGCACACAACTTTGCCCAGACAGCATGGGCGTACAAGACACCATAAATTCATATCAGCCAGATCCAGAACGACTATCACAATCAGATCTTCAGACCTTCATAGTCTACAACACAAATCACTGACATTTACTATATAATACTGGATCAATAAGAGTAAATACTATACATTTACATTAAATAGTCAATATTGCCTTCTATATCAGGCTTTTGAGACAATGTTTGCAAACCTAAACACAAAAAAAAAAAAAAAAAAAAAAGTTTAACCTTAAATTTAAGGGTATGGTCGAAACATTTCATGGAAAATTAACATTCCTGAAGCATCATAGAATAGTACAAAAAAATCTTCCAAATGACATAGCTCACACAATCCCTGAGTATTGTTGAATCTGACAACCTCAATGGCCAGAGAAAGCAAACCAGCTCCCAGCTGTGCTACTAAAGATCTTTGACTTCTAGATAAACACACTTATAAATGTACTAATTGACAATGAGTCATAAAATCTGATTTGTCTCTTTGCTTCTTGTGCAGCTCATTCAAAAGTTCCACATTGGCGTGTCTCCGCTTACTACTGATGTCAAGGCCAAAACCCATGGCCTGCTCTGCCCTGCTGCCCCCATCCACCTGCAGTTCATCGACAGGGAAAACTAGACTCCGACTCCTCTCCATAAGGTCTACTGTACTTTGTTTTTAAAGTGCTGATTCGTTATTAGGTCTTTGGTTTTTTTATAAATACACTGCCTTTAGTACACCTTTCACCGTTAGGTTGTAGATATCGATCTGAGACTGAGGTTTCTCACCTTTTCCTGTTTGTTAATAAGGAGGACTCTTATCCAGCATGTACAATTAAAGGCAGATTGGACAATGTAAAGTTAAGTTACAGCAGCTTGTGTCATGGCGAAACATGCAAATTGCCCGGGGCTCCACGGCAACACCATTACACTAAAACACAAAAGCTTTGCAATTTCATTGTAAAAAAGCCTAGATTTCTGCTGATCCAATTTGAGAAGGATCTGTTGAGTCCTCAAGGAGGAATTTCAAAATGTTCCAAATTAATATGTTCCTAAAGATGAGAGCTATCCTCAAATTTTGAACATCAAAGGAAATTTATCCCAGCCTTGGCGTGTGCAGCCTGCTGGCAAACCCGAGCCCAATCACTGCAAAACTTTGCAATTCTCGCCTAGGTCTAGTTTGTGTGAATTTTCGAGCATCCCTAGTCCCTCAAAAATGCGATTGTGCAGCAGAAAAGTAATAATCTTTAAAGAAACAATAGTTTCCTTGCACTTTCAGTGATGAATAGTTTGTATGTATTGTTGCATTTCATTCATAAAAACTTTAAATAAAGGTTTTCTGTTACAGAATTTACTTTTGTGAATGTGAAATTTGGAAAACTGATCCATAATATAGAACTGTTTTTGTTCTGAAATGAAGATATCATAAAAAACCAGCACATCGTTGTACAGTAATGAAAAATGAAGAGACATGTTACAACAGATACATTATAGTGGGCAAAACCTTTCCAAAAAACAACAGTACGAGGACAGCTCCAAAACAAGTGTGTGATGTTTAATGATCAAGTCCACAAAAAAGTATATTTTTATATTTTAGGTCCATAAGCAAGAACATATATACAGATGATGCCATCTGCTGAATTCAATTCACTTTAGTTCATTTAGGTTTATTTTATTAAGAAGTCCCACAATGGGAAATTACAAGGCAAGTGCAAGCATGCATGTGAAATACTTAATGATACTTGCTAAATGCTAAATGCATGTATGTACTGTTTAATTCAGTGTCTAATAATGATAATAAAACTATTGGACAACTAGCCAGTATGTGCCATATGTTTTATACATGTTTTATATTATATAGTATATATACAGGCCCGGGGTGGCCTTGTTACTACTACGTGTGTGTGTGTGTGTGTGTGTGTGTGTGTGTGTGTGTGTGTGTGTGTGTGTGTGTGTGTGTGTGTGTGTGTGTGTGTGTGTGTGTGTGTGTGTGTGTGTGTGTGTGTGCCCAGGCCCCTCTTTAGTCCATTTATCCCAAATCTAACACACTGCAGTTGCACAATTCAGGTGTGTTTTCACCAATTTTCTGATCTGTAATTTTACCTCTGTGAGCTCTATTAATCCTATTTTTTTTGTGTGTGTGTGTGTAAACCTTCTAATCTTTGACCCTAATCTTAAACCACCACATAGAATGAGGCAGCATGGATTGAGGACAGTTTTTTTTCTCACCTTCAAAATCAATGCATAGATTTGTCAGAGAGAGCTGGGGTCCTCTAGCCTTTGGGTTCTCTTTCTCACGAGAAAGGTGTTCTGACCATGGAGTCATCGCACGGAATGATTACACTAGCCTTCGGAAGAGTGTCTGGTCTGATACCTTCAAGCACTTCCTGTTTTAAGGGAGGGATATTGTTTCCTACAAGTCCTGTAGCCTGTTTTAGGGTGAACTACCAGGTGTGGCTGCTTTAATGGGATGCACATCATATTCGTGACATGCCCACAAATTGGGTGGCACCTCGTATAGTTCTGACATGTCAACTTCACTACTTCCAGTCACCGCGATGTGTGTGTGTGATGTGCGTTGTGTTTGTGGACTGAGCTCAGTAGTTCTTTTAACTAAGGCAATAGATGTAATTAATGTTTTAAATACGTTACCTATTTTTTTGCTGTACAGCATACTAGGATCCTCTACAGGTCTGAAGTCAGTAAGCCACATCTGTGAGCGTATCCGTGGTCCCAAATCTTTCCATTCCCAGCTGGCAGGTTTTGCCAGCGACACGTCGAGAAGTGCCATCGAGCAATTGTGACTGTGCTTGGGAGAGAGATACAGAAACAGCAGCAACAGACTCTGTCTAGACCCCATACTTACTCAAATCTTTTTTTAGGGCCATCTGACATATACTGCAGTGCAGTGTGTATGGAGTCATACCACATTCTGTTATAATGCTGTGTGTGCAACCTCTTTGAAGTGTGATGTTAGTGAGGCCACACCAGCTGGTACCAGAGACCACTCATAAACACACAGCAGTGAATTTGGGCTGTATTTTACCATTAGTGGAGTAAGTGGTCTAGCCATGTGGGTGTGATTTTAACACTATACCAAACTCACAGATCACTTAATATAAAAGAGAGGCAGAGGAGTGTATGGTTCGATAATAGTAATACCCCCTGATCCTATATTTACATGTTCTTCCACTAGTTTTAGGTGGTTTTGGCAGTGCATTTTTCTTCATCACAGATAATGTAGCTACAGAATCAACTCTACAAGTAATTGGATGTCCTGCTACGCAATTCTGGTAATTTCATATAGCTTGTCTTAGTGTTATTATACATTGCAAATGTAGCGGAGGTGTACTTTGCACTTTAATCTTAACTTTCTGCAAATGTAGCAGGTGGATGTGTACTTTGTACTTTAACCTTAGCTTCTACTTATTAATGGCAGGAGGAGTTGGGTCCGTTCCTGCACCTCCGGCCCTCAGTTCGACTTCGGAGGAAAGGAGCTTTCCTTGGTACAACCGTTTTTGCTTGTGAACAGTCTTTGCGCCAGTCATCGCCTGGTAGCTGTGCACCATATAGAGTATACAGCTGGCTATTTACACACACGTGACAGGATCATTGTATTTGCAGATGTGAAATCTACCGGTTTTAGACTTTGACTCGATCATATTCTATCGTTTGTGCGCACGGAATCACCGAAAAGTATCAAAAACAATGGCAATCCTGAATCATTTTGCGACAGCATGCTGGAAGAACATGCAAGGCTATCGGCTAAATAAGCAGTTGTTTGTCGTTTTACGCGCGTTGCACAAGTCAACAGCAAGCGAGGAATGTGGGATCTCCGCGGCTGGAGAAAAGGCCATGCCTGAAAGGTTGATCACACCGGCGGATGTCGGCAAGAAAACCAGAATCAAGACCCTGAAGGAGATGCCAGGACCCAGCGCCCTGTCCAACTTCATCGAGTTCTTCTGGAGAGACGGGTTTAGCAGAGTTCATGAAATCCAGGTAACGGTGTCCGTGTGGGCTAACCCTCGCCTGGTACTTAATCTCATTTTGTTTTATTTGTGTTGTTAACCAATGGCAAAGAGCCAATGTTATCTCAGCGTCAGCCACATTTGCCGTTTACAGGTCCCAGGCATGGGTATGGGTATGGCAGATGTACATGTGACCTGTCTGAAGCAGTTGAAACAGAAACAATGAAGAAACGGCGCGTGTCTTTCCCAGATTGCTTTTCTCGGTTTGTTTTATTAACGACTCAAAAATCATTTATGGTGCTTTTCCATTACATGGTACCTACTCGCCTCGCCTCGACTCTACTCGCCTCGACTCGCTGTGCGTCCGTTTTCCATTGCAGATTTTAGTATCGCCTCAGCGTGGCTGGTCGTCATAGCGACTGCCGTGGGCGTGGCTTAGTAGCTTGCTTTTCCCATTGACATATCCCCGCGACGCATTTCCTGGTTCTCCGTCTCCATAAACAACATGATATCAAAGAGATAGTTAAAGTTTACTGCTCCAGATTTCCTACCGTGGTCAAATATATATCGCTATAACTCTAGAGTCACTACTTGCTGCTGACATAATTGCCGTCACTCTCTCACTTCTCCCTCGCTCACTAGCTCCCCAAACACACACATACAGCGACTCGACACACACACATCACACATGCACACACCAGCGCACCAGTATAACCATCAGGCCACTTGTATGCTACGGAGAAAGCTCTGCGTGGAGCCGGCAGCAAAAAAACACCGCTGGCTAAACTATTTAAAAATGCCATCTCTCGCTAGCAATGCAGTGATCAGTGACGCTTCTTTCCGACCAATCAGCAGCCTGCAGGGTTCCACGTCACCTTCTCGGCTCGCCTCAGCTCCCTTGGAACCTCGACTGAGCAGGTACTAAAAAAAGTACTTGTTAGCAGGTACCAGGTACTTTTTTTCGTAATGGAAAACCAAAAAAGGCGAGTAGAGTCGAGGCGAGGCGAGGCGAGTAGGTACCATGTAATGGAAAAGCGCCATTACACATGACATTTCTTTTTCACTTTCACTAAACAAAACATTTCTTTTCTACACATTTGGGTAATTTCATATATGCCTATCCTGTCTTAGTGAGCAGGTGGATATGTGTACTTTGTACTTTTTTGTATTGTTTATTTATTGTATTTCTTTTCTTTTCTACGTCTGCATTTACTAGTCTATCACATCAGTGAGCACAGTCACAGCTTTCACGAAACACATTTTACTCTAGTCCTGTGATAAACACATTTTCCTTATTGTTTTACATTCAATTTACGTCGTTGGTCCCTAAAATACCTTTATTTGTTACAGTATATAACTGATAAAAACACCACTTTTCACAATTAGTGTAATTTCAGAGTAGTCTGTAACAATTTATTTAACGGTGCTTATAAGCAGCAATTTGCATTATTAAGACACATATAAGACCTTATAAGATGATTATAACAATTAAGTCCATACAAATGTTAATTAAAGCACAAATAACATATTAATATTGCTAATAAGACACTTATAGGCTCCTTTTTAGAATATTGTTAATGGCTCATATACCTGTAATTGACATTAACAAGATGTTTGTTGAACATTAATTACACTTTATAGGGGTTAGTAATAGATTAACTTGTTTACTATTTGCTTGTAAAACACTTGTTTATAGACCGCTAATAAAAATGAATAAGATGTTTATTAACATTAATGAGACTGAATGAGTTTTAATAATAGTATAAACCACTTTTATTATTGGCTTGTAAAATATTTTTTAGCAATTATTAGAAACTTGTTAACAGTTTATAGATATCAATGTTAATAAGATGTTTAATGACATTAATCAGATTATAGGAGGTTATTGTTATTTTCTTATGAAGGTTAATAAACTCTATTATGCAATTATTAACCAGTAACAATGCTCCTTTGCAGCTACTGGAATTAAAGTGGGAACTTATTAAGATGAGTTAATATTTATAGGCTAAAAAATAATTAATAAAAGAAGGATGTAGAAAAGTACAAAATCACACTCTAAGCCCTCTTTTGTGGAAAAATGTCCTAACATTCATATTTCATAACTTTGAACGCAGCAACAACAACAACAACAAAAAAAGATTTTGGTTATTTAAATATACATTTCATGTATAATTTAGTGAAGATAAGTCAAGACCTTGTTATGGTTTAATGTGGAACATTACAATGCTATGTAAAAATGGTTAAACAGTCATTTTGGATAAAAGCATCAGCTAAATGACATGTAATGTAATAAATAATTAATTTGTAAAAAAATACCATGTTGTTCTGATGTATGGTAAATTATTCATTTTATTGTAATCCAAGTATATCCTTTGTTATAGGTTATAGGCTACATTGTAAAATATTGTAAATTAAGAAATGAGGTATGATTTTGTTAAACAGAGAGAGAACAGAATAACTTATTACCCTGCACTATTTGTGTGGGTTTTTGAAAGAAGACAAAAAGATAAGATTAGGAGAAACACTTGAGAATTAGAAGCGCTACCGAATGTTCTTTTTGTTGCTGTGTTTAGTTGACAGTTATGAAATATGAATGTTATGAAATGTAAAAAAAAAAAAAATCAACGAAAGATGTCATGGAGTGTGATTTTGTGCTTGACAACTAAAACACAATTTTTTTCCACATGCTTTTTTAAAATTATTTTTATAAACATTTACTAATCTTAGGCCCTGTTTACACGTACATGGTTATTTTGGAAAAACTGACACATTTCCCTTCGTTTGTGCCCTTCGTTTACACGCAAACGGAGAATTCGCCTCTGATAATGATTCTTTCTAAAAACTCCAGCCAGAGTGGAGATTTTGGAAAACTTTGTTTGCACGTAAACTGAGACAAACGGAGGTTTAGGCAGCTGAGGAAGTGAGGAAGAGAAGAGCGAGGAAGAGAAGAGCGAGGAAGTGATTTGTTGCTGTTGTTGCTATTTTGGAGATTCTGATTGGCTAATGTGGGCTTGAGCTTCTCGTTATACTGCCACCTACAGGTTTGTAACAGAGGAATAACATACAAGAAGTACCTGTTTTGTTTCCTGCCCTATGCAGTATACTCTTCATCAAGACAAGTAATTACTCATAATCATCTTTTGTTAAAACCTGACACAAACTGATAATGACACACACTATATCATGACACATCTTAAAATAGGTCAGATAAACACACCCCTCTTTTTTAAATTTCATCATCAGCTGTGTGAACAACACCATTAGCCATATAGGCATTACCTTACTGACACAACATTCAGATTTAAGTAAGACCATTATTACAGATCTGCTTCAATGGGATACAAAAAAAAATATAGTATTCATAATCATTTACATTTTGAGCTAAATCATACATCTAATCTAAGCATGTAGGTGTACTACTAAAGGGAATCACTCAAGTTTATTTGGTGTCAGCATGGAATGAGAAGCACTCAGCCAGGTTTGCAGCCACAGCAGAGAATTGGATGCACAAAATGGAAAGAACAAAGGGAGGATGGCAGCATATATACGCTGCAGCTCATAACCCTTAAAGGTCCCATGACATGGTGCTCTTTGGATGCTTTTATAGATACCTTAGTGGTGCCCTAATACTGTATCTGAAGTCTCTTTCCCGAAATTCAGCTTTGGTGCAGAACTACAGCCACTAGAGCCAGTCCCACAATGAGCTTTCCTTAGAATGTGCCATTTCTGTATCTGTAGCTATAGAGGAGGAGAGTGGGCGGGGCAAGGTGGAGGGTGGGGGTGTGGCCTTGACCAACTGCCACTTTTCTTATTTGAAAGCCATGATGTCTCTCTCTCATGGGTTGGCCAAATTCTCTGGGCGGGCAAAGCAGAGAAAGGGGAGGTAACCTTGCTTGTTATGACCTCATAACAAGCAGATTCCAAAACGGCTCATCTGAGCTTTCATTTTCTCAAAGGCAGAGCAGGATACCCAGGGCTTGGTTTACACCTATCGCCATTTCTAGCCACTGGGGGACCATAGGCACTCATATTAATGTTAAAAAACCTCATAAAGTGAAATTTTCATGCCATGGGACCTTTAAATTGCCTCCCTTCCTCGTGTCTTAGTCCCTCCCACAGAGGAGGCACGGGAGAGACGCGAGGAACTCATGGGAGGAGAGAGGCAACGAGCAAATGTGTTTTAGAGTGCTGAGACGTCCTTTCCTCTGAAGCGTCACATGAATTCGTCAGCTGTATGGTCGGAATTAGCAACTCCTTCAGCTGCACGGCTTCTGGGAAGGTTGCTCTCGTATGACCTCGGCTATTCGATGATCCCTACCTCAGTGCTCGCTCCTCGGTCCTATCCTCAGAGCTATCAAAATAAGGGTTATGAGATGCAGCCACAGCCTCTAATTAAGCCAAGTAATTATACCTGAGGGGGCCGGTTCCTTTCCAAACCCACTTTATCCTCCCTGCCTCGGGTGTGGTCATGTGGCCTCTTTCGGGGAACTTTTAACAACTACAATGCATTACATTTCTATTTAATAAAAAAATAGTCAGTCTAATAAAATAAAAGGAGTCCTATTTTTGTCCTAATTTTCTTCAAAAGAAATACACGTGACTACTAATTTATTTGTGTCACTACTGCTTTATAGATGGAGCACAGGAAGAAGTATGGCAAAATATTCAAATCCCGTTTTGGGCCCCAGCTGGTGGTCTCAGTAGCGGACCGTGACCTGGTGGCTGAGGTGCTGAGGGCCGAGGGCGTGGCCCCTCAGAGAGCTAACATGGAGTCCTGGAAGGAGTACAGAGACATGAGAGGCCGTTCCACTGGCCTCATCTCAGCGTGAGTCTCCCTTCAAACTTTGATCATTTGAGTCTGGACAAGGACTTGAAATTAATAACTTTATAGGTCGACAAGATAATAGTCTATAATATAGACTATATAGATTTAGACTGTATATCAATGACGTTCCATTTACGGAATTGTTCCGTTGCCTGATGTCCCTCATTTTCGGTCGGATGTCCCTCACCTTCCGCTTTCTTTGTGTTGGCATTCTAAACTCCAGTCGATTTCAGGAAACATCCTCCAAGCTAGAACTGAAAATCTAATTATATGTACCTTTTTTTTTTGAGTAAAAGTCTCATCACACACTCAACAGCCCTTTTAATTCCAGAGCTGGCCTCTCTATGTGCACATTCCCCCAAAACAAGTTCCTACCCGAGGCTTTTTTGCAGAGGCACCGTACCTTTGTCTGACGCTAAGATGAAGAGAAGCCGCCAAAGGTGATTGTGATTGGTTTAAAGAAATGCCAATAAACCGGAGCAAGGTTTTCTCCTATCCAGGAATGTTGTGTGGACTAGCCCCACATTCCTCCTCAGCGCTGTGGAGATAGGTCTGGCAATGCAGGACTAACAGGATAATGACAAGGCAATCTTCTCTGCAAGTCTGTGAATGCCTTTCCAAAAATGTACCTTGTTGCTTGTGTCCTGTTTTCCAGTGAGGGAGAAGATTGGCTAAAGATGCGGAGCGTGCTCAGGCAGCTCGTCATGCGTCCCCGTGATGTAGCGGTCTTTTCTGATGATGTGAACCAAGTGGTAGATGACCTCATCAAGAGAGTTGCTATTCTCCGCAACCAGGATTCGGATGGAGCAACTGTTCTCAACGTAAATGACCTCTTCTTCAAATATGCCATGGAAGGTTTGTGAAGACAAATGTTTGTGAATGAACTGAATGTTGGGCATGGTGGATTTGAAAGTGCAGCTGAGGGTGCTGGGGGGAGGGGGAGGGGGGGTGTAAGGAGATCAGTGAGGCCATCAGAGAGGACAACAGGTACGCAGGAGGAGGTGATGGCAGAGAGCAAAATAGAAAGATCCGCAAAACCATGTCTTTAAATCTTCTCAAAATTAGATTTACCACATTGCGATGGACCTGTTACATTCCAGTTATACTTACATTAAGGAACAAGTGATGGAAAGCAATCATTGCAGCTTTCCAACTGGATTATTGAACCGCTGTCTACCTCTTTCATGCCTTTGTCTTGTCTACAGGTGTGGCAGTCATTTTGTACGAGTCTCGACTAGGCTGTTTGGAAAATGAGATTCCCCAGGAAACCCAAGACTACATCGGTGCTCTGCACCTCATGTTCAGCTCCTTCAAGACAACCATGTATGCCGGGGCGATCCCCAAGTGGCTCCGACCGGTCATCCCCAAACCATGGGAGGAGTTCTGTTTCTCCTGGGATGGCCTCTTCAAATTCAGTAAGTGCTTTAATTCTTTACCAAAGAGGGCACATAAATACTTTTTAGTATACCTTTATGTTCCAGTGAACTATCTGCCTGGAGTTCTTTTAAAAGGGTATTCCAGCAATTTAGTACTTCACTTCCAAAAAGTGAAAGAAAATTAAAGCAGAGGAGGCAGAGGTTTCCTGATTTATAGTCCATAGTAAGGGTCAAGCTGGATGCTACAGAGGCTTTGTTAAAAGATTGAAGTCTCCAAGCCGAGAAAGCTATCATCAGGATTTGTTTTTCTTCAGTATTGACTAAGCTCTTCCGGAGCCACAGAAGACATTATGCAATTGTTTTCAGAGACTGAGGAGTACTTCCCATGGTACAATTGGTGTTTGTGGTGGTTGCTTTTTTCTGAATGACTAGAGAGGCTTAAAATGAAGTTGTTTACTTTTAAAAGGCACATAAAAAGATATTTGTTGCATCATCCAATCACAATTGGGGCATGGGGATATATGACATAAAGTACCACTTTACATGTCTCCAGAATGGCTTTCTCCAAAGAGCATTGGTGTGAATACTGGAAAAATTCCAAACCTGTTCTTCTACTGCAATAAGGCTTTTTTCAGATTTTTACAGTGACAGAATGTTCACAGCTAGAGTGGTGACATCACACCTTTACAGTGGAGAGAAGCTTTAACAACTTCTGAAAAAGATATATGTAACTGGCTCTCAGTCATACAATTTTCACTCTCCAGACGTTGATTTTGTGTCCGAATGAAGGAAGAATTGTTTCGGTTGCCAGCATGTTACTATGAAAGCAGACCGACTTACACGTGTTGCTCTGTGAGCCTAAAAGTGACAGGAACTCCCAACAATCTGCACAATAAAAACTAATGTAAACTGAGAACAGAACAACCATTTTTAGACACAAGCAGACAGTACTAGTTTTGTCTCACACACACACACACACACACACACACACACACACACACACACACACACACACACACACACACACACACACACATGCAGTGTAATTTCTTACCCAGTGGTCAGTTTATGTTAACAGGATTCTAGAGATGGATCTAGTTGTATGCATGTATCTCATCAAGGAACTCATTTTTTTCAAAATAAAAGCCACCAACAATCACAGAAAACTAAGTTCATCCCTACGATTAACCTTGTTTTTCCAAAATAAAAGTGCATATACTTCAACTCATGTCAGGGCTTGGACCTTAGCCGGTAATTTATCCTTATTCCAACAAGACAAATAAAGAAACCTCAACTCTAACACTTGAGCTCATTTAAGTCCTTGCTCTGAACTCCCATTGGAACTTCTTTCCTTGCTTACTCTAGCCTTCATCCTTTTCCCACCTTCCCAACTAGTCATACTGCTTCAGCTACTTTTTCATGCATTTTCAACTGTCATGATTTGTAGCTAACTCCATTTAAACCATAAAATGTTACACGTCTTTCATCCAGTAAAAGTTTTCTACAACTTTGAATTCCCATTTATACTTCCCATATATACTCAAATATTCAATGCTTTTCTTTTCTTCAGAAATTGCATTCTCTAGTTATATATAATTTATAATAGTTTTATATATAGTGTGTAAACATGTTTGATTAATGCTTTCTTTGTGGTTCTTTTTAAAATACAAAACCGTACAGCTTAGTTCGGGTTAAGCATTGGCAAAAAAAGTTTTTATGAATAGCCTGACAACAATAGAGAGGAACATTGATTGCATATAAATCTCTAAACTGTGCCGTGGGATTGTGGGAGTATGGGATCCCTCTATTACATAATCTGTTCTCTTTTTTCCATTTTCCTTCACTACCCTTCCCTTTTCCCCACCTTTACATTCATCCCACCTTCTCGTTCTTATCCCAGGCAGTATTCACGTTGACAAGAGGCTCGCAGAGATTAAGGCCCAGCTGGAGAGGGGAGAGGAGGTGAAGGGGGGACTGCTCACACACATGCTCATTACCAAGGAGATGAGCACTGAGGAGATCTACGCCAATTTTACGGAGATGCTACTGGCTGGGGTCGACACGGTGTGTGTCTGCGTCCGTGTGTGTGTGTTTAAGTCATTGTTCAGTTTCAAGAGTTGGGTTTCTGCCGCCACATCCATGCCTGTGTAGCTGTGCCAGCATTGGCTGACAGCAGTGAATCGGGAGGTTACACAGTATGACTGTCTATTCTTATTACATTTGATCTAACATGCACAGTTTAATAAGGGCTGGAGGGATAAAGGGCTGAGAGTGCAGCTGGTGAAGTGGACTTGAGTGTCTTCTCAGCACTGGAATTGAAGCCCCTTATTATTTCCCAACAGTTATGCAACAATACAGAAACTCTTATATCTGCTTACATTGCAGTCTAACCTGTTCTAAAACATCAAGAATAATAGGCAACATCTCCACAAAGATTTCATTTAAGAGCAAATGAACAATACTAATATACTACACATTCAAATAGCAATGTATACAACAGATTTCTTTTAAAGAAATCACCTCCTTATTTTCTCCAGACATCCTTTACTCTTTCATGGGCCTGCTACCTGTTAGCGCGGCACCCTCAAATACAGCAGCAAATCTTTACTGAAGTGACGGAGACCCTGGGACCTGGAGCAGTTGCCACAGCAGACGATGTCCCTCGTCTGCCTCTCATCAGAGGTCTGGTCAAAGAGACACTCAGGTACAGACTGCATGAATATCTATACTCCCAGAGCCTTTTCTTCTTCTTTTCTTCTTTTTGTTTGCTCTCACTTGCAATGTTTGAAACAACTGAGCAATAGTTTAATCGACTTTAAAAGTTAGGGCATGACTGTTCAACATGTTCATGTTACATCAGTATCTAATTTGTCCATTATCTTTCTCTGTGTGGGGCTTTCACTGGTTATCTTAGACTTAAAATTTGTGAGAAGATAAGTATATTGTGCTGTTGAGTAACAGTCTTTGTGCACCCCTGTCTGGGAGCAGGTTTTTTCCAGTTCTCCCAGGCAACGGACGGATAACCCAGGATGACTTGGTGGTGGGCGGATACTTCATCCCTAAAGGGGTAAGACTGATAGAGACATAATAGATGTGAGTCCTCTAGTGTGTGCATGTGCTGAAGAAAAAGCATGGCCATAAAAGTCAGCCAAAAACATTACAGTGGGACCAGATGTAACATATCCTGCATTACTCATACATAGGCCATCTGTTTTCATTACACAACTGACATTTTTTCTTACTTTGTTAGACTCAGTTGGCCCTTTGTCACTACTCCACATCTTTTGATGAAGAGAACTTTGGTGATGCATCAGTCTTCAGACCTGATCGCTGGATACGGAAAGATTCCACAGATCGTGTCGACAACTTTGGCTCAATTCCCTTTGGCTACGGCATCAGGAGCTGCATCGGCAAGAGAATAGCAGAGTTAGAGATGCATCTAGCTCTCACAAGGGTAGGGGATTAATGAATAAGTTGTACACACATTCAAAATGTGTTCAGACATATACAGTATATACTATATATATATATATATATATATATATAATTAATAAAGTTGTTATTATTGTGTCATGCATACAACTTTGCCCAGACAGCATGGGCGTACAAGACACCATAAATTCATATCAGCCAGATCCAGAACGACTATCACAATCAGATCTTCAGACCTTCATAGTCTACAACACAAATCACTGACATTTACTATATAATACTGGATCAATAAGAGTAAATACTGGATCAATAAGAATAAATATACATTTTAATAAAATAGTCCATATTGCTGTTTATATCAGGCTTTTGAGACATTTTTTGCAAACCTAAACACTAAATTAAACAATTAAACTTTCTTGGCCAAACCATTTCATGGAAAAATTAACATTCTTAAATCATCATAGTAAAAAAAAAATACTAATTTTCTAATTCTTCCAAATGACATAGCTCACACAATCCCTGAGTATTGTTGAATCTGCCAACCTCAATGGCCAGAGAAAGCAAACCAGCTCCCAGCTGTGCTACTAAAGATCTTTGACTTCTAGATAAACACACTTATAAATGTACTAATTGACAATGAGTCATAAAATCTGATTTGTCTCTTTGCTTATTGTGCAGTTCATTCAAAAGTTCCACATTGGCGTGTCTCCGCTTACTACTGATGTCAAGGCCAAAACCCATGGCCTGCTCTGCCCTGCTGCCCCCATCCACCTGCAGTTCATCGACAGGGAAAACTAGACTCCGACTCCTCTCCATAAGGTCTACTGTACTTTGTTTTTAAAGTGCTGATTAGTGCGTCTTACCTCCTCCCGTTCGTTAGTGAGGACACAAATGAGTGTGGGACCAGTAAAGATAGATTCATACTAATGTGCATACATGTGTGTTATAATGTGTGAACACACGTTAATACATAATCACACTGTTTCCTCTTAAGAAAAAACTGTTTATAATATTTTTAAATGTAAACAAATTCTAGGAAAAATGCTTTTAGCTTTTTTTATATAAAGGGACTTTGATAATCCTGTGAGATAGAACTAAAGAATGATTTATAAACTAAAAAGTAGATTATTTGCTCAACTAATGAAATATGTATTTTTTTACACTACGCTTGGATCAATACATTTGTTCAATGTTTCTGGTTTATACGCTGTTTGTGTGAATACAATTATTTTACCAGAATGTTGGTCACATCATGATTTTATTGAGAAGGACCACGTATGTTGCAGAATAGTTTTAGCAAGAGGAAAGAGAGGAGTTGGTGTGCTCAGGGCCGGCCCTGACCAATTTGGGTGCCCTGGGCAAGATTTTAGCTGGTGCCCCTTGCATCGCTGCCAATTCCACTACCAATCATTGTGTCCATACACTCAAACTTGCATAACTAACTAACAAGTCAATAGGCTGCTGCAACAAGAGTTAATGCTGGTTAGAAAACAAAAACAAAAAGTATAATATTGGGCTCAAAGCATGCATTGACGTTGGACCACAAACTGTGCCTTTCATTGCAGGGAAATGCTATTGAACAGGTAAAAGTGGCTAAATTGTTGGGTGTCACGATTGATAAAACATTATCATGGACTACTAATATTAACAACATAGTGTCCAAAATGAGTAGAAACATCTTTATCATTAAAAGATATGCTTGACTGTTGACAGAGTCAACAATTAAGTTAGTAACGCAGTCTCTAGTCTTGTCTCATCTGGACTATTACTCTATGATCTGGTCTGGTGCGTCAAAACAGGAGCTTGTCAAGAGCAGCTCGCCTTGTTCTTTGCTGCCCCACAAGGAGACTAGCATGCAGCCTGATGGTATTTTTTAAGAATATCTGTACATTACGTAAACCCACCAACATGTTCACACAGCTATTACCTACCAATGATGGACATGGTTATTATATCAGACTGGCTGTAGGATATGGCTTTACTCTGCCAATGCCCAGAACTAATGCTCTTAAAAAAATTGTATAAAGCTGTAACATATTGGAACATTTAATCTTAATGAGAAATACAGTACGTCAAGCTTAAAAAAGAAACTAAGAGAAGCTTTAGGTTAAAACCTGTTTGATTCAGTTATTCATTTCTATTGTCTTTTTTATTTCTTTCTTAACTAGATATTTTATTTCATGTTACTGTTTTCTGTTGTTGTTTTTATAACATGAAAAACATGATACTGTGCCTTTTGTTTTACAAAATCCAGGACGTTTTAATTTTTCTAATATAACAATATGTATTTTGCTTTATACTATTTGTTTGTGTTTGTCTTGTGTTGGACCCCAGGAAGAATAGTCTTCACTATGGTGATGACTAATGGGGATCCTTAATAAACAATAAACAACAATGCTTTTGATGTTTTATTTTAGAAACATAACAAAACACTTGACAAAGGTCCAGTGGGGAGCGATACATTAGTTGTATCAATAAATTGTGATGCTGAAAAAGAGCAGTGTTTTAAATACGATCTAACAAAGGCATTGTACAAAATACAATATTAAAGAAACCAGTGCTAACAGAAAGATAAATAAATGTAATAGAAATAAGAGTATTGCACAGAAAAACGTACAACTTCAGCGCATTATGCTGTACTGAGTTTCTGTGAGAAATGTGAACAAACTCTTCTTACCTTATCAGTTAAAACAGAGGGTCCATTGGTGCAGCCTTTTGTGATACATTGCTGTGAAGTGCTAAGGTCAAGGGGACAGGTGCACTAAATGCTGCATCACTGGACTTGTCTGAGGTGGAGGGGACAGGAGCGCTTGATGCTACGCGACTGGGCTGTGCTGAGGTGAAGAGGCACGGCCCAGGATTTGCAAGGGTGGTATTAAACTAGTTGAAAAGTGCATCTGAAGAGAGAGGAGTCTATGTGACCATTGGTGTTAAAAAAGCTGCTGATGGTGAACCCCAGCCAACAATAGCACCTAACTTTATACCCTATAACATTGTAAACACAAACAGCAACAGTAATTACACCTGGCATTTATGATGCATGCTGTTGTTTGCTAATCAGTAGTAAAGATGCAAAGGTTTACAGCTGTATTTAATTGACCATTACAAGCAGGGCTAACACTGGTTAAATGTATGCCTGGTTTCTCTGTGCAGCATACTTAAAATAAAAAGTGCATTTCTCAAAGTGATGCTGTAGGTTATTCCACACCTGAATAGTCTTTTCAACTTTCCATAATAAATGTATTACTAATGTGAACTCTAGCTATTTATTAAACTAGACTTCTGCACTTCTTCTTGGCTCTGTTTCCAGGCCTTAGATAATCTAGCCTGTGTGATGGGAGACTTTGGTCTTTCACAGATCATTTCAGAGAGAGAGAGCGTTCTTATTGGCTGTTCTGCGCATGCATAGCCCGAGGTCTCACTACACTTCAAATTCTGAAGTTCTTTTCCATTCTACCCACTGCAGATTTAACAGGGTATATTGACTCTTTTTGAGATTAGGTCAACCTTGAGATAAAATAAAGATAGGATGTTTACAAGGGTCAGATACAGATACAGTGTTGCTGACAAGTTAGGTCTTCAATCTTTATCTGATAACAGGGTTTCCCCTAGTGTATTGCAAGCCTAGAGGCCCACCAGGCTTAAGTTGCCTAAACCACTGAGAATTATTTTAGCTTTTTTTTTAAGCTGTTGGCCCTATGGAATCGGTCTTCTAGCTTTTTTTTAAATTCCATAATTCTTTTATCACAGAAACTATTGGGCTATACATTAATGCAGATAGATCTGTGACTGGCCCCAGGCAAGACAACCTTGCCACTAGGCTAATAAACTTTTTGGGGGAAACCCTGAATAACCTTCATTTTGTCCAACCGCGTGTTGCATCCCATATCTACACGAGTAGCCTTACTCTTTTCAGTTTCCCTTCTCATTATGGTGCCCTGCTGTCCTCTACTCCAACTGTGATTAAAGTGCACAAACTGAACCATGCATGGGGTCAGATAAACGATGCACAAAAAAACATGCATACGCCATTTCCCACATATAAACTGTTATTTGTGTGCGCCTCAAACATGCTTTAGACCAGGTGTACACAGTTTTCTAAAGATGAGTTGAGGGTCCAAGTTGTTAATAATAACACAATTAGTAAAAAAAAAAAAAAAAAAAATGGAAGTCTACACAGGTCAAAGGTGCATACCAGTATATAAACTTAATTTTAAATTATTTGTATGTGTGATGAGTTTGAAATTTAAATTTGAGATGTACTTGTAAAAACAACAGTACAAGGAAAGCTCCAAAACAAGCATATGGTTGTTTCACGATCAATGTCAATGCCTGGTACTACTTTATTCTCAGAATTCTGACTTTATTCTCAGAATTTAAAGTCAGAATTCTGAGAATTAAGTCAGAACTCAAATACTTTTTTCACCAGTGGCCCTAATCCTCTTCCGTATGGTACATAACTATGAGTAGTACAGACCATAGACTTTAATTTTACAGTCAACAGAAAACATATATCTATGAACAGAAAAGACCATGGATGGTACGCGTATAGACCATCTCGCGATATCTTCTCAACGAGAACATAGGCGGAAGTAAATAGTCGCAATGGCATGTTAGCTAGTGAGAGGGGATAAAGTAGCAAGTTCAGCGTGGGTGCTCCGTTAAGTTGAACAGATACAATAATTTACAACTTCAGGGTTAGTTGTTTGGGACGTTGAGAAATAACAGATTCGCCCAGTTTGCAATTCCATTATAAATACTTTACAAGAGTCAAGGAATCGTGCAGCACGTTTGAGGCCTGGAAATACGCATGCTAGTGCAGCTAAGCTCCCTAACGTTAACGCGGCTGTGCGGCTAGCTAACGTTTAGCACCACAGCCAAAGGCCACTGAAGGGGCCAGTTTCACCAGCTAATGTCGGCTATCCTGTTAAAGAAATAAGTAACGTCTCCCCAGCTAGCGTTAACTCTGGCCGTGGTGGAGGGGAAGTTCGGCTATATCTAAAATGATCATTGAAAACCTTGATGCCTTGAAAACTTGGCTGTCTGAAACCCTCGAGCCTATGTAAGTAACGTTAGTTATTAGCAACTGAGCTGTTACCTCAAATAAACTTTAGCCATTCTAGCTCAGTCTGAGATACACAAGCTACTGTTAGAAACACAATATACCGACATTTAAGGGTGACATTCATTGCCGATAGCGTATTTTCTGGGCTATTTGTCATTTATACATATGTTCGTGTTGTTTATGGCTTTTATCTGCACAATTCCAGCTGTGATGCTGACCCGTCTGCCCTCGCCAAGTATGTTGTTGCTTTGGTGAAGAAAGACAAAAGTGAAAAGGAACTTAAAGCCCTGTGTATAGACCAGTTGGATGTATTTCTCCAGAAAGGTAATTAATCCCCCTGCTTCATGAAAGATGTACTTTGCCAGTCTTATTTCATTTATCACGTCATCCAGCATGTGTAATTGTTTATCAGTGTATTAATATACTGTATATTCTTCAATTTGCACTATTAACTTCTTTCAGAGACCCAGCCATTTGTGGATAAGCTGTTTGAAGCCATTAACAACAAAAACTACCTCCCGCAGCCAGAGCAACCATCCTCTCTGATCAAAGTCGAGAAAGATGAGCAGAAAAAAGATGAGGTAATCTTCTTATAATGTCAAGAATATTGGACAGGGAAACCTATTTAAAGTATACTGTTGTTCCATCACATGGCACTTTACAATACCAAACATTATGGAGGGCCTCTCATGTCAATGGCCATCTTGAATAGAAAACATTTATTTGAATGTACTTTTTTCTTTGCTTAGACAAACCGGGAAGACGAGCGGGAGAAGAAGTTTCCTCGGCGAGTGAATCACAGCCCATCGCAATCAAGCTCACGTTACAGCAGAGATATCAGGTCTGCACAACTGCCTGTTTCAACTTTCTCTTTCAACTTTTTTTTTTTTTTTCTTTCACTGATTATCATGTCTTTTTACCCAAACTTCTAGGAGAGGAGATGATCGTAAGAGAGACGACCGCTCCAGGAAGAGGGAATATGACCGCATTCCACCAAGGAGGGACTCCTACCGCGATCGCTACAATCGCAGGAGAGGTCGCAGTTACAGTCGTAGCCGCAGCCGGAGTTGGAGCAAAGATCACATCCGAGACCGCGACAGAGAAAGGGACAGGGATAGAGACAGGGACAGAGATAGGGATCGAGATCGCAGCAGGAGCAGGTCACACAGCAGAACTCGGTCTGGAAGCAGGAGTACAGGTAAGGTAACCTCATCGATTGATCTAAAATGATCCAAGGCCGCCTACACATGCTCACCAGCAGAATCACTTTGTACCACTTTGAACCAATGTTTTTCTGTGGAGAGAGCAATGACCACACTCTTTTACATCTTGCAGTCTGCTCAAAATTCAATCCATTTGAACTGTGATCCCGTTTGTTGCTGACCTTTTTAAAGTCCGACCTGTCAGATTAGAGCTGACCAAGAAGCTTTTTGAACACAAATCTCTCTTATCTCTTGGTTTCCTGAGATGGATTTGTCTTTTGTTTTTGCATTATTTAACTGTTCTTGTTTATGAATTATATATAATTTTATGAATTAGTTACTGTATATGATGACTTATCAGCATTGACCCAAGCATTTGAAACTGATGCATCCCAATAGCGATAGCATCTCAGACAGCTGGTCATAATAACTGGATATTTTGAAATGGATCAACTAAGGATAAAAATACCCTGAAAACAAGTTTAACATTTTGTAATGTGTAAGTCTTGTTTCTCACTGGTATTCATGCCTTTTTTTTTATACTACAATACATGACCATAATTGCCTATTTGCAGAACAAGATGCTGGTAAATTGAAGTTTGATCATGATCGAGTGGACAGGCCAGAGAGTGGGGATGGCTACACCCCAGCCCTGGTACCCACTGCAACCACTTCACAATTCCCTGTACCAACACTGAGCAGCACCATTACAGTCATCGCCCCCACACATCATCATAGCAACAACACCACTGAGAGTTGGTCAGACTTCCGCCCTGGGCACCCTGTGGATCGTGGCCTTTTTAATAGAGGACCACCCACTCAACAGAGGAAGCGATGCCGTGACTATGATGGTAAGAAAAGCTGATTAACCATGTTTAAATTAAAAGACTGTAGATTGGCGGTTTATTTTTTTGTAGTTCTGTGTGTTTGATGTTCTACATGTTTCTCCCATGTTTTCCAGAGAAGGGCTTTTGCATGAGAGGGGACATGTGTCCTTTTGACCATGGAAGTGACCCAGTTGTAGTGGAGGATGTCAATTTGCCCAATATGCTGCCCTTCCAACCTCCACCAATCCCAGGTGTGGATCCACCACCGCCCCCAGGCCTTCCACCACCACCACCTCTCATGAACCCCCCACCTGTGAACCTGCGCCCCCCTGTGCCCCCACCGGGCACCCTTCCGCCCAGCCTTCCACCTGTTGCAGGTAGGAATTCAGACATCTCTGAATTGCTAACTTCCATTCTTCCAAACTTTTTATGTTTTAAGTTTATTATAATTATTATAATAAATAATGTAGTTATAATTTTTTTATTCCACGTTGGATTAAATATAAAAGCACCATAGAGTGGGTGTGAACAATTACAGTTACATGTATAGTTTCTTCAGAATTGCATTGCTATGCAACCGCTTAGGTCAAAGCCTACATCCTGTCGGCTGTTCATATAATTGGACACAAAATAAACCCATATAGAATGCTTGTTTCAAACTGCTAAATTTTCTATACAACAAAAGTATGTATGCAACCTCACCTGAAAAGTATCTTAAAAACAGATGGCAAGAAAAGTTAGTTATCTACTTGGTGAACAGCTAGAATAATATCCAGTTCAGCACAGGGCAGATTAACAAAATTGGTTGCACTAGTTGTTGTTTTGTGTTAACTTCTCCTTCTATAACTGTTTGTTTAACTCTGTCTGATACAGGTCCTCCTCCTCCACTTCCTCCTCTGCAACCGTCGGGCATGGATGCTCCTCCCAATTCCATGACCAGCTCTGTTCCCACCATTGTCACCTCTGGCATGCGCTCCTCACTTCCCCAGCCCTCAGTGCCACACTTCACCTCCGGTAATGGTTGTTTGTCTTTTTGGTCTTACAAATTTATTTTATATATATATAAATCACTGTTACTGTACCTTTTTTTTAGCTTTGTTTTATGATTTAAATGACCCTCTCTCTGCTGACCAGACAACTATGAGACGGATGTGTACAATCCTGAGGCTCCCAGCATCACCAATACCTCCAGGCCGATCTACCGCCATCGGGTCAATGCCCAGAGACCCAACCTCATTGGCCTCACAATGGGGGAGGTGGACCATCCACCGAGAGGTATTGTTCACATGAACTGAACCATTTTTGCTTTGAATAGATTGTCTTAAAACATCCATGTACTATATTCTACCGTTTGCATGCTTAGTACTTTGTCCAATGTGGTGGACTGTGTTGCTTCACAAACGAGGAGAATACCAGTATTCAGTTCATGCTACTGTATTTGTGTATTGGCTGTCTGTTTAAAAGTCTTGCTCTAGAGTTGTGATCTCTTTTTGAGAGGTGTGCCCTGTAGTCATTGTTTGTTTCCCACCAGACAAGATCCCAAACAACAGCATGAGGATCGTTATGGAATCTGATTCAAGGAAGAGGCCACCTGTCTCCCATGATGGAGGCCTCCCCTCCAAGAAACCTTGGTTTGACAAGTAAGATGCTTTTTTCCTGTAGTATTAAAAAAATAAGTCATATGCTGCCTTTAAACCCAGTTAAGCACCTTTGACAGAGGTATGTTTGATATCACACTCATCGAATGGTTTAACAATTTATCTTCTCTGTCCAGACCCAACTTTAACAAACCCAACCACCAGGGCTACCACAAAAGAGTCCCATTCTCTCCTAACACCAAGCTGCTGGTTCGACAAATTCCCCCTGAGCTCAACAACATCAGCAAACTCAATGAACATTTCAGCAAGTTTGGCACCATTGTTAACCTACAGGTCAGTCCCTATGTGGTGCTATAGATATGAAAATCACAGCTTTGATGGTTAGTAGTCAATAAATTATATGTAAATAATAATTATTTATAATATAAATATTATATAAATCAATCTTAATGTTGTATTTGTTTATATTGTTTATTGTGTACTGTCCAAAGATTTTGACAAATAATATTTAGATCTTTTTGAAATTGGGCTATTTAAGCTATCTGATAAACCAGTAATCAGTAATATTTGCAACAGTTGGGGTTTAACCAAATTAGGGTAAAGCCAGCAAAGATTACAGGAGAAACTAAACTTCTTTCAAACACTCTCATGCAATGGATTTTGAAGGATAGTTACTGTGACAGTTGGGATGGGAAGGGGAAAATCACATCATGAAGTTGCTCTCTTGCATCCAGTGTTATCTGCAGGATTTAAAGTATGTGTGCACTGCTGTTAATATAACTCTCACTAGGGCGGCCACCTCTTAGTCAATTAGTCGACTAATCGGTCGTTTTGGTCTCAGTCGACTAAGATTTCTTAGTCGATTAGTCATTTTTTATGCTTATTCATGCTTAATTACTTATTTCCAAGCAACTTCTGAGCACATTTATGGTAAACACAAGATTTAAAGTGGTGCTTTTGCAGGATTAATTGTGGAGAAACTCAGTTTTACAGATGGTTAATTAACTACTTTTAAATTGTGCTTTTCTAGTCTTAACCACCTCTCAAAGCGCACAGCTCTGGCAATTAAATCAACTAATCAATTAGTTGACAAAATTGTATAAGTGTTAGTCGACTAAGAATTTCTTTAGTCAAGGACAGCCCTAACGCTCACATTACCAATTTCATTTCTTTTGACAGGTGGCCTTCCAGAATGACCCAGAGGGGGCACTGATCCAGTTTGCCTCTCTAGACGAGGCCAAGCGGGCTATGCAAAGTACAGAGGCTGTTCTCAACAACCGCTTCATCAGGGTGCACTGGTTTCGGGACGATGGGAGTGATGGCCAGTCTCAATCACAGCAGCAGCCTCAGCCACAGCCAGCCATGGTAAAAGTTTAGTTTAAATCTGAATTAAATCTCATAACATGTGGTTATTATAAAATAATTTGCCTTAACACCAACACAAAATATTGCTAGTATTCACCTGGGTCAGTATTTCCAGTAAGATGAACTTGTGAATAACGAGTTGATTTCATGTGATTCTTGAAACAAGTTAAATTGCATTTGAGATAGGCTGGACGATTAATTGAAAATATATCGACATTGAAATTCTGAAACTGTCAACGTATTTTTCCCATGACGATAATTTCGATAATTTATTTCTGTTGATAGGCCTACTTTCTCCTTAAAAACCTTCTACTGCTCGTGCAGGGTCCAAAATTTAACACTCACCAGTTGGCCAAATGTGGGGGGTGGGCCGACACGCACACACACAAACATTGGCGAACACACCAGACTCGAGCCACTACCTTTTATTTACTGATGACTAGCGTTTAACTCATGCTAATTAATTGGCTAGTAAGTGGCGATTTTTGGCAAGGGACAGCTGTAGGCTTGTACCGGTGTTGATGTTTTGTGCGTTGTCGGACACATGCAGCCACTTTCCTGAAACCGCTTGTGGGACTGACACAAGTCCACAGCGGACCGCGGCGTTGTATGTCCGAGCCTGTCTCTAGCGCCTCCACCTGCAGGTTGTCAGCTGTGTGTCTGCCTGGTGTACTCTCGGACGTTTCGATTTAACTCGCCGGTCCTCATCAATATAGTTTTGTATGTCACGTAGCTCTCCACAAGCAGAACAAAAGAGGAGCTTAAAATGCAACTTGCTGGTTCAAAGTTGGGGCTAACAAGTTAATTAGCAGTTAAGAAATAGATTGTATAGCCTATTTACATTTTTATCATGCAAAAGATGTTTTTTAAAACTTGTATACAAAAAAATTCTAAAACAGTCTGTCGGTGAATCACAAAAAATTAAATTATCGTTCATTTATCGTTAACGAGGTAAAATGTGCAATTAAGCCCAAATTCAAGATATTTTTGACTTGTAGATTTTGAGACTAAAATAGTTTTTTAAGCAAACGTGTTGCAGTTTTAACAGATTTGTGTAATGAACCGGACAGTTTGCTGGGGTATTGTACCTCTGCTAGTGGATAACATAAATAACATCATACAATATCTTACCACCACCAGTTCATAGGGCCCTATTTCACACAGGTGAAAAGACCAGTGCACAGTGGTGGGTCTTGGGCACACGGACTGCATGGGCATCTCCAAGCACACCTGTTATTTTGGTTCATGTAGGTGTAGCAGTGTAAAATGCAAATGGAATGGATGAAATTGAATATAAATTAGAGAGTTTGGTGATTTGATAAATACAGTCATGACAACAATAGCTCAACAAATGAAAAGAGGCTTCTCCAGGACAACATATTGTTGTCTGGATGGAACGCATCAATTCAATGCTATTCCAGTTTTAATTCTGATGAATCCCCTGTAATAAATGGTCACATCATGAAATGTGACACAGCAGCGTTTGCACTGTTATGCATTTCAAGAATAAAACATGAAACGCACCGAAAGTTGGAATAAAAGGAAAGACCAACAGGATTGATGAGCCGGTGGGATCCAACGTCTTCCGCATAAACGACAGCATACGATAAAAATCAGTGAAAAATACATAATACAATAATAAGGTTTTGATGTAATCACGTAGCTTCTTTTATGGCTCACACACTGTTGTGCAGTAACATACAGCCATCTTCTCTTCAATGGTGTTTTTGATTATTTGTGAAACTGGGCTTGAGACACCACTGGCTTTCATGTTTTGTCACTTGGCAGTTGCACCATTGCCACTGCTACTTCCATATTCAGGTAACGGTACAGAGAACTTCTTTCACCGAGCGTTGTGAGTCATTCTAGAAGACGTAGGAAGTCCGTAAATAAAGTAGATGATACAGAGATGCACCTAAAGTTCGGCACAACAAAACAACTATTAAACTGCTAGCGTAACATCAGAATTGTATGACAGTGGCTATGTTCAAATGCACTGATGCATTTATTGAGACAATGTGATGAACGTCTCCTTTATCATTCAGCAGCCCTCAGAGTCCACTCCTAAGCAGTCTGTCAAAGATCGCCTCGGACCCCTGCTCACTGCAAACTCTGAGCCCTCCCAAGATTCCAGCGTAGCCTCTCAGGTGTGTGTGTGGGTGATGGTCTTGAGAATCTTCTTTTTGCATATGCTTGTCAAAATCTGCAGAAGAATTGCAAATTTTGTTTATTTTTTTTTTCCCCCATTGGAGCAGAATTCCTCTAAGTTGTCGGTAAAGGACCGTTTAGGTTTCGCTGCCAAACCAGCAGCTCCTGTTGAAAAAGTAAGTGTTCTCACTGTTCAGAATTACTAATGTTCTTTTTGAATTTCTAACTTATTTTAAATCGTGTGAATGTTATGTGCGGCCTTTTTTCTCCCTTTTCAGGTGTTTTCGACGTCCAAGGGCCTCACAAAGACAGTTTACAATCCTGCTGCCCTGAAGGCAGCCCAGAAAACCTCAGTGGAAGCCCTGAAGAAGAAACAGGTGAGAAGAGAAACAGAGGGAATGGTGGCAAGTGGAGAGATTCAGAAGCAAGGCCACAATAGGAGAATGAAATGGGAAGCAAGCAACTTGGATTCTCATACTAAAAACATAAGACAGTACCTAATAATTTTGCACAATTCCTTTCACAGGAAGCTCTAAGACTACAGCAGGATGTAAGGAAGAAGAAGCAGGAAATATTGGAGAAGCACATTGAGACACAGAAGGTAAAATAATCCGAACTAGCAGTCTGTCTTAGACATTCAAGTGTTCCAATCACCTGTCTGCATTTTGATTCCACAACTTCTATACAAAATTCAGATCTAAATGTCAGTGTGTTAGCTGTAAGAGGTCTGACTCACCACTTTAAACAACATAAGGCAACATGAGTCCCCAAGCCCTTTAGTGGGCTTTGATTTGGTGTGTGTGTAGATTTAACAACTGTGAATCTGTTACTCATTTACTGTGTGGTCTTTGTCAAAGGGTTGAAGGTCATGTGTCAACGTGCTATCTTGTTTCTGCCTTTTCAAATAACATAAAACGAAAAGACTAAAATGATCCATATTACTTTTAAAGTACTTTGTTGAAAGCGGCGCAAACAACACTTAAACTTGCAATTCTGTTTTTCTGCTACCATCCCCTTCAGCTCCTGATATCCAAACTTGAGAAGAACAAAGCAATGAAGGCAGAGGATAAAGCCAAGATCATGGAAACGTTGGGCATGTTAACCAAGAGCATCACCAAACTACAAGAGGAGATAAAGGGAATCTCAGGCAGCAACAACCCACTACGCACAGCCAAGAGCAAGGCCCAGGTAGTGCTTTCTCCCAGCTACTGCCATCCATGCAACACACACACGCACACACACGGTTTTACCTCACTCTTGCTGTATGAATATCTCCTCACCTTGCAAGCAGTAATGCATAAGCTTCCCTGCTTTGCTTTGAGTTTTAGTTTGTGGAAGGTAACCAGCATCAGGTTTATAGCTCAAGGTTTTTATTTAACCCCGCTTTTATTCCGCATTTATGTTTATCTAAAAGTACAAAGTCAAAGGCAACTGGATTTTCTGTCTATCCAGTTCCCTTTTGACTTATTAGTTCCTGATCAGTTTCCTGATGTGAGTGGATAACTTGTTCAGGCACAGAAGGAGCTGCTGGATGCCGAGATGGACCTGTACAAGAAGACCCAGACGGGAGAGGACACCGCTTTGTTGAAGATCAAGTACACCCAGCTGCAAATTGAGGTATTGACTTGATCTTGAAAGAGAAAGCTGTCCCTCAAGCTATCAGCCAGATATTTGTACTCTGTTTGACTTCTTTCCATCCCCGTTTTTGTTTTGTACCCAGGCGGCCAAAAGGGGACTCCTGTCACCAGGACGAGGCCGTGGTGTCCACGCTCGGGGCCGCGGTGCTCTCAGGGCCCGGGGAAGGGGCTCCAGAGGGCGGGGAAGAGGTGTGTCACTGCATGCATTCGTGGACTATCGACCACGGGCGATGGAGATTTCTGGTTTCACCGAGGCAGACCATGTAGACCTTCTGCCACACTTTGCTGTAAGTTAGCCTATAACTACATTACTGAGAAAAGGAGATTTGAAATCCACAATTAACCAATATGACCTTTTTGATGGAAGCTGTGGGTGGGAGATCAGAGGACTGTTACTGCTAGCATAACTGTTGATGGGGGTGGACATGCAGTACTTGCCGGTCAGTCTGCCGGAAATTCCGCTGGATGTCTTTTTCAGCCGGATGTCCATTACCTTCCGCTTTCTTTGTGAATCCTAAATTCCAATGAGTACTATGGTCAAGATCGCTGCAGGGCAAATCCAGACAGCTAGCTATACTATATGTCCAGTTTGAGTTTTCTAAAACAACTTTTGAATGTACACATATTCCACCAAAACAAGTTCCCTCCCGAGACTATTTACCAACAGCACCGGGGCTCCGAGCAGCGCTTAGCACCGCCCAAGACAATTGTGATTGGTTTCGAAATGCCAATTAACCAGAACATCACAGCACATGTTTCTCTCGGAATGCTGTGTGGACTAGCCAGACCATCCTGTGCTGCGCTGTGGAGGAAGGTCTGGCAATGTGAGACTATTCTCTCCTCAACCACCAGAAAAAAAAGGAAGGAAAAACGGATCAAGACACAGGGTGTCAGAAACTCCATGCGACTGTCAGTCATCCAGATGTGCAGCACGCAAGCTTTTGTAAAATGTGTACTGATTAATAAATGATAGACATTTTTATTTTAAATGATTACAAAATATTAGATAGATAGAAGCCTAGACTACCCATCTCATCTTCATCTCAGTCATTTCCTCCCCCCTCCCCCCCAAAGTATGTTTTGCCGTATAAACACTGCCACTACTGCTTATTTTAACAGCTATGATACTACCACCAATCTCAAATTAAATGTAACAGTGGGAATAAGGTAAAGAAGCTGCAATATTAAAAGCAACTTGGAGATAAAAAAACTTATCAATTAAGATGTGTTTGGTAATTGAAAATGAACATGCACAGTAATTGGAATTGCACAGAAATAAGTTTATAAGGTGACCAAAATGTTGTGTGTTCACAATTGTTAAGCAATTTGGAGAGATTGAAGATTGCCAGATTGATGAAAACAACCTGTCTGCAGTCATCACTTACAAGACTAGAGCGGAGGCAGAACAGGTGAGTCAACTACCAGCCATGTGCACTCACATATTCTTGGGTTTCTTAAGAAGCCAACATTAAAAGGTATTTTCCATTTCGACTCTGGTATTTGGCACTTTGCTTTAGCTGGAGCACCAAAATCTGCCACCTTTTTCTAATCAAGTTTTCCCCTTCTGCTCTCTGGGTTTTCCCCACCTGTAGGCGGCTCTTCATGGAGTGAGGTTTAACAACCAGACTTTACGGCTGGCCTGGCATAAGGCCGCCGCGACTCTCAGTACTGCGGATGCTGATGAGGCAGAACCAGAGGAGGACGAGGTTGGTGGAGATTTTTCACTGTGCATATAATTTTATGTTTCTCTTTAAAGCACCTATGGTAACTGATCGAGACTGTTAATCCTGTGTTTGGGGCTATAAAGACAATGAACCTTAAGAAGAGGGATCAGGCAGGAGCCGTTCTATTTTTTTCAGTGCTAATATTGATCCTAGAATAAAAATCCACCAGGAAATAATCGCTTTCATGAATATATTTGGATGATCTCTGTTCAGATGCCATATGAGGAAAGCTTATTAAACTTAATTCTTGTTACATTTTGAGAACACAAGAGGGAGCCATTACACACTACAGCAAGGATTGCCTTTATGTGGCTTTTGCAAGGCCACTTAAGCAGCTGGCCTATCTGTTGCATGATACTCTTGAGTTGAGAATTTAGTCCCTCTCGAGACCTTTTTAAATAAATGCTGCAAGTTGAGTGTGGATGATGCTCAAAATAAAAGCTCTTTCCTTCACTTTTTAATCACTTGTAGAGAACATCAATCTCAAGTTTTTTTTTTTTTTTTTTTCTCCTATCAGTACCCAGAAGAGTCGCTGAGTGATGATGCATTACTGCAGGATGATGATGAGGAAGAAGACGACAACGAGCCTCGTTCCTGGCGCAGATGAAGATCAGTCAGATGCTCATCCCAGGTGGCACTAGTGTGGAAGACGAGTAACAATCCAGCAACTTTCTTAGGATTTCAATCCCTGTTCATGAACGATCAAGGCACATTTTACGTTGGCTAGACTTTTTTTTTCCTCTTCACAAATGTGTAATTGGCAGAAGAACCATGTGCGAGTTTAATTAATTTTAATGTGTATACCAGATGCAACAATGGTGAATTTTTTTAATGCTCTTAATGTAGAAATAGTGCAGTATTTTTTTTGTTATTTCGCTTCACAAAACACACATAGTTTATCTGGACATGTGACTACTGATCACTTAAAGACACCTTTGTTGAACTCTGTTTAAGAAAACAAAACCAGTGTTGTAAGTTAACAGAATGACAGACTGTAGCTTTTTGCAGAATAGTATTAGGTTGACTGGTTTAAATGCTCATATGTAAATATTTTATGTCTGGGTTTAAATGATTTGTGTGAAAGCTTGGCTTCTCAGTTATTGGCTTTACTTTGGATTGTACAAAAAATAAAGAATTGAAATGGTCTAAAAACATCCTGCCAAAAAAAAAAAAAAAAAAAAAAAAAAAAAAAAAAAAAATGTGGCAGTGGAAAAAAACACTCCTAAAAGAGCTGTAAAAAGACCATTTCAAATAACCAAAAAATCTTCCTCTTCCCCTAAAGAGCAAACTTCCTACAAAATTCCTACTTCTATCAAATCTCACTCTATCCTTTTTTTTTTTTTTTTTTTTTTTTTTTTGGGATTATTCCTTTTTTTGGGATTGGTAAGGTAACTTAATATATTGCACTGATTTCCATGCCAAGGTAAGAACATGACATAATCTGATGTGTTGAAATTTCTATTAAGTATTTCCTAGCCTAACAGAAATATATATAATACAACAATAACTAAGAACATTTGTCTTCTTTTTGTTACAGGAGCGGTCGGTATCCAGCTACAACACTTTTTTTCCAACATTTAAGAATGTAATGTTATATGTACTGTAACAGTATTTGTCTTTAAACTAAATGCTGCTGTATTAAAATACTTTTTAATTGATTGTATAATGTTTTTTTTATCATTTTGCCTTGAGCCATCTTGTATCTGTGGGTAAATGAAAAGGCAACAAAATAAGATTTTAAGCTATTGAAAATTTTTTTATTTAGACAAAAGTTTAAAAGTTTCCGTCAGAGAACTTTGCTTATATTAACATTGATCAGTGTGGATCCCTAGAATATTTGGGGAATTAAAGGCAGTGGTGAAAGTAACCATTTACATTTACTGTTACTGTAACAAAGTTGTTATTTTGTGCAGCCTTAGCCTGGGCAGTCTCTCATTTGCTTCAATATGTGTTTGTGCCTGCAGCGGCCACTGTACAGTATATAATAACGTACTATAATACAGTACAATATAACAGTATATTGGAGAGTATATTAAAGTGTGGCAATATAACAGAATAGCATATGAATATATAATATAATATGGATACTGTACTCCTCGTCCTTGATGCATCCAACAATGGAGGAGTAGACCGAAAAGTTTTGGATGTGGCAGAAACCAGAGTTAAACTAGAAGTCTGAGGTGTAGAGTGTGAAGAGGAATGGTGCCAGATCAGTTCCTTGAGGTGTGCTGGTGTTGCCAGTCACAGCCTCAGAGGTACAGCCATCAACTCTGAAGTACTGTGGCCAGCCAGTAAGGTTATCCATAATTGAGGATGTAGTGTCAGGGTGCGGTTGCATCTCCAGAAGCTTATCCCCTTAGAAGGCATGGCTGGATGGTGTTGAAAGCACTGAAGAGGTCAAAGAACATGACTCTTACAGTTCTTCCCTCTATTATACCCCTTTTCCACCAAGGCAGAGCTGGTGCTAGTTCGGAGCCAGAGCCTAGTTTCAAATAGGTTCTTTGTTTTTTGACCACCAAAGCACCAGCTCCGAACCAGTAAAAGTGGTTCTTAACTAGCACCAAATCATTGCTGGGCCAGAAGTAAGAACCGCTTACGTCAGCGGCTGGGGGCGGGGTTACCGTGTGCAGCAAGACTTGTGACCGCCATTTTTGAATTAGCAGATAAACACAGCGCGCAAACGTTGCTGGGAAAGATGAGACGTATACAGTGACCTAAGACCTGGCTCTGTGCTGGCTGTTTAGCCGGTTCTTTGGAGGCTCCTCAGTTGAACCTACTTCGAACCGGCACTAGCTCTAGCTCTGAACCAGCACCTGGTTCTTGTTGGTGGAAAAAGGGTAACTGAAGGGTAAGTGAAAGAGCCCTGTGTGTCAGGAAGATGGCGGCATCCTCCACTCCGATATTTGGCTGGTATGTAAATGGCAGTGGGTCCAGGAAAGCCAATAACGGGGTCCTCAGGTGTTGCAGAACCAGTGTCTCAAAGGTCTTCATGACGTGTGATGTGAGGGCCACAGGTCTGTAGTCATAAAGAGTGCTGGGGTTTGTGGCTTTCCGGTTTGTGGCGCTGGGACAATGCAGGAGGTCTTCCATAGGTTGGGCACCTTCATCAACCCTGTTTTTGTGCTGGCATCAATCTTTATCACTTTAATTGTACAACTCCTGTAACATAAAACCAATTTTACAACTGTCATCTCTCCAATAGGCCTTTTTATTTTATTTTTTTACAGCAGACATTTTGACTTGATGTAGTAGGAAAAACACAAGTGTTACTAATAACAAACGATGGCTCTGTTTTATTCAAGTGTCCCAAATTAAGTCCTGACTGTTAAGGGAAAAACTCAGGAGCAGCACAACTCATTTCACATACAGTACATGAAGAAGGTTCGGGAGACCTTGATGAATTACACAGGAGCATTCAATGAACACTCAATCCCGGAGACATTTAAGCCGGCAGTAGAGTTTAACCACGATGTGTTATTGTGCAGTGCCGTCCCAACTCTCTGAAGTTCCTGCCTTCCTGAAGGAGTATTTAAACTCATGCTGGAGGCGTTACGTTTAGCTGAACCTTTAAGGTAAACAAAGATATTGCAGTCGCCTAAACAAGATGCTAAAGCCTAGTTCAGCCTATCTCTCTCCCTGGGAAGTATGCTTTGTGTGGCTGGCCCACCGACCTCCAAAAGGCAGTCCTGAGATAAAAAATTCCCTTATCATACAGCTGCCTGGATTTAACTGAATCTGTAGAGACATTATACATAACGTGAACAGGTTTGGTTATTAGAGACTGGCCGAATATTCACGTCCCCTGACCTGTGACCGAGGAATGACCTGATGTTGTCTATGCTTTCCCTTTAGACTCATCATAACACAACGTGGTGTTTCCGGAAATTCCACCACACCGACAGTGTAACAATGTGAATATTTGTCGTCGTGTTCAGGTAAAAGGGATTTTGCTTCCTGTAAGGGGTTGGTATACACCTGCACAGAGGCTCTCCACAGAACACCTCCCACAATCCCTCAGCCTCGACTAAGAGAGGACAAATAACCCAATCAGTGTCCACAAGTTTGGTGTTCCTGGGCCACCCCTGGTGCCTGTCAGGCTTGCAGAGATAATTGTGAGAAATCAGTTTTGCTCTTGTAGAAAATCCGCTGTTTATCATTTAAGCTCTTTTCCCCCGTGCCACTACCAAAAACACTTCCCTCATTTCTCCGTCTCTCAGTGCGGGAGTGTTAAATACCCCCTCCTGTCGTCTCATTTACCTACTGTGGTGCCACCAAACTCACACAAGCATCATTTGCGATCAAACAAGCTGTTGCAGTTTTACCTGCACACTTGTGTTAGTTGTGTCACAAACCTGTCACTTTTATATGTCATGTTAATTGGTTTGATTGACACAAATACCCATATTTCCTGACAATTGTTCAGTAGCAATTTGTGGAACAGCTACACAAATAATTGTGTTACAGAAAATGTAGGACTGTGCCCCATGTCGTCTCGAGCCACCTCAGTGGTGATGTGACCGGCATGCAGGAATGTCTGAGCGCTCAGCCTGCCTCCCCTTGTGTCTCAGTGGGCAGAGGATGTTTATATGCTCTGTGTGAGCTCAGAAAATATGGGCTAACAAGTTTACAGCATCTGTGTCATCCATTATAAAAATCTTTACTTTCTGATTTGTGTCAAGTAGACAGATGGCATGAAATTTTCAAATGAGCTGTAATAATGCATTCTCTCTCTCTCTCTCTCTCTCTCTCTCTCTCTCTCTCTCTTTTGTGTATGAAGTATGCAGATGAAATTGAAAGTATGTTTGACTGGGAAAAAAAGATCTGTTTATTTAAAGTACTTTTGTTTGCTTGGAGATTTGCTGTCTGTCAGTGGAAACGATTGTAGTTTCTTTTAGAAGCCCTCGGGGGCTTATGAAGTCGGTCAGATGGATATACAACAACTAGGAAAATGCATAACATTAAACACTTTTAATGTATTTATTCATATTCATTTGAATATCATCCCTGCATTTTTGCAACGCAAAAACATTGCCGCATGCCAATTAATACCAATTACCTTTTAACCAATTTTGTAGAACAATACGTACAGAATTCAACTTAATGGATGGATAATGCCCTAACACAAAGTGTTGGTCACTTGGTGTGTCTATTATCTATTTAAGGGGAAGATATGAGGAAGGTGTTTCTGATCTCAAATCAACAGTGACCCCTCCCAGTTCTCTGCTCTACGCTTTCACACGCCTTTTGCCCCCATCGCTACAATGCCAGTTCTCTGTAAAGCCATTAATATTTTATGTGATCATGGGCCTCCATAAGCAAATTTCAGTCCCTAGCAAGTTGAGCCAAAGCATGATTAATTTAGTATTTATACCCCGACAACCCTTTAAACAACACAGGCCCCCAGCCACAAAGCAAGGCACAGTTTGAAACAAAACTAGCAGCCCCTAAATCATAATCAGCATAGTCATTCAAGATCATTTGAGTTTAGGGACACATCTTTTTCTGTAACTGCAGCTGCAGTTTTGGTGTGGAATTAGTGCCCGTGTGAGAAAGGCAACCTCAGTTGAAAAGCTTCACTCGTAAAATGTAGTGTTACATAAAAGAAACCTTTTGTTATTACTCAGCTGCAAGACAAAAACACTCTTGTTTCTTCTAAAACCCCCTCTCCATCATCCTCAGTTTGTGGGGAAATACTGCTGTGTTAGACATAACAAAGCCCTTTAACCTTGTCTGCTGACCGCATATCCCAGGTAACCCTGCTGGCAGGGAAATGCCATCAGTAAATCAAAACATGGCTTCCCCGAACCTGCAGATCACAAAAAATGTCCTTCAGTCATGATGCTGCAAACCACAGAGCTGCATCTAATCTGTTTACAACTGAAAACATGGCAACGCTTGGAGCCAATATATCCTGGACTTTTACCTTTTGGAATATAGGCTACTGTCCTTACAACTTCTTTTATTTTTTCCATTATTTGGAGGGGATGTTACTCTATTCTCAGTATACAGTAGGTTTCCAGAGCAATACTTTAATTTGACTATAACTTACAAATGTATATCCCAATTTATGATCAAGAATAATTGACACTTCCACTAATTTGATTAATTTCTTTACCACATTTATCTCACCAGACGTGTCAATCCAATAGTGGAAGTAGTTTTAGATCCTTTACAGGTAGAGTCTGCGATTCTTATCCAAGACACGTTTTTTTGTCAAATTCAGTAAATATCTCCTCAATGGCCGCTAGCTTTCCATTCTGTGTGTGCTATGACAACAAGAACTGGTGTTCATACACAGCCCTGGCTCTGTAACTGGGAAACAACCAAAGTGGCTTGGACCGAGCCACACAACATTCCATCCATGCTTGTGCACAGGACAGGGGAAAGGCCATGGATGTATTAAACAGAAAGGCAGCGGGAGCGAGAGGGATGGTAATAAAGGAGCACTGACGGCATATTGTTTAGCTGTCCAGCAACTTTACTGTTTCGGTTCACTTTCACTGCTCTCACAGCTTTTTTTCGGCCACAGCAGGCAGCTGTTTAAAGTGAAAAAACTCTAAAAAGCCACTGCACACTACCCCCTCAGCACCAACCAGCAGACAGACACAGTAAGCGACTAGCTGGTGAATATAGTGGAGCGTTTAGCAGCTAGCCAGATATTGGTAAAGTTGGTAGAGACCAAAAACAGAGCTAAAACGGAGTGAATAGTCAAATCTGTGGACCAGAGGTAGCTTTCGCCTGACATGTTTGGGGTAGCTTCTTTCACCCATAAATTTGCATGACTAATAATGTAGCTAAAGTGGAAACAAGTCATGTGACTGGACATGGCGAGTGGCTCTTATCTGCAGTAGCCTCTTCCCTGTTAGGATGAGTGTGTTATTGCTGTACATCATCCACAATCTAATCAGGCTTTACACTAACATGATCACTGTACCGTTCAACTTCATTAAAGATAATCTCTGTACAAACACCACTGGACACAGCAGGCCCCTCCCTCTGCCCCTGCTCCTGTCATTGATTGGTGGAGTGATTTGCAGCATGTAATCTAATGCTCTGTGACAGGTTGTAACTGAGGTTAAAGATGGCAATTTAATTATGTGTCAGAGGTCACATTAAAGGCTGACCTTTGACCACAAGACTGATTAGAAACAATGGTGTGTTATTTGTTTTGAACTGAACAACATAGCATTACATAGGTGAATATGAGTGCAGAATCACAGGATCAGTGCTTTTTCTGCACGTTTGCCTTTTTGAATTCATCCAAAGAAATTTCTTAGTCTGCACATGGCAGCAGCTCCAGGCCAAGAAATAGTCAGGCACACACATTGTTGTTTTTACACTTTGGATTTTGTACGGAATAAACAAACAAAATATAATGTGTTAATCAGTGAGCTATTGAGGTGGTCACGGTTGGATTTTGTTACATTCGGACAGAACCAGGCTAGCTGTTTCTCAGATTCCTTATGCTAAGCTAAGATAACCAGTGGCTGGCTATAGCCTCATATTTAACGGACACATGTGAGAATGGTTTCAACTTCTCATCTAACTCACGGCAAGAAAGCAAATAAACGTATTCCCCACAATGGTAAACCATTCCTTTGAGCTTACATTTACTATTCCTGTCTCAGATGTTTTCACCCCAGTGGTTAAACAGTGGGTATGAAGCAGGTTTCCAACAGCTTTGTTTTCAATATAACCTAACCGATTCTTCACGTCATCACTTTTTGTTTAAATTAAAGGAATGTGGCTCTGACTTGTTTATGATACTGTGAATGAGTACAAAGTTGTTCTGTTGTGTCATTAGGCCCCTGGGTACAAGCACAGACTAACATTTCTATAGCCAGCCACATATGCAAATGATGGGGCAATTGTAGATATACAAATATGTACCCATAGTCCACGCGGCCTAATGGCCTCCCTCCCTCTGGCTAGCTCAATGGCTCATTTAGATATCTGCTTGGTTTATTATGTGAATAAGTCATGCCTGGCTTGTTACGACCCTCTTGGTTCCTGTTTCTGCTGTGTAGCTGAGATGTGTGGCGCTCAATTAGGCTGCCTGGCTAGCAGAGTTAACCCTTCGCGCCAGATAAGCTGTTTTTTTCTCAGCCAGATGGGGTTGGTACAGTATGGGGGGTTCCAGGCAGGGATCAAAAGATCAATCCTAATACAGTGCTACCAGGCTGACCTCTCAGATGTAATAAAGGTGCCATCTTTCACCCTTGGGGCCTATTCAGAGCCTCCCACTGCATGAACAAACCTGGTATCTTTAAATTAGCTGACTTGCTTGCCCTGCAGGTAATTGCTTTAGTTTATCAATGTTCAACACAATTTATTACTTACTCTAGCACCAGTAGGATCCTGGTGTTAATGTCCTCTGTGAGGAGACAGGAAAGCCAGGCCTTTGTGTTTGAGAGCTTGTGTATGTTTATGTGTGTCTCTTTGCAAGTAAAGAGAAATAAACACAATGACACCAAGAAGTAAAATAACAGTTTTATTGCCAGTGGTAGGTTTTGTCAATACATGTCTATATATAATGATAGCCAAGTGTGCATATTTGGACCAAATTATCACCTTTAATTTGCCTATACATGAGTGTACATCCATACTGCAATATGCATATAATTTATGGGTGACCTTACTGTTGCCTTTGAGGTGCAACACTTTATGTCCATCTTAGCTTTTCTTCTATCTGTCAGTGATCATTACAGCTCTAGCACTTGTTTTAAAACTTTATATGACAGCAAACTTAAATGCCTTAACAGGTGCTTAAATACGATTGTCTTTCATTACACTAAAAACAATATTACCGTTGGTACTTTTCAATGGAGTTGTCTCTGGCTGTGGCCAGAGGCTGCTGCATGCCTCCCTAACATCTGTATGCATTATGGATCTGTCTGAGGTAATAAACAGACCATGCCCTTATTCCTGGTTCCTGGTATCATTATTTCTTGCCCCTCAGATGGATTATAGCCCACTGTGCAACATGTAGATGAGTGGCGCTCCTCTGATTGCCTTATGGCCATCAGGCTTTGCATATTTACTGCCCATGAATCACAGTGCGCAGAAAAACCCACAGCAACATATTCTCACCCTCCCTCCTCCACTTTTTACCCTCTATACGCTGTTTTACACTTTCTTTGTCATTCAGCCTCTCATCTCACTTCTTTTCCTTCGGTTGTCTTGCTCTCACTGCTTCCCCCTTCTCTACCACTCTTCTTTCATTGTCCGTGTTTCCCTGTGCCTTGATCCTGCTCAATGCATTCCCAGCTGCTAAATTAAAGCATGTATTATTAATACTGCTATATCTTTGTCCATCCTTCTTCCCTGTTCATATGACTGCTACATTAAGTGTAAATTGTTTCACTGTAATTCCCTTTTAATGTCCCTTATAATCAGTGTTTCTGGTGTGCGGAGGCAAGGGAGGAGAGAAAAATAGAGAGAGAAGGCGACTGAGATCATAGGCTTTTACTGTAACTTACTGTTTGATGTGTGGCTTGCATGCTACAGGCCCTTGTAATTAAGTCTGTTTTACAAGTCAAATGTATATGGCGCCAATCTGCAAAATATGAGATTAATAAAAGAAAGTTGTCAGATGTGGCTGGCTATGGTGTGTTGGCTGTCTCTGCTAAGCCTTAGGGAAAGAGCAGCACACTTCAGTGCTTATAGCCCATGTTTATAACTGCTACCCATTGTCCCGTGAAAGCTGAACATAACCCTGACTTAAAGACCTGCATGATTTGTAACTAAATTGGATATTTTGCTGCTAAGAATTGTTAATATGTCCCTTTTGGATTCACCAGGACATAGCTGTCATGCTGTACCATTTCTCTTGCCTTTTTAAAGGGTCACTTCACAAAATAAGTGGCATCTATCTATTCATAACCCATGTCAATAGTTCTGGTTTCATTTGCCCAGGTTTTGGCCTAGATTTCAGCTTTCACTTGAGAAATTTAATTTGCGATGCTCACAGCATTAAAATATTACATTTGAAAAATGTTTTAGTTAACATCACGTTTCAGTAACGATGTCCCATATACTCTGGATACTCCACAGACCTCGCTGTCAACTGTTTTTTTCCCATGCCAACTGGTCCAGACTGAAATATCTCAGCAACCATTGTTGGGATTGCCATGACATTTGGTACACACATCCATGTTCCCCTCACAATAGATACTAATAATTTGATGGAACATGGTGATCTCTAAAGGTTTCATCAATATCTGCAAAGACATTCAGCCCCAGATTTACTTTTTATTGCTAGCAAATGTTCAAGGTCCCATGGCATGAAAATGTCACTTTATGAGGTTTTTTAACATTAATATGCGTCCCCCCCCCCGCCTGCCTATGGTCCCCCAGTGGTTTGAAATAGCGATAGGTGTAAACCGAGCCCTGGGTATCCTGCTCTGCCTTTGAGAAAATGAAAGCTCAGATGGGCCGACCTGGAATCTTGCTCCTTATGAGGTCATAAGGAGCAAGGTTACCTCCCCTTTCTCTGCTTTGCCCACCCAGAGAATTTGGCCCACCCATGAGAGAGAGACATCATGGCTTTCAATGAGCAAAGTGGCAGTTGGTCAAGGCCACACCCCCACCCTCCACCTTGCCCCCCTCTCTCCTCCTCAATAGCTACAGACACAGAAATTGCACATACTAAGGAAAGCTCATTGTGGGACTGGCTCTAGTGGCTGTGATTCTGCACCAAGGCTGAATTTCAGGAAAGAGACTTCAGATACAGTATTAGGGCACCACTGAGGCCTATATAAAAGCATCCAAAGAACACCATGTCATGGGACCTTTAACATCCTAACACACTAAACTAAGATGGTGAACACGGTAAACATACCTGTTTAGCATCAGCATGTTAGCATTGTCGATGTGAGCATGGTGACCTTAGCATTTAGCTCAAAGTACAGCTGTACAGCCTCACAGCTGCTAGATTGAGACATACTTTATTTCACTCTGTTGTTAGTTATTACACACAGGCCAAAACACACACATGCCCAGGACCTATATATGCACTAATGTAGAGCTGTCAGAATGAGGGGGGCTGCCCATGACAGGCGATTGGTTGGGCATTTGGTGCCTTGCTCAACCTGCATTGCTCACCTGAGATGAACTAGCACCACTCCACAATCCATCCTTGGTCCGCGCGGTGACTTGAACAGGTGATCCTCTGGTTCCCAAGCCAAGTCCCTATAGACTGAGCTACTGCCCCAAATTGGCTAAAGTTACTTGAAGTGGATGCTTTTTAGTAAATTATGTGAACCGATCGATCCGAAGTGTCATCAAACCTTATAGAGAGTTTTGCCGATGAATCAGTAAGCAATATGTATTATTAGCTCATGAGCTTTCTGTCCCCTGCCATCACTTTCCTCTACCCACGTCTAACCCATAGACTGTTAAATAGTCTTGATGCTTTACCATTTATCAGTCACAGAGGGCTTGGTACACCATTATTGATTCCAGACAGCCAATTGGCTGGAAGGGTGCTGTAAACTGGGCAATTTAAAACCGACATTCTTCATTGTCACATGATGGGTGCCGAATGAGATCGTAAGAGGCCGAATGAGTGTAGTGGCAATAAATAAAGGGAGCGAAATATAACCTGGCAGACTGACGGGCTGTCGATATAGATTGGCGTCTCTGATGTTCTCAAAGTGATTACCAGGGCAGGGATGATTAGCTGTGGTGTAAGGTACTGTAAAAGTGTGGGGGACATTTCCTCCTTGTATCTGGGCTCTGTCTTTAGTGAGACAAATGTTGTGCATGAGTAATGGCACAACTATCATGTCACATAGAGGCCGGTCGGCTCCATAGCGAGTAGGTAACGGAAAGAGTGTGAGGGCCCGGTAATATTGTAAAACAGTGTTTAAATATTTTAATTTCATTTGTCACAGGGGCCCCTCCCTTGCACTCCATTACCCTGACAACCATCCTTCATCAGCTGAATGAGTGCATTATTCATTAGCACTAATTATTTTCACATAACGTCTGCCCCGATATATTTAACCTCCACATTACACCCGGGATAATGGCCTTGTAAAATTGAATTGCGAGAAAGAAGTGGAGTTGGAAAGCTCATTTAAAGAACATAAGAGGGAGGAAAGAAGAGTGAGGGAGGTGCAGGAGGGCTTTTTGAAGCAGCTGGAGAGAGGGGGTTGACAGGAAGAGTGTTAAGCACTTTGGGACATGGAGCCCCAGAAGTGACGGGACATTTGTTTCTGTCTCATTTGCATGCTAAGAGAAGAGCCCGGTGGTTCTCTGTCGGGTTGAAGAGATACCTAAATGCCCTGTGGGTTGAAGGTGCCCTCCAGCCACCGAGTTAAGATTAGCTATCCCTGACCTGACACATGACCTCAACCATGAATATAAAAACACATGACCTGGGACAGCAGGAACAGGGAGCCGACATGCAAGTCTTTGTCTCTTTCACCTCTCTTTTCCCAACTCCCATGTCTGCCGTCTCTGTATTTACCTCTTCTCTTCCTCTGTCTTCATCTCTGCTAGCAACTCAGTTGTGTCCATTTCTTCTTCCTCTTCTTTATTTGGCTTTTTATTCAGCTACTTAACTGCAGAAGCCCTACTGATGATTGAAATGGTGTTGAATCACCCATACAGGCCTCTGCTCATATTCCCCATTGAGAAGTTTTCCATACAAACTGAAGACCAAGGTTTTATTCCTGCTTTGCTTATTCATGAGATTGACATTCACCAGCATGCACCATTTAGACCTGAACAGGGCTTGCTACTCCACTTGCTTTATATCTGCTCTCTTCTGAGAGTTGAGACCCCATGCCAATAGTTAAGCCAAACTCTCACCCACACACAAATAAACAGAGGACTACACACACATGCATGCTGAAAAAAACACTTGCACACACTCACATGCAATACCTTTCATGCACGAGTTAAGCCAATAAAACTCTAAATGTTATGTTGTGAAACAGCTGTAAAGTGAGTTAAAGTAAAGTGTTCTGCAAATGCATAAGAATTATCATAGTTGCACAACCTTTTTTAACATTCTTTTAAAATGAAGTACACTGCCATGTGGATGTAATTTCTGAATATTGATGCAACTGAAAGTTGAAAAAAATGCCCATGACAATTTCCTTGAGTGCAAGGTGATGTCCTCAAACCACTTTGTTTCTCTGACCAACAGTCCAAAGATGTTTACTATAATGTAACACAAGAAACCACATTTGCAAAGCTGAAACCATCAAATTGAAACCATGTATTTGTGCCTGAAAAACTGACTTAAACAATTATAAAAATAGTAATTTCAGTTCATTAACTTGATTAATTAACTAATCCTTTCAGCTTATTTGACACTAAATGCATTGTATTTCATAACATCTCAGCAGCATATTGCAGATTGTAACATAGTAAAGTCTCTATTTTTCCCTCTGACATTAAAAAAAGACATTTTCTTTGCTTTCGTTGTGCTTTCCCTCTCTGATTTCCTGAGTAATGTTGCGAACAGTGACCACACTCCTCTCCAGGCTATGTGAATGTGAGTGTACTGCTTTGTGAGTGTACTGCTTTGTATGCTTGATGCCTGGTAATTGCAGTTCATTTCAACTGGGAAAAAATATTATTCTCACGCCTTTCTGTGTTACGCCCAGAAGGCAGCGCTCTCTATGTGTAAAGTATCTGTCTCTCTGACATTTAGATTTGCCTTTTAAAGATGACATTTTTCAACACTGGCATTTCTTCATATGTTTTCTAGCGGCGACAAAATTATTCTTTTACATCCCAGTCAGAGTGTTCATATAAGTGTGTAATTTATCCAACCTTAAGTTGTTTGGTTGGTTTGCATTCCTTTGTAATATTGATATTATTTTATGATGCACTAAAATTGTTATCATTGTCTGATGTTGATATCAGTTTTTGATAGTTGTACCTGTCTGAACATCTTTACTCACATTGCCTAAAGAATCCATGCTTGTTTTAATAAATGCTTCAATTTTGTGGTTAAAATTAAAATCACATAGAAGTGTATGCATGAGTTACCATTTCTCGGCAGGGTTAGCAGTGGCTGAGGCTGGGAGAGTGTGGTCTCATCTGCAGAAAAAAACACAAGTGCACATTTGTTGTACAAGTATGATTTACGTGTGGCACAAATAACCTATAGCCACAGCTTGATAGGTTTGGATGGCAGTTGACAGTTTTTAGGTGTATGCGGAAGGATGAATGGTGTACTGAATGCATCAAGGAGACATGCTCATCTTTGAATCGCTGTAGATTTCCAATTACTGTACTCTGGTGCCTTGCAATGGACCTTTATCCATTCTGCAAATGAACATGCTATCCCTAAATAATTTCCTCAACAAAGATGGTGCAGCGCATTATGAAATATTCAGAACTCAATTTTCTTGCTCCATCAGACTTTGGAAAGATCCATAATTACATGATAATCCACAATGTAATTCATTTTGGTTACTTTGGGAATCTGAGTTCTCTTCATAGAAAAATGTTGAATATGTTGGTAAAATGGGATTAAGCTTGCTTTGTGGCATTTGTGATTGTTAGGGGATTATGTATGACAATCTTATTATTCCTTACATGTCTGATATCTTCAGGGTCATTCCAAAAGTCAGGACTAATGAGATACTGTAGCCAGACAGCTGATACATTGGTGGGTATTGTCGGTCAGACTTAGAGACAATCATATTGTACATAAACGAACAGAGAGACAAGATTGAAAACAGTTATTAAAAAAAGTGCAAGACTACCTAGACACATAAACTTTCCTCAAGTGAATGTAATCTTCTGAGAATGGCAGGTTTGTGTTAAAAAACCAACGGCACCACATCCCATAGTAATTTCAGATATGGTATAATAATAATACAAAGTAATAGAGCAGTATTAGAAACCAAAAGGTGAGGGATGGTGTTGGATTACGACTCGCTGGCCAGAAACGTGGGGTTAAAGTCCAGTTAATGTGCAGTTTACCTCTACGCTGAGAGGAGGCATGTGTCAGATTGGCATTTTAAAGGTAAATAGAAAGGGTCTGTTGTGTTTAAGACAGAAGGCAAATTGGCCAACATGGTCGTTGCCCATCTGTGTGAGCATACAGTGGTCCACAAATGAGTACAAGTATATTATCTGCACAATAATTTACATTGAATTGTGTGCCATAAAGAGTGTGCTTTACATTTCCTGCGTAGCTGCTGCCATATACTTGTAGAAGTTTATAATGTATAATACAATTTAGACAGCCCTATCTCACTCTAAGATATTTAAGAAAGTGGGCCATAAAAAAATCCCTTAGCCACTGGCTTTAAAACTAATAAAGTTAAATGGAGCCGCTGACATTTTTAGTATTGCATTATTGTAAGTCAGCCCTCAAACTGCACGTGTGTGTGCAGCAGAATAGGTAGAGAGTGTCGAAACAGCTGTCAGTCACTGCAACAGAACGCTCGGCATGATGATGTTAATGATGCTCTTGTTAAAATGTGAAGCCCGAGTGATAACAAAGCTGTCACAGCAAAGGAGAACAAAAAGTAGAGCGGAGCGGTGGAGAAGAGTGTAGAGTTCACAGATACAGAATGCAATACCACCTGTACAGATGCCGTGTTACACTTACATGGGTTTCTCTCTCTCTCTCTCCTCTTCCTAAACTTTTCATGTTTTATTGCTTTACAACACTGAATCAAGGTGGATTTAATGTGGCTTTTTTACAAGACACATCTGAATCATCATCGGTGCAGCCAATTGCAATTTAAAGGTCTCATAATTAGTTAAGTGGGGATCACCTGCGTGTGGTCAAGGGGTATCAGTTGATTTTAAAAATACATCTGTATGTGGAAGATCCAATTTTTTTGTCAGTACCTTGACAGAACCTACAGCATAAAGACAAAGGGACACTTCACGTCACTGAACATCCCTTGGAGTACAGTTAAGAGACATACGACAAAACTGAAGGAGTTACAAACTTCAGAGGTTGAGGTCGAGAGACTGTGGATACAACAACAATTGCCTTGTTACTTCAACAGTCTTGGCTTAATGGTACTACAGTTAGCCACAGGGCATGTGGGAGACCCTGAAGTCAAGACCAAAATGTATCTTTTTTGTCATCAGACTAAACGCCATGTGACACTGCACATCATCATGAACATACCATCTCCACCAGGAAGCATGGTGGTGGCAGCCAAGGGGGTAAGCTAACTTCCACACAGCGTACCTCCTATGGTGCCATTTTGATGCTAACAAACCATCACCTCCCGTTAGCATTCCATTGACTGCCATTCACTTTGACATCAATTTGACAGCGAATAACTTTACATCTGAAGCGTTTAAAGACTTTATTTGTCCATTGTTTATTTCTAAAGAATCACAACAATGTATAAAAGGCTCCATTACCTTGTACCTCACGTTATGGCTCCGTAGCAGACGGTTTTGTAAAAATAGGTTGTGTCATAACCGAGCGACTTGCTGTCGCATAGTAGAGGAATTACCGTATAGTACAGGACTGCCCTACAAAGCCAAAGAGCAGTATCAGCAAAAACGCCAAACTGAGAAAAACAGCTTTTTGTGTTTTTCTTACACCAAATATAAGCATCCAATTAAATTTAACAACAAAGGGTACAATTAGATAGATCAAAGGGAGGTGAATATTAAACATTTAGTTTTTTGACAGTCAGGCAAAATTTGGTAGTTTTATAGGCTATACTGCGCTTTGCCTTTGCATTACTGCATATACTTACATGGCTATACAATAACATATAGCAGTAAGTGTAGCAAATGATCATAATCACTTGTTTATATCATAAATCAAATCAAATAATTTATTGAGGAGGCACTTACTACATTTTCTACAGATTTGCTGCTTGATGCCTTAACTATGGCACAACTCCGTCATTTATAAAAATGTATGTAACTCAAAAAAAATCAATTGGGTATTCTTGTAGACCTTCATGTCAAGCAATATTGCATTGCTGCACACCAAAACCTTTGCACACTGCTGCTTATAGTATTGTCAAAGTACAGTATATGTTAATTATTACCAAACTATTACTATTATATTATATTTATTTATATAATATTTATTATATTATATAACAAATAAAAAACACAAGCGTTATTAGATTCATATATTTTAATTGTATCACAAAAGTGCTGTCTTTTATGGCAATTATTAACGTATTGCTTTTATTTCAGTTTGGGAATAGGTCTTCACATGTAATTACAAACAGTTTAAGTTTAATCATTCAGGGAATGAACTCCTCCCCTTGAGTCTGGGCTGGGGACGGGGGAGACGTCTCTCTCCAGTATTTTAAATTTGTACTTCAGTAACTTTTTTTAAACACTAGCTGTCAGTATTACACGTTAATTTTGACCTTTTTAAGGTAATTTCTCTAAGGTATTCCCCAAGGTATCGTTGCTATCCCAATGCTGTAAAAAAGCTAATGCTAGCTAGAAAGAGGTAAACAGACACAACTGACAAAAAAAAGGGTTAAGAGGTTTAAAACTTACCAATTTTGGTACCTTGTTGTTTAAGGCAAGTTTCACCAGCATTTTTCCACGTAAAAGTGAAGCCATTTTGACAGTTCCTTTCTTCTCTGAGAGAGGTTTTTATAGCATACAGTAACTGTATGCTATAAAACCTGACTCATGCCACACAACAACAGCTAGTTGCAACAATGTTCATACTGATACAAAGGCAATCTGCAGTATCATAGTGAAACCAAGGCAGACTGCAGTACGGGCAGATACTGCATTCTGCCTTGGTTTCACTCTACTTTTCTATACAAACTGCAAACTAAAAATTTAAATTTATATAAGAAATTTATTAGGTAGCCATATGAAATTTTAACAGATTGAAGAGCAGATCCTCCACTTGTTATTTGTGCAAAAAAAATTTTTTTGAAAAATTGGAGATACTGCTCTTAGCCTTTGTAGGGCAGAGGAGAAGCGTTTCGACTTACATTAGCTGTTTAGGTTTAATTACTAATGTTAACTAGCATTTTAGTTAGCAATAATTAGCCTGTGCTTATGTTATCTCCTTACATATACCTACGCTCTCCATCTCTGCAAGATTGGGAATGATTGAGATTTCTCTTGACACAGCTACCAAAAGACTTACAACTTTCATACAGGTTGCTCATCTATGTCTTCAAGCTCAGTTGGAGGCTGCGCAGTAACGCTCAGCCCTAACTGGAAAAGTGCTTCTAATAGCCTTCACTGGTCTCCGTCCAGAGCGACGTGATCTGTTGGTCCATGTATCTTACTGTCTATGGTGGCAGCAGCACCTTGATGTTCGTGGCCACCTTGTGAAGTCCAATATGCACTCTCTTTTAGCTCTGTTTTTGGTCTCTACCAACTTCTGAGGGAAATATCTGGCTCTTTAGCTGCTAAATGCTACACCATGCTAGCAGCTAGTCACTAATTGTGTCCGTTTGATGTTTGGTGATGGTGGTAATGTACAGTGTTTTTTTTTAGCTTTATTGCTGAAAAGTTGGGGGCCGGACCGCTAAACAATGAGCTAAAACTCATTTGAAAGCTCCGTAAAGCTGAGGGGAGCTGCAGATTTAGCAAAAAAAGGAAATGAGCAAAAAAGAATGGGAGAAATGCAATGTCCAGATAAGGCAAAGCTCATAGAGATCTATCTATCTATCTATCTATAAACATATGTGGTAAATACATCAGGATATAAGGCTATGGGAGGATGTGGCCAGTTTTCAGAGTACTGTACACCTCAGTGTGTTTTTAGTTATTAGTCATGTCCCTATGAAAAAAAGACATTTTTGTCAGCGTAATCAAACCCTGATATCCTTCATTTTCTCAACACCATTTGTGATAAATTCCAATCTGCAAAGTATTTCCGAATACTTTGCCCAAGGAGGTGTAATTTAAATAATATCAGTCACTGTGCTGCTGCCAGAATAAGAATTATGTCCGCACTAATATCTCATCTGACACGCAGCAGAGGAAAGACTTTCCTTCTGAATAACAAAAATGCAATAATTCACCCAACGTTATTATCAACCTAATTATAATGGGAAATATAGTCGAGTTCCTTTTCCTTCTTGAATTCAGAACATATTAGCAAAATGATCAGTTATGTTAATCTTGTTCAGGATGGTTGACTATCATTAATTTAAAGACCACAACAGAGATGTTTAATGGTGTTGAATTAGCAGAGAAATTGGGTAAAAATGAGGCCACAAACTAAAACACATACTCAAGAATACCTTCTCCCTGGTCTCATTTAAAGGTCACATGAACGATATAAATATTAAACATTTATATCAAATTTACCATTGTATGCAAACTAACCACACACCAAGAGTCATCCCATTTTCCAGACATATTTTCATAATTATATCACTATAACAAATTTAATGAGAGCAATCAGCACTGAACATTTTTGCCTCCAAGGAAGCAGAGGTCCCAGTCAGTCACAGAGGTACTTCTTGGTCATTCTCTATTAATTTGCAGAGTGTGTTCTCTGAGTGTCAGGGTCTTGGCAGTGTCGTTCCCCAATGACTCCTACCTCGAAGCCTGCTGCACGAGGGGGGCCCTAATTAGACTCTCATGTGTATTTAATGGACTCGCTGCCTTTGGTCCTGTGAGAGAGCGCCTGATGCTACAACCTCTGTACGAAGGTCCCTCCACACATGGGAGTCAGTTTGGAGAGGAACTCGGTGTGTAACGTGTGTGTGTGTGTGTGTGTGTGCTTTACAACCTCAAGTCAATGTTTTGTGTCCTTTTTCTGTCTTTGTCCATTCTTGGGGTCCAGGACTTTTCCAGTCTGTAAAGTACACAAAAGCAAGCAAAAACATACCTTTCATTATCATCCGGGAACACATTCTCCTTTCCAGGCATGCACATTTAACTCTTTGGTGTTGTTGACATTGGATTTACTTCCTCATTGTTTGAGGTCCCACACACCCCACTGCTGTATGTGTAACAAATTATGACTCCAAAATCAACAACTTTTTTACCTCAAATATTTTTTCTTCTGAACTTATTTAAACCCAATATGTGGAAACGTATTTAAGTGGTAATCCTTTCTTTTGTCACAAACTTGGCTTTCACATTGGATGAACAAATATATTTTGCTTTCTTTTACCAAAAAGTCATTCAAAGGGATTATTTGTAATTTGGGAGGGGCAGTGTGGCAGGACCCTAATGAAAATCCATTGTATTCAACTGACAGTTGGGGTCTCGGAGACCCTAAACAGAAGTAACGTATCATTTTCAGTAGTGGACTTCTGAAACATAGTTTAAAGTTATGTTTTTAAGAAAGATAATACAATTGTCATTAAGGATCAAGGTGATAAAACAAAATGAAGTATATGTTTTTATATGGAGGGCCTAGGATCTCAAGTACCCCGAACACAACATTGGGGTTTTACCCAAATGATGAAACGACATATTTTCTCATTTTGTCCAGGTTTTGAGATATTTGTCTTTGAGATTTCTGCCTCCGCCAATGCAAATGGGGGGAGTAGACTGAATTTGTGCTGCTTGTATAGCATTGACAAGTTCAATTTAAATTCAACAACAACATGTCTTTCCAGAACTATTGTCCTGTTTACTCTGGAATATTTTGTATCATTTTTAAAATCATAGAAAATATGAAATATTTTTTCCAGGTTCCACCTTTATTGGACAGCTGTCATTAGAGACTGACAGGAAACTAGAGGAGAAAGAGAGGAGTATGCAACCACTGAACTGGGGGGTGTTGCGGTTACATGTGTCTTAAACACTCGGCCACCAGCACACCTACATGGGTGAGTGCCTGCTGAACTCTCACCATTTGAATGTTTTCACTTTCAGAGTGGTCTGTTTTAATGAGGACAGACATCTGGACCAATCTCGCAATACAGGGCTGTGATGAATGTGACCCCTGTGGTAAGCCCTTGCCCCCAACCCCACCAGGACACATAAAGCAGTAGCACAGCCCCTGTTAAAGGGCTGCACGCAAACATAAATCGGTCCTGACGCTTCTTAGCTGTCCAATTTGCATGGCCCCTACACAAAGAGGCTAACGATGTTTTACAAGACAAACATGCCCAAGCACGTCCACAAAAACACAAATATTCATGCAGGTAGATGAAAAGGTGGTGCTTAACTTATTATACAAATGTTATACCTGTGTTTTTTTGTGGACAGTACACAATATGCTGTTGTGTATGGCTAAACCTTGAAACTACAAACACAAATTCGAGAGAAAAAAAAAAAAATCCAGACAAATAGATGAAAACTTTGAGAGAAAATCAAAAATCTTTTAAAAGTGTGTGAAATGAAAAAACACAAAGACAGAAAATAGAGAAAAAGTGAGACTGCCGATGGGAAAAGGCAAGATGAAGAGATGGGATTGGTGGTGAGATGGGAGTCTGGGTAGTTTTATCTGGTGGGCAGGGAGACGGTGGCGGGAGGATCTGTCTCTGTTAGAGAGAACATGGCCCTGTTATTAAAGCCATTCATCACTGGCTGAATATTCTCCCTTTAATAGCCTCTGTCGTTAATTACCCAACTTTGTCAAGATAGGGAGTCAGGGCTCTCTGTTTTCTCTGCTCCTACACACACACACACACACACACACACACACACACACACACACACACACACACACACACACACACACACACACACACACACACACACGCATCTCACACACATATCTTTCTGCCTGTGTTGTTCCCTAGTTCCAAAAATGCCAAACATTCATTGGTTCTAGTGTCTGAAATATGAGCAATTGCTAGTTTTCTTTGTCTTCTACAGTGGTGGAATGTAAGTACATTTACTCAAGTACTGTACTTAAGTACAAAATGTAGGTACTTGAATATTTCCATTTTATGCTACTTTATACTCAAGAAATAAAAAAAAAAATTGTACTTTTTACTCCACTATACTTATTTGACAGCTTTAGTTGCTAGTTACGTTTCAGATACTTTATATAAAAAAATCGATCCTCAGTTCATAAAATATATTATATATTAAATATTTAGATTAAACTAAAAAACATATAATATTTACACAATAATGTATTTGTCATCATAATCTAGTAATATAAAGACACTCAAAGGGGCCATTTTTCTGTATTATGAGCACTTTTACATGTAATTTATTAGTATTTTTATATTTCAGTATTCAGTAAAGGAGGTATTCTATGAAATTAAATTAAATATCTTTGGGTTTTGAACTGTTGATTGGACAAATGAAGACATTTGAGGACATGTCTTTGGGCTGTGATGGACGTTTTTCATTATTTACTGACATTGTATAAACCAAACGATAAATCAATTAATCAAAATGACCGGCAGATTTATCACTAATGAAAATAATCATTAGTTGCAGCACTACTCTACAGTACTTTGGTGGAAAAGGATCACAATGACGTCTGGCCACCCCTGCTTTACCACCACACTAAGCACTCAACCCTCTAAAGTAACAACAATAATCAAAGATTTAGTCTGCTCTTTATATGTCTTTGGAAAGTTTCATCAGTGAGATTTTAATTCTGTTGTGCTAACCATGTCAGTTGCCCTGTGTAGAAGGCTGTAGGGCCACAACCTCTTCCTCCTCTTCCCCTTTATCCCTAATCAGACTCTTTTGTGATCCTTTTATAATTAGCCACTTAACTATCAGGCAGAATGGAACTGTGGCTGTAAAGCATTTACAAGGGTACTCGACAGAACACGCCAGCACCTTTTGTTTAGCAATTAGTTTGTCTGTGAAAGCGACAAGACAAATAGGCTGGGAGAGCATCTGGTGGCCTCGTAGCTCTTACTGCCCGAGAGACAGAGAGAGAGAGAGAGAGAGAGAGAGAGAGAGAGAGAGAGAGAGAGAGAGAGAGAGAGAGAGAGAGAGGGAGAGAGAGAAGAAAAGAGAGGCAGAGAAGGAGGTAGAAAGAGGTTCAGAGCCATTAAGCAACAATAAGGATCGTAGAAAACAAGGTTCAGTCTGAGCCAAATTAAAGCAACAAAATATGATGAAATTACTAGTTAATAGTTTTTTCGCACATCTGATTAAGAACTCAGATGAGATGCCAATGCAGCACAGGCAGAGTTTAGGGAGTTTTAACCTTCATTTACATTGTAGTTATCCGAAGATAGAAGGAATGCAAGGCAGCATGACAACCGCTCGATTGATCCCTTTGGCCTGATTAGCTCACCAGTGTACCGTCAAAGCAAACTAATCAGATACATTGATCATGGAATACTTTTTAACGCTTCCCCAGGCAATAATACGATATTTTTTTCCAGTCAAATTACTAGTTAGTTATCTGTTATCAGATGAGATGCCACACATTTGGGAAAGTCAATGGCTCTATAACTGTTTAGCAGCAATACGGTAATGACAATAAAATGCCTTTTAATTTACCAAAGCGTTGTCATAATTTCTGGTAACCTAGGTTTGTCAAGCTCATGGTAAAAAGTAGGTGTTACTCACTTCTGTTAGGTTGGCTTCATTACACCCTCTGCCACTTTCACGTTTGTCCAGAAGAGGTTGCTGTGTTCCCTGCATACAACAGGAGGTGGATGGTAGTGACAGATCCCAAAGATTTCTTTTCTATGAGTGAGAGAGGGGGAATAAACAAGGAAAAGCTGAGTGTAAAATCACTGGAATTGAAGATCCATTTAAAATAGATTCTACTCATTGTATTACTTAAACAGAATAAACAGTTAACACACTTTAAAAAATGTCCAAATAAAACGTGAATACGACAATGAAAGCTAATTCTAAACCAAACTGTGCTATTTGGTGCCTGGACAGCAAATTCTATCCCCAAAAAGGATACAAATGTTTTCGCTTATAGTCGTCAGCCTGCAGCAACTCAACGCTGAACACCCACTAATTGATTATAGATGTTATTTTCATCATTGACAGTAGGGGGCAGGATCCATACATTGATTAGACTTCCATTATGTGTAGGTCAAGTAATTGTACTGTGATGCCTATTAACACACAATTACACAGCTTTGGAGAGATGTTCTGACTCAAACACGTCTATTTAGTTTTAGAGAACTGCTCCGACTGTACAGTCCATGACTTTTGAAAGGGGATTTAAAGGAAAAAGAGCTTGGCTTACATCTTCAGAGTTTAATATTCCTCATCCCATTTCCACCAATATCTAAACAAGCCCCACGACAGAGTCTGAACAGCTGCGAGTCTCTCTCTGATACCTGTGTTCCCGTGACGGCGGTGATCAAACGCTGTGATGGTAAAACATCCCTTCCTGTCTGTCACACCCTCAGGCTAAACATCAGCAGAGCGCCTTGCAGCTGGCAAATGTTCTCTTGACAAAGTTAAAATGTCTCGATTAATATCTGACGACTCCGCTTTTTGGTGTCACTTATCCATGTCTCTGCTTTAGCTGCTTAACCATCCTATGCTTTCTGCTGGATACATCCACCTTGGTAGTGTTACTGTATCAGCAGGGAAAGGATTCAACCAGTGGGAAGACTCCCTCTCTTGTTGGTTGATGGGTGTACTTTGTACTTATGAAGCTTTGCACAATATATGAGCTATGATTACATGTTTCTGTCCAGATTCAAAGGAATTTGTGTATCACTTGTGCATCATCAAGATTTTTGAAATGTATAATACCAGAGTGGAATTAGATGCGTAATAATGTGTCATTACGATACGTGACCAACAACTGATAAATGGCGGAAAATGTCTCCAAATGTTTTTGACTTGTATCCCCTTAAAACTAAGCAATTTGTACTTGTCACCCATAGTATGTATTAGCGGTATGTATCAATGATTCTTTAGTTTGAATATTTTTTTTAACAAAAGGGAGAAATCTATTTAGAAATTCACAAGAAAATAGCAATCATTGTAGAAACGTTTGAAAAACAAATGTCATTTTGTGTAGAAGAATATGTTTTTCCTTCTGTGCTATCCCATTAATCGTCTTAGGACTCCTCAGATTTATTGTGCGACCCCTCTGGAGGGTCTCGACCCACAGTTTGGGAACTGCTGCCCTAGGCGGCATCCGCTCGTGCCATCGGCAGTGTTTCTCCTTCTCGACAGTTAATGTCTCATCCGTCCATCAACTTTTAACCAGGCCTCATGCATGATAGCGTGTGACTTAAAAGCCTGGCTAGTCAGACATAATTAGCCAACGCCTAATCAGACAAGTCCCCTGCGCAAGGACACAAAGTGGATTGTGGGGAGCAGTGAAGGAAATCACGGTGGTTGACTCAGCAGAGGAAGACAAAGACTTAAAAGCAGATGAGGACCCCATCTGTGCTGCGCTCACATCACCAAGTACAAAACCCCTTAACATGAATTGATGGTCTGATGACATGCGAGCTCATTTAACTACAAATTAGACTTAAATGTAATAATATGAAGGATTCAACTTCCTTTTATTCTTCAAACAATCTTCCTCTCTCTACATTTCTGTGTTCCTCTTGTGTCTCTGTTTCCACATCTGTTCAATAGCCCCCCTGTTAATCATTTGTGTAGTGTTGCCTTTTTACTGGACCTCTGAGACCCAAACCCTGGTGTACCTGTTTGGAGTTTGATTAACACTGCATTTTAGTACACACTATTCAAACCCGATGGAGGGAGCTTAAAAGGGTTGTGCGCTGAAGCTAATGTAGCCTGTGGTACAGGACAGATGGAGAAGTGATAAATGGGGAAAAGGGATGGTTGTGAGTCAATTCTTGTTGGCTTCATTGTGCAAAACAATTGGTCTGACGTGGAGACGCTGAGTTCGAGAGTGGGTTTTTTGAGGCAGTGTTTCTCGGGGTGGTGTAATCTAAGAGGAGAGGAGAGCACTTCAGAGGACGGGAGAGGACAGGACACCAGATAGGAGAGGACGAGACAGGAGGAGGCAGAACAGCAGTGCAGCCAGGTTGCGTCACTCTGTCAGTCCCTGAACACTAAAATATTCTAAAGCTTTTGTTTTGCCTAGTTAAACATGCACTGATGTGACACAAACTGTGAACAATGCCATTTCACACGCACGGGAATCCTCTCTTTTTATAATTCATGGAGTGACGACTGCAGCCATGCCCCATGGTATAGTTTCAACAATATGCAGCTTTGTACATATATATAGGGCTGCAACAACTAATCGATTATGAAAATAGTTGTCAACGAATTTCATAATCCATTAGTTGGGTCTATGTCAGTGGTTCTCAGACTTTTCGAGTCGCGACCCCCTAGAATAAGGAGGTTGGTGTTCGCGACCCCCCCCACCCCCCCGTTGACGGCGAGAGAAAGAGCTGCAAACCGATTCTATTTCTACGATATCCGATTTCTACACGCCTCGCGCTGCGGATTTTGAGTGATTATTGTGAATGCCCTGATTAATACATGTAAACAAATAATTCTTTGCTTTAAAGGTCCCATGACATGGTGCTCTTTGGATGCTTTTATATAGGCATTAGTGGTCCCCTAATACTGTATCTGAAGTCTCTTCCCCGAAATTCAGCCTTGGTGCAGAATTACAGCCACTAGAACCAGTCGCACAATGAGATTTCCTTAGTAGCCTATGTGCCATTTCCGTGCCTGTTAGCTATTGAGGTGGAGGATGGGGGTGTGGTCTTGACCAACTGCCACTTTGCTCGTTTGAAAGCCATGATGTCTCTCTCTCATGGGTGGGCCAAATTCTCTGGGTGGGCAAAGCAGAGAAAGGGGAGGTAACCTTGGTCCTTATGACCTCATAAGGAGAAGATTCCAGATCAGCCCATCTGAGCTTTCATTTTCTCAAAGGCAGAGCAGGATACCCAGGGCTCGGTTTACACCTATTGCCATTTCTAGCCACTGGGGGACCATAGGCACTCATATTAATGTTAAAAAACCTCATAAAGTGAAATTTTAATGCCATGGGACCTTTAATGACAGTTTATTTTTAGCAGCTAGCACCTAGCCCTGTCCAATGTGCTCCAGGCTCTGTGGATTTTTTGTGATGGTGACTTTTTCTCTTCCCCTGACATGCCAGAACAGCACCCTTTCTGCGTTCCTCAGGACCTCCTGATTTACAAATGAAGCATATGAATATACATAACACAACCTGTGAAAACCATTCCCCAGTCTAAATATGTTAATTCATTTTTTTTCTGGTGACCCCTAGAAATTATCTTGCAACCCCCAGGTTGAGAACTACTGGTCTATGTTATGTTGGGCTGAGGTTGTTTGTATCTTAAAGTCAGGACAGAGTGTGTTGTCCTATCTGCTTATCCGTAACATATGTGTGAATTGAATGAAATCGAAAAGCTGAAAAAGTTGACTTTGAAGCCCTTGTAACTTTTTTTCCCAACAGTGGCATATTTTCTCGCTGAAAAGGGGACAGTGCACACTGTGGTAATATGAAACTCAGTTAGATGCAAGTACAAATGTGATGATTTGAGTTTATAGGTCAGTCTCCAGTTCTCATTGGACCAGACGGCATTCTCACAAAGTAGTTTAAAGAAAAATCTTTAAAGGTTATCTGAAAAGAAGAGGAAAAAGAAGTTTTAGGAAGAAGTTATTAGAGGCTCCAAAGTGCAATTACCTATCCTTCCCTGACATCAGTCTCATCTGTTACAAGACTCCCCTTCCCTGGCTACAACCGATTGAAGCTCTGTCCAGAAAACAGCACTTTTTTTCTTTACTTCTTCAAGTACCTGTGTAGAAGAAGGCAATGAAGTTGGTCCCTACCTCGAGGCTGAAGGGCTATAAGTGTTAAAAGCTTAGTTTGCTGACTTCTTTTCATGAGACATGGAACAAAATAGAACAGTAACAGACAGGCAGATACATATATGTCAGTCTGATATAGAAAAATAAATTACAGTGCTGTGATGCCAGAGAAATGTTTAGTTTAGAAGCTTGCCATTACACAGTTTGTTTTTTCAACAGTAAAACTTGTTGAAAATGTCCTTATCAGAAATGTTTGTTTATGCTATGTATTTATGCAAAAACATGAATATCTGTCATTATATCATTTTAAATAACTCTAAAAATATTGATACTATATAGTGTGCACACTAATAGCATAAATTGTATTATTGTATTATAGCGTTATTTTTTATAATAGCAAAAGTATACCAATTTAGAATTGTGAAATGTCGGCATAATTAATAAAAGCAGAGGATTGTTCACTGTATCAATTTTTGTGGAGTTTAATCACTCTCAAGAAAAAAGGCACTGATTAGATGCTCCTAAAAAAAGATTTATTAATCAAATTAAAGTATGATGTTTTAACATCATGCCTTCATCAAGTAACTCCTGCAATTGTACTTGAGAAAGAGTTCATAAAAAAAATGTTTTTTTTAGGAAAAATAGATGGCACAATTTTGATTATTGAAACCTTTCTTTAAAAAAAAAAAGGATCTAATGAAAATATAGAATTTTTTTTGTGAATCTGGCACCAGGTCCAGTGACATCTTCTATTTCTCTTGTTTCAGTATTATTCATGTTCTCAAACACTGAAGAAGAACATAGAGATGCAGTGCTAACGGTGACTGTTTCAATGAATGCAATATGCACACAGTCAAAGTCATAGCTCACCTGTGAAGTAAATAATGCCTCAAGTGAGGAAAGAGACTGATCCCACCATGACTGACACAGGTCTTGGCTGGCTAAATCCAGTCTGTACTGGCTACCTGAACCCTAAAAACATGGAGACAGGGATTCAGCAAATACACGGTGATCATCCTACAGAATAAAACAGAAGGATGTACACACACACAAACACACACACACACACACACACACACACACACACACACACACACACACACACACACACACACACACACACACACACACACACACACACACACACAGAATGCCTGGTATGTCATGAGCATGAATTATACATCTCTCTAGAGGATTTGTTCTTTTTGCTTTCTGCTCCTTGCTCTGCTTCTTACCCTCTTTTTTATTTTTCCATTTAATTTTTCCTCTTTGTAAAAATCAACAACATTGTGATGATTAAACTAATGTAAAAAAAAAAAAAGTGTTTTTACCATCAAAACACTTGATCAGTCAGCCAAAAAGGTTTGAAATGATCTGCATCAAAGACATATGAGCGGGAGTAACAGTGAATGTTTTGATCCTGCCATGGATACCTCTATAATCTTTTTTTTTTCTTCTTTTTTGTGTCTGCATGTTAAATGTAAGCAAAACCTATTTTTTTTGTCGTTGAGGTAAAAAACGAATCCATCTAAAGAATTTTTGAAAATGTCTTATTTTAGAGTGTTACTCTATGCAGTGAACTAATATATATCTGTCAAAGGTTCATGGTGAAATGCTCTAAGTCACTCATGATGAATAAATTATTTCACCGTCACTGTGGGGAACCTAATTCCTACTGACATTTAACGAACATGTTTTCAAAAGATGTGGAGGTATGGGTCAGCAAGTTAAATTGTGGCGGTACATGTTGTGTGTGTGTGTGTGTGTATGTTCACATACGTGCGTGTGAGAGCGTGACGTTCTAAAACAAACCCTATACATACAACAGCCCAGGGACACTCCAACCATAATTGTGCAGGTGGCATTTTAGAAATACTCACACAACAGGGGTCAATTTCTCTTCAGGTCAGTGAGAATGACATCATCAAACTACTATTAACTCTGCAAACAATCCTAGCGCTGCTGCGTCTGTATTGACAATGGATTCCTTCAAAACAAACTACAGGCTCCGAGCTTTGCCCTCAATCTAAAACCATAACCTCAGAGTGAATAACAGAGAAATGCCCATCTAGGCAGGAAGGAGTGACACCGAGGAGAGGAGAACTAAAAATGACACGGCAAACAAATCTGAGCAACCACTTCCCCTCGACTCCAGCCCCCACCCCTTGTTCTTTCTAGTAGCTTTCTTGTTCTAATACCTGTCTGCCAGTAATTCTCTCTCTCTCTCTCTCTCTCTCTCTCTCTCTCTCTCTCTCTCTCTCTCACACACACAATGCATGTACGTACAAAAGTGCTTTGTTTCCTTTTCTCTTATTCAGAGATAGTGTATCTCATCTGATTAACCCGTTAACATGATGTTTCAACACAGAGAATGAGTTTTGCAACATGCCTTGTGAATATGACCTATTCAACGTGGCCTTGTTTTAAGATGTGAGCTCCGCAGAGGTCCGGTGAGCCCGCAAGGGCAAGGTGTGTATTGACATACAAACATGAGGAAAGCGTCCAGATGCAGTCCACTGTTTTTCTGTAATAATAGCTAGCAGCCTTGCCGTTAAATAATTAATGCGGTCTATCCAATACAAAGTGGACGGCATGCTGACTGCACTCCACTGCTCTCCATCTCCTTCTCTATCTCCCCTGATAGACACAATGCGCATGACTGTGCTTATTTTTTGTTTGTTTGTAACATTAGCCTTTTAATACATGTTTATAGTAATGTAATGATAATGATAAAAATAATATAACCTTCCAAAGCGGAGGTAACAAAGTGCTACACAAGATAATAAAAATTAGATTAAAACAGGCATTAACACAGCTAATAATACTTTAATACCACCACAAAACTGAGATGCTCACATCCACTCATGCTCCTTTTTTTGCAAATTACCTCTGCAGGACTACTATTATGAGCTATGTAAATTAATTATTCCTTACTTTATTTAACATGGTCAAAGTTGTTGTGAGGAAAATATTTATTTAAAGAGAGGCAGCATTGAAACATTGTCACAACTAGAAGGGCAGCGTGCAGACCTCTGCCGAGGTCAATAGTCCTTCCAGTCTTCTATGACATGCAGATCTGCAAGCGCAACCACTATACAGTATATGTGTGGATATATTTCCAAAAATGTTACAATTATGTCAAAATATGGTCGTGCCTTGCTGAAGCCTCATCATCTCGGCTGTCTTTTTATTATGTACTTCTCTTTTAGATATATTTCACATACTTAGCAATGTAGGCATTGTATTATTATTTATTTATTTTTTGTCACTATTAAAATGTACTACCATCTACTGGATTTTAAGACATATGGCATTTATTCCGCCAAGGCCAAATGCCCCTATTTCACGATGTTAACAGAACTGAAAAATAAGTTGTGTATCTGCCCTGTGATTTGGACCCACTCCAAAATGTTATGGTTTCTTCCTTGCCACATGCTACACCCCTCCACCAAGGTTCACGAAAGTCGGGCAAGTAGTTTTTTTTTCCGGTAAACAGACAATCAAACCAAACCGAAAACATAACCTCCTTGGTTGAGGTAAATAAATACCAACAACATAAATAGGCAATGACAACTGTCACATGCTACTAGAGTATCAACAAGCGTTATGGATTCAATCTAAGATCACAGATCACAATAATCTGCCACCTCTTTCTAATTATTATTCTGTTGTTGTTGCTTGTTTTGTCAAGTTAGTAAATTCAGAATACTTTCCAATAAATACACAATAATCAAAAGTATTAATGCATTTAAATATCGATATCATTGACAGGCCCACTTAGTACAGAAGAATATATTCTGTGACATAACCTTTGTTGAGGCCAAGGTGTTAATGAAAAAGCTAAAAAATTGATCTTAATGGGTGAACCAAATCTTAACGATTGCTTGGCCTGGTTTGCCCTCCCATTGAGCACATTTGTTTTTCACTGCTGTTTTTTTTTTTTTTTTTTTTTTTTACAAGAAACAATCTTATTTGGCATTACAGTGCAATAAAAAGCACAGAAGCACATCGAAGGTTGTGGCAGGAGGAGTCACATGATCAATACCCTCTCCACCCTCCTCTCCTTGGCCCTTCCACCACTTTTCTTCCTTTCTCCCCTCACCACCTTTCCTCCCAATCAATTAACTTCCCAAAGTAAACAGATCTGTCCCCATGCTCGCTGCTCCCTGCTGTAACCCGATATTCCTCCTCCTGCTTCTCCTCCTTGTCCCAGCCAAGACCGAGAGAGAAACCAGATACCCGACAGAACCTCCTGCTAACTCTCTTCCAGTGTTTGTTGAGGTAAAAAGGCTAAATAAAGACCTGTGACATCATCTGCATATTCTTCATCATCTTCCTCATCACTGACAACATGACCTCTGAATGGGTCCCGAATGAAACATATAGCGATCTGTGTAAAAATGCTGTCTCCTCACAACAGGACTTACAACAGTATTCCTAATTTGTCAACTTTTTGAGATAAAGAAGTCTGTTTGGCTTTTAGCTGGATGACCACTCATCTTTCACTGGATTTTAAAATGTTTTAACAAAACTAACTTTAACAAAAAGAGCTTTAACACATATTTTCACTCATACATCGCACTTGATTTAACTACAAACAGGGGCGTAGAACACAATTCTGGGCCCTGTAGAAAGGCATTTTCTATGGGCCCCTCCCTACATCCACAGCTATTCATTCTAGCATCTTTTTGGGCCCTCCTCACATGAGGGCCCTGGGTAATCAGTCCCCTTTTCCCCTCAAGTCCGACGTCCCTCACTACAAAAGTGATAATGCCACATCCGTGACAGAATGTAAGTACACGCACTTCAGTACAATTACTAAGGTACTAGTACTTTACTCGAGTATTTCTAAGTATCACTCTCAACAAAGGTCTGCTACAGCTGTTCAACAAAGGTCTCAAGGATGAAATTGAACACGGGATGTTACATGGTTACATGGCATGCACGGTTATATGGCATGCACTGTAACCACTAAGCTACCACAGCATTGGCTTTGCAGAACATTTTATGCAAAAGGTGATCAAATTAGAAAATATGATGCACATCCTAATGCTATATAAAGTAGTTAAAATAATCTCCTTACATGTTAAAGCATCACATTCCTTTGACGCAGAAACAATTCTGCTAATTCTTCTGTACTTTTACGAAGTAAAATTTGAATTTGAATGCAGGACCTTTACTGGTACTGGAGCTTTTTTATTTATTTTTTACACTGTGGTATAAGCTACTTTTTCTTCAGTAAAGGCTCATCTGAATACTTCTTCCATCGCTGCTCCACATCCCACACTGTAGCAGGTATTTATAATCGGACAAACGTATTCATCATCACAGTACAGATTCATAGACTGGACTTCTCTTTTATTTAGACCTCCATCTGGAAAGCCAGTCTGCCCAAACAATGCTGCAAATGTGTCCTGTTTGATGACATATGTCATTACGCTGCACTAAAATAACAAATGTTGAGACCTGAACAGATGCCAACTCTATTTAGGCCATGTCCACACGAACACGGGTATTTTTATAACCGTGACTTTTTTTACGCGGTTCGGCCTTCCGTCCACACGAAAACGCAGTTTCAGGGCACTGTAACCAAACATTTTTGAAAACTCCGGCCAGGGTGAGCATTTTCAGAACCGCCGGTTACAGTGTTGTCGTGTGGACAGTATAACCGGGTTTTTTGCCTTGCGACATCAGAGTGTGCGCCGTTATCCGCTGTGTTTGACGTCATATTGTGCGCCGCTAACTGCTTTGTTGATGTTTGTTGACGATTCTTTGCAATGGCGGATGAGTAGGATGTAACTTTTTTCTTTTAAACCGAGCATGTGTGGACGGGTTTTTTTTTTTAAAACGGAGGAGAAAAAACTCCAGTTATAAAAAATACCCGTGTCCGTGTGGACTAGGCCTTAGACAAGATTTATGAATTTTAGTTTTTTTCTCTAAAATTACAGAGTATGTAAAATGTTGAGAGTGAAGAGGCTCTGCTGAAAAATTTTACAAAAATCGTACTCCAAATGAACCCACCTTCCCATGATCTTGCCCGCTCAATAAACTAGGTGACTACAACAGATATTCCCATGAGTCCTTGAACATAAAATTGTTCATTCTTGCAACACCCCTGCCATCGAGAGTGAAGATGCAGGCAGGACCAATCTATATCTCCTGTGACCCTCAGCAACATGTCGTTATGCTTGCTAATCAGATTTAGAGACAACAAGTGGAAAGATGGCCTCTCTGGGCCGTTTGCTTTCACAAATGGATCTGCTTAATATGGGAGATTAATAGACTACTATCTAATCTTCCCTGTGATTGAAGCTATGATCTAGTTACAGAGAAACATGATGGATGTTGAGGCGGTGGCACATGAGAGTCATGTTAACCCTTTCAAGATGGAATGCAAGGTTGCTTTATTATTAGTTATTGACTGTTAAAAGACAATGCAGAGCAGCAATCACAATAATGAAGATGTCTGCAGGGCGGATGGATTATTAGCAGCAGTATGCAAAATGGCTTCTTTCAGCTCCCAGCTGTGTCAAATGAGAATCTGAACTAATTCTCAAAGGTAAAGAAAATCATTATGCTTGTCTTGAATATTTTGTGTGTGCTGTTTGTTCCACTATGGTATTCACTATGCATCTTTTTATAACTTATTTTTCTTTGGAGAGGCACATAGATCTAGCTTCATCAAAAAAAGATATATTTTTTCATTTTTCATTCTTTTGTCTATATGACTATATGATTCTACTGTACTTAAATCACATCTGTAACAGTTATCACAAAATGCACATTGGCTCAGAACAAAAGATAATAAAGTAAAACCTCTTCCTAATTAGATCCATCTGGGTTGTTCTTTTGCACCAAAGAAATCAATCTATTGCTACCTGCAAAAAACAGACCTCACACACATTATTAAATATATATTTTTTGCAGCACCAGCGGTAAGATGAGGGTTTGTAATTATGTTTACTGGATCAAAAGACCAATATTTTCTCTTGTTGTAATGGAATTCTCTACTTCAATTGTCTCAGTTGTTTGATGTTGAACAGGTTTAAACAAAAATTAAAAACGCCCATCAGATCAAAATTCATCTGGATACAAAATGATTTACCAGATCTGTATTCTATTGCATTTTCTATGATTATACTTTTATACTATGTACGTGACAATGACAATCAATAGACAGACTCAGTGTCAGTACTTAACAGTGTCTGTACAAACGGTGACTGAAGGTGTCCTTGATAGAAAGATGACATCTCTGACTACCTGGATGGATCAATACAAATACACAGAGAGAGGACATTTATGACCTGTTGAGGTTGAAACAAGAACAATTCCAGCTGTTGACTGGAAATCACACAGTACATTCAGGTCTTCAAAACTCATATGGTGGAGCTTTCTAAAACATCTTACTAGAAATGTTGCTGTGCTTTAAGTCCCATTTTGTGTTTAGTTAAACTGCTATTTTCAAGGTCAATATTGAACCTTCAAGCTCAACTACATTGTTCACTAAAAAAGGAAAAAGGGCAGTCAATGCCTCTCAGTCGGAGATGTTCTTATTTCTGCAGTATATTCTGCTGTTAAAAAATAAAAAATAAAACGATATCTGGGTGGGTGTATCACCATCATTGTAAGGCCCTGTGAAAATCACAAAGAAAAGCTGTCATCCCCGATAGAGGCCGTGTTAGTCACTACAGAACCATAATGACTGATGCCTTACAGGCAAACTACTTATCAGGTACTTAACAGTCCGAACTTACAATACATCTGCCATAGACCGAGGCGGGACATGACCGCCTCCTTCATCTCCTTTTCCCTTTTTCTCTTTCTTTACTTCCATCTCTCTCTCTCTCTCTCACTCTCTGTCTCCCTCTTTCTCTCTCTCTCTATACATCTCTCCTTGTTTCCTTTCTGCTTCTTGTTTCTCTCCCCCTTCTCTCTGTTCTCCCAGGGAGCCAGCTGGGAAACTGGCCTTGGGATACAAGCTAGAAGCATACAACCATATGCTAGATATTTTCATGGAAGGTGTATGTGTGTGTGTGTGTGTGTGTGTGTGTGTGTGTGTGTGTGTGTGTGTGTGTGTGTGAAGAGTAAGCAGGGGGAGGGGTCTGATTTCTTGTTGAACTGTACTACAGTGTAATAGCTAAGTAGGACATTTATCTGGCAGTGGTTTGTCTTCCCCTGTTGTGCTTGAGAGTTGCTGTGTTCCCTCTCTATCCCACAGCTAAATGCCTTCAACATGGAGAATTTCTGTTGCTTTCAAACACACACAACACAACACACACATAACACACACACACACACACACACACACACACACACACACACACACACACACACACACTGCAAACTGTACAGGCAGACTGCTGAGAGGAAGCTGCTAGAGACACTGACACAGCTTGTTCATTAGACAGTTTCTTCTTGGATTCAGGCCAAATATCTGCAGGTCATAAACTCACTGATGTAACAGGCAACGCAACTCACTGATCTAGGGAAGTGTTCAAAAGCTACACATATCTTTTTAGGACTGCCTTTTATCAACATTTACTAAACACATGTCACATTTTGTCCATGAATATTTTTATATTAGTTACATTAGTTTGAAATGTCCCAACTCCCCTGTACTGTGCAGTCACTGCACTGTAAATCCAGATTTAGTTGTAATTAAACTTGTTAGTGGTCATTAGTTATTATTTCATGTTTTGTTAAAAATATATTCATTACTAAATCACATTAGTTGTTTGTAATAATCAGCCTAAGTATGCAGTGCACAGATCATGTCAAGCAGAGATAAGGATCTTAAAGTGCTCATTTCCCCTTTCCTCTATTGTGTTATATATATATATATATATATATATATATATATTTTTTTTTTTTTTTTTTTTTTTTTTTGAATGTTATAGGTTTACAAAGTGAAAAAGCCCAAAGTCCACCCAAAAGGGACTTAGCATCTCCAACAGAAAACACTGTTCACAAACTGCTCCTAACAGCTCTATTGTAGTCCAGCCTTTACTTCCGTGACAAATGTGGGTCACTTTGTAACACATGTTATAATGCTCGCCTAGCTGCTAGCGTGGCACAACCTCATACTCTGCTTCTGACTGGCTAGTAGTCCTTACCTACTGCGCATGTGCGACTCCCAACAAAGATAGAACAGAAGTGTGATGCCTCACTCGGTAGCTAAAACAGAGAGCTCAACACACAGGGTGAAAAGAGGAGCTGCAGCAATGTGTATTACAACTACTACTCAAACAAGCTTGTAAGCATTTGCAATACCACTACGTAATAGTTCCACATACAGATAATCATATCCATTAGTTTCTTTATCATCTATATTTACTGTTAACTTTGGAAAACTGGAGACATTTTTGTATAATTTTAGGACACATCCTGTAGCCTCCTTCTCACTGCCCTCCATCCTTTTACATGCACACGTTTTTACCCCCTCAGGCTAAGAGTAAAGGGGCAGGCTCCATCTCTCATTAACCTACTGGTTGGATAAATCAAAGTGCAGGGCAGAGAGGAGAACCTCAGCCTCGGCCATTCAGATAAGAAGAACACCCAGCTCATAGCCTACAGCTCAGTGATATATGGATCTGCAGAGGCTAATAGCAAAGTATTGACAGGGAAATGGTGTGCTTATCCTGCTCCTGCATGCTGGGGAGAGGTCCCCAAAGCAGATGGGATACACTTTAGGGAGAGGGAAAAAGGAGGAGGAGGGTGAAAGGATGAGGTAGAACTGTACTGGGACAAATTAGAGTCTTTATTGCTTATTTCAGCTAATTTGTTTCTGAGTTTGAGTCTTCAAACACACAACAATATGTTTCAGTTCACTCTGCATATAAACAGCTGTATTTCAGTCTAAATTAGTGCTTACATTTTGACTTTTCAGACAGCCAGAGGTGAAAGTCTCCCTCATTAGTTTTAAGTAAAACTCTTTGATGGACTTGGATATGTTTTCACAAGTATATCCTAGATTTTATTCCAAAATTTAGTTGGAGGGTTGAAGCGGTCCTTAAAAGTCAAGATTAATTAAAAACTACCATGTTCAAGAAAGCATACTGGACAATAGTGAGTGGATTTACACAAATCTTGTGAAATTAATGTCACAAGTTTTGTGGGTGTGATAAATGCCAGAGCATCAAATCACTTATGACTTGTTGGAGGCCAGAGGGTCCTTGGCTTTTTAAACTCTCTCCAAATTTTCTACTCATTTTCCACATCAATCCATGGAGGTATATTCTTCATGCCTGCACACAGAGGTACAAAAATACAAAATACACAGGCTACTGCCAGCAATACCTTTCTCAGACCAGAAGCAATAGATCAAGCTGTAGGCCGTCCTCCCATTGGTGGAGTCTTTACTGCCGGAGTCAGTAGGTTATCGCTGTGGGACCTGCACCTTGTTCTAAGTACCAGCTTTATCAAGCACAACCAATCCTTCCTCTGATGCGGCTGTGGATGCAGGAGATGGGCCCTAATGGCAACACTTCATCAATCCAGAGAAGATGTACGGAGAAACTGCAGCCTCTGATGTCAGATAAAGATGTTGATACTGTTCGGTTACAGGACCACCAGGAATAATTTGGTTAAAGCCTGCAGTGCACCGTGGCTGTAGGAGTTAAGAGCTTGCAACTGTCAGCTGACATTCTTAGAGACTGATTCAACAACGCTGAGCCTGTCTGACGTACAAATACAAGATTTACTGTATGAACTGAAAGTTCTGCTGTAATGTAGGAATCAGCAGTGTTACACAGCAGTGTTATGGAGGAGGCAGGAGAATGATGCTGGTTTGGTGTGTCATTTGGAGACACAACAATACCGCTGTACGGCCACCAGGGGACAGACAGGCTGACCGTGATTGATTGATTGATTGATTAAATGAATGAATGAATGAATGAATGAATGAATGAACGAATGAGGAATCTGAGTTAAATACTCACTGAGCCCCATTTCACAAAAGCAGTCAAATACCTTACATCAACAGCCAGTCAATGTCTAAAAACACACATGAGGAGGAACGCCTTCCTGTTCATCAAAATGCTACTTGCGAGTGCTGGTACGTTTTACATTTTGTTCATATGTTGTTGGAAAAACCAGTTACAGTTTCTTACATGGCTATGAAATCTTGTCTACACTCTGAACTAGCATTTTTTTTTTCATGGTGGTTAAATTAGTGAGAGGATCCAAACCAATGCACTGAAAAACTTATGTTACTGTCAACTCTGGAATATAATGAGCATGCATCTGCATCAATGAGCACCAAGGGCAAAGACAATGCACCATCCTACTCTGCCAAATGCCTCTGTTCCTCTAAAGGAGACCACATATGACCATCTTTACATCTGGATGCCAAGCACTGTACCGGGGCCTGTCTATGACCATGATTACCCACTTGACATCTTTATAGCTCCATGACAGACATCCTCTTCGGCAGAGCTGGAGAGAAGTATGGAGAACGCCAAAGTGGGCACCCCCCAGTGCTGGTGTGGGACATCAGAGTTTTGTGTTGAAATAATTAGCCTGTTTAGCTGCCATCTGGGCTCTGGTTGCTGGCGTGTGGCATGAGCCAGGTGCTTCATGGGTAATACCATAGAGAGACATACAGCAGATGCTCATGGGTAGAGCTGCCCACCTTGGCACATATCTGGAATCAGCTAACCCCTATACAAATCTAAGTAAAACCACAAGAGGGAATACAGACAGGACTGGTGTGAGGACAGTTCCTTGAAGCATGCCCATTTGAAAGGATTTAAACAATTACAATAATTAGTCAAGACAAGTGCAGTGTAGTCTATATCTACGACGTTCCACTTCTGGGATTGCTTCCGGGAATGTCTCTCTTTTTTCATCCGGATGTCTGTTACCTTCGCTTTCTTTGTGTTGGCATTTTAAACTCTGGTCAATTTTAGGGACTATGGTTAACTGCTCCTCAGATCTCTGCATGGTAAGTCCAGACAGCTAGCTAGACTATCTGTTGATTCTGAGTTTTCTGTTGCACGACTAAAACAACTTTTGAACATACGTACACATGTTCCACCAAAACAAGTTCCTTCCTGAGGCTATTTTGCAGCGGCACTGTGGCTCCGTCCGGGCACTTAGCGCCACCCAAGACGACTGTGATTAGTTTAAAGACATGTCAATAAACCAGAGCTCATTTTTCTCCCATCCCGGAATGCTGTATGGACTAGCCAGACCCTCCTCCTCCGCAGCGCTGTGGAGGAAGGTCTGGCAATGTGAGACTAAGTGCGATGAAGTCTGCATGAAGCAAAAACTAAACTTTACGATTCCGTTAAGAATAAATCAGCAACTTAACAATCTAACCCAGCAAAAATCTAGGAAATTGCATTCTGGTCAGAATTGAACCTCCGATAACTCCTCTCCATCCGACATAAAACACAAGCCAAACAAACCAAATAATCAACTCTCTTATCTTTGAAAAGCAGGTGCAGTTTAATTGCTGCCCTGCCCCTACACAGCTCAAAATCGGATTGGTGAATTTAAGGTTTAAACATTTCTTTTGAGCAGTTCAGTAGGTTGGTAACTTGATAAGGCCCCTGGATTTACTCAATGAGGTAGAAAGTTCCTGAGCAAGCAGCAGGCTTGTGGTTGTTGTTCCCAGAGGGCTGGGAAACCGTATCTGCCCTGGAGGAGCATCCTCTTTGGTAAGCACTTCTTATCCAGGCCATCACTGCAGGCCGGGTAATATCCAGTAACTGCAGCTTTATGTGCGATCCAATACTTGGATCAATCTCTAGGACAGGAGGATCGCCACTAACCCCTAAGATCTCTTTCTCTGTTGTTTTCTCTGTCTTCTAGTGAATCTTCCCCTGCTTTGATACTGCAGCAGAAATTATGAAGTCATTTTCAAGAAGGAAACATTGCTCTATATATTACTCAATTTCACACAAAATGCCATTTTCAATAGAGGTAATAGGTCAGAATGTGTGTTGTCTTGTATCTGACCATGAATTGTTAACCATTTAAATGTCTACTTCAGACTTATTTAAATAACATGAAGCATGGCGAAGTGAAAAAAAAAACAACATTGTGTACATGTTGGTGTGAAAATACTACACTATAATGTCTATGTGCAGGTGTGTGTGCATTATGTTTGTTTTGGGAGGTGATACAATGCATAGGTTTGTATTTCTGTATTTACAGTATGATTAAGCATGTGTGTGCACGCAGGCTTGTGTTTGAGTGTGCGCACGTTTAGAGAAAGCTAGAAAGACAGTTATAAAGAGAGATGGTGAGACTAGGAGGGAGACAGTGGGTTTGAGACTTTGTTTGAAACTCCCAATACTTTGGGGAGTATTGCCCCATATATTGTCCCGTGTGACTGAGCAGAAGAAAGATAGACTGAAGCTAAGATATGTGGCTCTCGCAGAGCATTTCTCTCGCTCTCACTGAATATAAATGGATAGTCACTGAGATTAGTTTAACGTGCACTGCTGCTCTCATATAAAAATGACATTACATGCTACAAAATGGGCATTGTACATATTGTTTAGAGGTGACGCTTTCAGCTGAGATTCATCAAACAAAACCACAAACATCTTAAGATGTGACTATGGATAACTGCAGATGCCTGTTATTTTTTTTAAAATCATTATTTAAAGGTATGTAGTATATATTCTGTCAAATAATGTCAAATAACAATTAACATTTTAGGGTGAATGGCTTGACCTCATTTTTTGTTTTCATCTGATCACAAAATTATTCAGACTGATCAAAAAGAAGAAAATACTTGCGTGATACAGGTGGGATCAATATCTGCCATTAATTCCACAACAAAAATAGGCATCATAAATGATTTAACTAGAAAATCAGTTTATCATCACAAGTAGGACGAATTAAATTAAAAATATAACCTCATTATGTGTCGTTTGTCACACTGGTATTACTGCAACTTAAAATGATTATTATTCTTTTTCCAATTAATAAAGATTTTAAAAAAGAGTTGACACTGTGACTAAATATATATATATATATATATATTTTTTTTTTTTTTTATGTAGTGAATTAAACATGGAAAGATTTTTCTTGCAGGTAACAGAGGAAAAAAAATTTTAATTCTCCAAGACAATTGCAACTGACAAATATTTTACAACAGACACGCAGTTTAAGACTAATCAACAATAGAAGTTTCACTTACCTCGAGTAGTTTTAGGAGGGTCAAGACCCCAGAGCTTGAACGCAGGTGTAGAACAGGAAGGTTGAGCACATCCTCTCCTTTCCACACAAACGTCAGAGGCCACGAGGCAGCTAGCGGTGCTCACAGTAACAGGCATGGGTGCTATGGAGGCGTCCAGGCGGGCTGGCAGACGGGCTGTCGGAAGGGCTGGTCAATCAGCCCCGGCAGCAGAGACAAGGGGACAGGCACACAGGGAGAATGGCTGAGCCGGAGTGGGCTCTGCTTGAAGGCTTTTTCGCTTCTCCTTCCCTGAATGAAAGCAATCCCTAAGAGTGAATGGGTAATGAGAGACCGGCTCCTGAGATTTTAGCTTTCTTAATCATGTTCATAATTAATTCAAGAACATTGATAATTTCATTACATTCTTTTTGTCTTATCAATAAATGATGTGCCTGCACTTTTGGTCTTGTGTATACGGGAGAGAGGGAGGAAGAGAGGGAGAGAGAGGGACAAGAGAAGTAATACTGCACTAAAAGCACAGGAGATGGAAAATGATACAAACAGGGAAGTGGTAATTATAATCTTTGACCAAGCCACTGGCAGAACAATATGAAGTCAAGTGGCTACAAATAATTAATAAGGCCTCCTGATGTGTGTGTGTGTGTGTGTGTGTGTGTGTGTGTGTGTGTGTGTGTGTGTGTGTGTGTGTGTGTGTGTGGTAAGGGTGAGGAGGTGTGGGGAGGGAGTGACAAATGTCTTTGTTGAACCTTATTTTACCAGTCCTCTTTTAGTAGTTGTTTTAAAAAAACACACACACACACACACACACACACACACACACACACACACACACACACACACACACATAATACATCTATTAAACATCATTGTGTTTCGACCGACATGATGTAATACACAGTGCTGCTGTTATATATATATATATATATATATATATATATATATATATATATATATATATATATATACTGATACACTCACCTTTAAACAGAGGGTCTGGAGCATGCATGTCTTATAATGCCCTTCAGATCCAATAAGGGTTCAGGTTTCAGGGACATTAGTGCACTGAAGCAGTTTTTAAAAGACCACTCTCCTCCCTCTCCTCTTCACGTGCCCTCTGTCAGGTCAAGACAAGAAAAAAAGCAGACTTTTCTGACTTGTGGCATATATAGTTTCCAGTTATTTGGCAGCAAGAATAATGGGATAATATACATTTTTAATAGTCCATTTTCAGAATATTTAATAACCCTTCACCTCTGTGCATATGTGCATGCTGTTATAGATTCTGCGCTTTATCAATTGAACTTTCTGTTCAAAACTAAGCTGAAAATAGAATGAGAAAGAGGGCACAGGGAGGGGAAAATGGATGTAATTGATATCTCTGTTTCCTAAAAATACTGTGAAGATGATGGAGTCTGAGGAAGGCTTTGAATCACGGCCTTCTCTTTTGCCCCTAAACAAGACAAGTAGATGGATGGCTTTGAGCAGCCTAATCCGACAGTGAGTGATTGACCGTCCTGTCAAAGGCCTAATGTGCTACCAGAATAGTGGAGTAGGCTGTTTATTCTGATCAGACTTTCTTGATATATAATCATTAATCTATTGCAAAACAGGTGTTTAAAGCAGCATTGAGACATGTGTTGTGGGAGTTTCTCACTGAGCATCACAGCTTTTTATCAATTACCGTAAATAATTCATAGATATATCTTCTGGATTTCAGTTGTGTCTAAAAATAATTGGTTGGAGAATGTTTGCATGAAATCAGGGTAATTTGACCATAAGAGCAGTGTGGTTGCACTATTGCAAGGCTATTTGATTTTGGTCACTTTATAATGGATTTCCAGCTTGTGACACAATATAATATAGATTGGTATAGCTATATGAGGCATTAGAGATTCAAGTACTTTATGTCCTATTTATTCCTTATGTGCCACAGGCCCCGTGTCTTGAGATATGACCAGCTCAACACAGAAACCTTTAATAAAATAAAAAAGTAAAGAGGGGAAAATAGAGATTTACAGCTGGCCATTTTGACAGTAGACTTGATATAAGGTGTTCATAACAAGTTTTGCATTTTATTCCTGGTCCCCTCACACACATTTTAATCATATTTTATGTGATCTATGTATGCAGCACTCATCCTCTCTCTGTCACCCAACCTCTCCAATGTGTCCCTCTTAAACAGATTGCTACAATAGTTGTAATGATGGTCCTTCCCAGCTGTGCTGCAGGAGAGGGGAAGGGAGCAGCAGGCTATAGTATTACCATAATACCCGCTCCCTCCCTCCATCGTCCCAAGGGCCCATGTGGGGCTGCATGGGGATGTGGGGTAACTCTGCTGTGGAGGGGACTCAACTGGCTTCTGGTCCTGCAGGCTGTGTGGATGTGTGTGTGTGTGTGTGTGTGTGTGTGTGTGTGTGTGTGTGTGTGTGTGTGTGTGTGTGTGTGACACAGGGCTGAACCTGCCTGTGGGCGATGTAATAAAAGCGCCACACACTGCTGGTAGTGATGGTGGCACTGCTGCTGCTGTAGCTGCAGAGGAGGGGATAAATATAAACCAGGCCTGCATCAAGGAGACGGCCCTCCAGTCACAGCCTGACTTACATCCTAATAATTAGGCCCCTTTCCAATAAACCAAGGATTTGTAGCCATGCATCTATTTTACTTGTGTTTGCTACTGCAGTGGGAGAGAGATGCATGCTCTGCTGCAGTCTCTGGATAAAGGTGAGGCTTTGAGAGGATTTCATTTCAGCAGTGTTGGAAAGTGATCAGAAACATTTGCCAAATTTACTTCCTGACGTTCAAACTTCAGAAGTTCTTTTTTTTTCTAATCAACATCTTATGGAAGTTACATTTATTTAACTATTTCATATTACTTTGTATATAATTTCTCCATTAAAGCCATTATGGTAAAATCAAAATTACTGGTACTTTCCAGTTCATGCACTCATTTGAAGCATACTGTATACATTCTGCCATTCTCACACAAACATACTCTACTGTCTCTGATAGTGGCTAATCAATAGATGAGGCCTGCAGTTGCCGTTGCATGTTATCTTAAACCTCCTAATGTGCACTGGCTAATCTTTTTAGTCTTATACTCGCTCCCCAACATGACCTCCTTCTTTGTGTTTTGTACTCTTTTGTTACATTTGAAATACACTATTGGATATTCATTATCTACGCATTATCATACAAAATGGGTGCTTATGTCTAAATATTTTACACAGTGTTTTAAACACCACCTTCTCTAAACTAGACTGTTGGTGTCTTTATGAGTAATATACTGCAATTCCAATAATGTGAGAACCTGTTGGGCATGATCCTAAAAAGTGATGTTACATGTTCTTCTCTTCCGGTATAATTGAAAATATTATACACCATATTTGTCTTATCATTCCCTTAAATGCAATACTTCAAATAGATTTCCCACCTCTGGCTACCTGACTGTTATTTACTTCCTATCTAAATCACATTGATGTGTGTTTGAGAATTTCTAGGAAGCACACTGGGGAAGACAAAGAGAGAGAGAGAGAGAGAGAGAGAGAGAGAGAGAGAGAGAGAGAGAGAGAGAGAGAGAGAGAGAGAGATGGGGTGGGGTTGCAGTCTAGGCAGGGGGTATCAGGCTAATTAAAGCAAGCATTTGTCAAAGATTAGGCCTTAAACAGAAAAGGTCATCTGAGCACCAGAGCGCACTGTTTCGCTGCTGTGCTCTTAGGGCAGTCTAAACCTTTCCAAGCTAAATGGTAAAGATGCTATTTGCAAGAGGTGGGGGGAGGGGATCCAGATCCCGACCAGTGGTAAGACTGACACACGGGTCATTGGTTCTTTACTGTCCATTACACATGCTGGTCAAATCTGGCAATCGGTGTCATTTAGGGATGAAAAATAAGTGCTCGAACAAGATCAATAGAGGCAGCCGTCTGTAACAGCTGTGATTAATTGACTGTCACCAATTAATGACTGGCCTGTTGCAAAGCAATGCAATCTTAGAGGGACAATGGGACATGTCGAAAATGTGTTTTTCTTTCATTTCAGTCCGTTACTGGTTATTCCAGAGTGAGTTTTCCAGTAACAAATTCACGAACCACTTCAGTTACAATTTGCAGGTTTACTATGGCACAGTAGAAAGTGCATCTTGCGTGGCAGGTGCTCTTTGAAGTCATTTGTGACATTGAGACGAATATGGGCTTGAATGAGAGCTCGTGCTGCAAAAAACATCTACGCAGGTTTTTTTTTAGTTCAATCAGAAAAGGTTACTAAAAATATTGGAATATTTCCTTGTTTGTATATACCTACTGTTTGAAGTCTGTATAATAAATTCTCATTTTACAGTGGTAATAAAAAGTAACATCAAATAATGTTATGCAAACTGATACTACATTTAGCTCAACTTATTTAACTTAATCATTTTAATCATGTACCTTCACTCCAAATGCTGTCATAAAACCAATAGTGCTATGAAAAATGAGTGCGAACAAGTGGTGGTCTGTGATGCATTTAATATTCCATTGAAAACAACCAAACAAGTACCGGTGATGTTTTCAAACTGGCATCAGTGTACAAGCTTTTTTGCAGCCAGTCAATTCTAATCATATTAGATCCTGAGAAGATGTCCTGGTTTGAGATACAATGAAGCACAGGACATGTTGGTTTAGATATGAGTAATGGCTCTGGAGGGCTAAACTGTGGTGGAGATGTAATTTAAAATATTTGTAGTGGAAATTATGCTAATATTAGATCACTCTGTATCATTATTTATAAAATAGATTGTTTACCTGAGATGAAGGCTTGCTAAATATTACATTGTAATCTTCATTATGGGCAGGCTTGAAATTAATGAATGAATGTGCTGTTGGTGGCATCTAAGTAAGGAATTGTCATTTTGCAGTAATTTGATATTGAAATAAAAAATAAAAAACGGTTTATAAGTTTTGCTGTAATTTATCATTTTGAGAAAAAAAAAATATATGGGATACCAAAGCTAAGAAACTACTTTCTTAGGTATTGAGAGCACATTGACCTATAGAAACCTAGTTTTCTAGTGATACCAACTCAGTAAGTCCCTGTCAGCTATATTTGTTTACAAGCTAATTTTAACCCAAATAGAAAGTATCTGTATGCTGCTGTATATCTGCGAGTATACAATTTAGTTATATTTACCACATTAAACTTTTGGAAACTCTTTATCCATTTTTAATATTTATTTTCCAGTATAATCTGTGAAATGCAAATCACACCCCAATTTCAGCATTCCTCTGGATGACGGTAGCTTTATAGACTGTTATGGGGAATACAGCTGTCTTGCCCATCAAACCCATGAGTTGACTTTTGCTCTGGATGCATATAAAATGATGTACAAATTTCAGTTCCCACCTTTAATATTCATTAACATAAAATCTGTCAATTGTGAATTAACATTTTAATTGCTTGGGGTTAGTCATCAAGTGGCCACACGTCATATATGGTCTGGAATAAATTGTTGTTGATATCAGCTATTTGAAAGTGTTGTAACATTAAAAACAGTTGAAGATGGTAAAAATAAACTTTTATGTTATTGCTCGATACTGAAAATACAAAAACCTAAACTTTACGGACAAATAGATAACATAGTTTTCTCATCTAAAACCTATGGACATACAATATATTATTCATTCTTTGTTTTATTCATCATGGAATGGACTTGCTGGCTGGGCTGATTTCATACAAAGTTATTGTTATGGGGAAAATTGAGAAGCTGACTAATTTTTAGAATGCTTTTTAAAACTATTTTAAATTAGCCTACATTTACGATCATGTGAATCATACACATTCCTTAACTTAGTTAATAGTTTTCTCAATTGTTTTGTTATTTCTTGTCAGACCAGAAAATCACCATGGCCAGAAAGAAATGCTAAGAACGTGTTCCAACTAATATTCATCATGCTTCCTACCCTTATTTCTTGAATATTTTCTTTCCTAAGTTATCTGCTTCCTCATGGCTTAGCCTTCTCTTTGGCCTGATCTTCATGACTTGACATCTTCTATTTCTTTGGACAGCCATGCTTCATGATTTTCCCACACTGATTACACTTGGGTTCTTTTCCACAGGTTCTCCCGCTGCACATCCCATGCTGCATTTCAGTTTTAAACGTTTGCGAAGTACAGCCTTTTAGGCCTTTTTGGCTTTCCGTAGATCTGAGACTCGGCGCGCTGCGCAGCGGGGACTGGTGGGAAAGTTTGTGTGTGTGTTTGTGCGCTGTGTATTCCTTCAAAAAGCATGGCTCTTAACTTTCAGACATCCACCCTTCATCTGACTTTGCCGATTTCATGCCAGATATGTCTCGGAAAGGTAACGTTGACTGCTGTTTCGTTTTTAAATCGTTAAAGTACGTCAGCCGCTAAACAAAGATGATGTGTTTACACGAGATAAACTGCTGCCTTAGTAACCTTAACGTTGTTACGTTACCAGTTTACCGTAACAAGACGTCTATGAAGCGGACATTAGCTACCGTAACTAACTTAAACTTGGTTGTCTGGCGTTAATGTAACTTATTGCAAAAGTAAACCAAGAATCCGCTCGTTTTTCTGTCTGTGCAGGTCAGGCAGCCGGTCATTTGTGCCAACCACCACGTGTTCTGCTCCTCCTGCATGGAAATGTGGTTAAAGAAAGCTAGCCAATGTCCCACCTGCAGAGTCCCCATCACAGCAGAGAACCCCTGCAGGGAAATCATCGGTGAGTAGCTCCATACCTACAAACGAAGGGGAAACGGACAAGGAAGTAGAGGCGGTAGCATCTGCACCATGTCACAGTTGAGTCATCGTGACATCATGTTTAATAAGGCATGCTGTTAAAGTTGCAGTTAAGTTCAGGCAGTTGCAATGTTCGTTTTATCAATAGCGCAATCAACAACCAAAAAATCCTGTTTTTGGATTATGAGTGAAATGAACTGCTATTGCTATTCACCCATTTGACAGCGGGTTGGACCATTATATCCACATACTTCATAGGAAGTTGTAGACCGTATCATTTCAGTGTAGTAAACTTCAGATTCATGTTAGGTCAGTTAAACTATATATACCATATACACTTATCAGTGACAGTGAGAAGTGCCAGCAAGGGTCAATTGCCAAATACTTTTAATGTAAGCGAAATATTTTGCAAACAATTTGTTATAATCAACTTTTGGAGGCTTGATCACCCAAATGCACCGTTCCTGTCTTCCTTGTTTTTGCTGGCCTGATCATTTTGGATCACAACATAAGACAGTAGGCTATACACTGATATGCTAACATGTAGCTCAGTCATAGCTAATGGGCTTCAGCCTTGGATGCTTTGAGTCATTCACTAAAATATATCTTGCAAAAGTTAGGTGGCAGTTTTGAAAACAAAAAAGTTAGCAGAGCTTTTTTTGCTGCAGTTCTGTCTTCTGTGCAGCCTCAACTTGTAATGGACGAGTTAATTAAAAAACTAAATCTATGAGCTAGTATAAAACACCTTTTTTGATCCCAGTTTGTGAATACAAGTTGAATTTTAATCAGCTGGGTCCGGTGACTGTACATAGCACCCCAGAAGTATTCTCTATGCACACATTCCTATCTTTTGTACCTATTGTATTGGTATCTTGCTGGCAAACCATATGCAACATGGAGCTGCTGGAAGACACATTTTTCACTTTTGGACTCAGGCAAGCTGTTTTTATCTGCTATAGTTTTTGTGCTAAGTTAGGCTAAAGATGTCCTGGCCCAATTACTGTGCTGCATGGAGTCTATGTTATATACAATGAATTGCTGTTCTAATATGAATTACTTAAGTGAAGGCTACAAGGACAGGACTTAAATATGTAATAAATATGACCTCTCTGCAGGTGGATTTGGGAGTCTGAGATACATTTACTTTTAGTTTAAAAGGCAGCACCTCAGCCTCTCATAGTTATGTTTTTGGGTAGCAACTATATTAACATAACTAATGCATTGTTGCATCTTCATCAAAGCTGAGTGACTTGGTAACATTACTTTAATATGTGTTATGTTGTCAAGTCTGTTTATCTGTTACTTTAATCATGTAATTCTGTTATAGGAGGCACAAATGATCACAATGATAGTCCTTCCATGAGGAAATGTCTCAGAAAAACCAGAGGGGAACTGCTTTTGCGGGAGTATGAGGTATGGGTTTATCATGCTATGTATTTTCACAGCAATAACAAGCAGGTTGATGCTCTTGAACAGAATTTATCAAGGGGTTCATCACCACAAAAACGCAAGCATAGACAATGAGGGGAGTTTCAATTGCAGCAGGCACCATCCACTGATGCAGGTAGATTCTATGAAGGCAATTCATTATTATTTCAGATTACAACACAGTGTTCAGCTTTTAGGTTTGCCTAAAAGCAATAGTAGCAGCTCTAACCTTCCAACACTGATGACACATGGATGCCTTTATTGTTAAAACCTGTTTTAAGTTTCACACTCTTCTCTTAAACAGGAGGAATTCGAAGGGCTCATCAGAGAAAACGAGGAGCTGAAAACAAAAAATCAAAGTCTGGAGTCACAACTGAAGACTGCTTTGGATCCCTGCAGCATTAATACACTGCTAACAGATGACAAAAAAGTTGACCCCTTTGTCCTGGAAGAATGGACCAACAAGCTGCGCGCTGCCACCGATGTTTGTGATAAAGTAAAGCAGGACATGGATAAGCTAAAGGAAGTACGTAACCTATAATAATCAATAAATTGTATTGACATCAACTATATTGATCGTATATTGATAACAGGGGTTTGCCATTCTGATTCATCATATCCTATGAAGGAATGAGGCAAACATTGACATTACCATCTTTCAATAGGAACAGTGATAAAGATAAGCTTACATGATGCTTCCGTCTGTGACATAAATACTATGCTTGGTTGAGTTTTGTTGCTACCTTTGTGGAATCCTTTGTAACATTTGGCAAATGTGTTACTTTACCATCCTTAGGCAAATAAGGCATTACGATCTCAAAATGTTGACCTTGTACAAGAGAATATGAGATTGAAAGCAGAGGTGGTGAGCAGATCTCCTCAGAAGTAAGTATCGTTCTTTTTCGTTTATAAAGCGCCCATATTATGCTCATTTTCAGGCTCATAATTGTATTTAGAGGTTGTACCTGAATAGGTTTACATGGCTTAATTTTCAAAAAAACACCATATTTTTGTTGTACTGCACATTGCTGCAGCTCCTCTTTTCACCCTGTGTGTTCAGGTCTCTGTTTTAGCTACAGAATGAGACATCTCACTTCTGTACCATCTTTGTTGGCAGTCGCACATGCGCAGTAGCTAGGTAAGGATCACATCAGCTATTCAGGTCAGTTACAAAGCAGGATTAGCCGGGAGACTTCTTCTAAACAAGGGCGCACTTCCAACTTTGCGTGGAATACCTGCAGAACAGGTACATGTAAGTCATTATTTTGTAGATTATGGAACTTGTGTGTGTTGTAGCAGTGTTTTGCCATTGAGAACAAAGTAGCCTGCTAGCGGTTAGCCAACAGCTCACCTGGAGACTGAAGGCAGGAATCATTCAGAAACCCATATCTCACTCAAAACAGCATTTTTTTGTTTGTTTTTTTTCTCAAGTTTGTATGCATGTGGAAGCACCAGAGACACAAAATAACACCCCAAATACCATAATATAATATGGGCACTTTTACTTGTATTTGGTTAGAAAGGGACAAATGCTTCCAAGTCAATGTCATGGGTAACAGTACAGACAAAATTAACTGTGAGAGATAGTTGTAGTTGCACATTTTAGCCATTGGGAGCAGTGAGGTAATTCTGTTTCAATTCAGTGTTTCAAGTTGGAAGCAGTAACTTGCTGCTAAGGTCTGTTTGGTTTGCTTGGCCCTTTCTCTGTCAAATCAAAAATGGTCATAGGCCACTTTCTATATTGATGTTTCAAAAGACAAAGCTGCGGGAGACAGAATTAAAAAGAAAAGCTAGAATTTTAAGTAGAGCGAGACCTCCTCCTGCAGTTCTCCCTTTCCCATCAGGCTTCATACAGTAACATTTACGAGTACTAACCATTGATTTCATCCTGATGGCGTGCCGTTATGTAGCAGCATGAGAATGACTGTCGCGTTTTCTTTGTAAAGCCCTTTGAAATGACATACTGTACTGTGAGGCTCTAGTTAGCTACAGAAACAAAGCTTGAATTAGCCGCAGCCCTGAGTCTACTGCACAAAGCTTCCTATCACGCCGCCTGTGACGTGTCCTCGTTTGAATGGCAGCGGTAGACAGTGCCGCGGCTTCAGCCTCTGGTCCTGGCTAATGCTGCCACCCGAACAAGGAGACTCCAGAGGCGGTGTGAGAGCAAACATAAACGCACAAACGAGCATGTGCTAGGCTAAAGGCTAACCCAAGCAGATTGACAGCAAATGTCCGCTCCCTGGACTATAAACTGGACTACATTTTTAAACACGATACATTCCTATATTTAATGTACATAAATTGATCACGATAAAGTCTCCTATCTAATAGTTTAGCCGTGAATTAGCTGCAGCACAGGGCCTTTGGCTACGGCAAACTAAACTTTCACCGAAGGGAGGTGTGCAATGGCAGAACAGCCAATTCTCTCTCTCTCTCTCTCTCTCTCTCTCTCTCTCTCTCTCTCTCTCTCTCTCTCTCTCTCCCTCTCTCCCTCTCTCCCTCTCTCTCTCTCTGAAATTACCTGTGATTAACCAAAGTCTCCTGTGACAGCTAGATTTACTAAAGCCTGAATACAGAGACAAGGAGGAGATGCAGAAGTCTAGTTATTCCACAGACTACTTTAATTACAATTTGATGAGAATTATTATATAATTTTTTAATCCTACCACAGCTTTAAGGCTGTTTTATATTTGACTAGCACAGTTTCCATTCAAAATGCCTGTTTGGAACGGTCCGATTGCTTGGCCATGCGCCACCCATCCGGCCCGTTATGAGAGCCAATCAGCAAAAATCTGCGTTAATAAACCACCAGAACCGGACTGAGTACAGAGATGGACGGGAGAAAAGGTGGAAGGCAATGAAAATAAAGAGTTTTTTTGTCTTAACTACATTTTAGTGCATGTTGATATCACCACACTCAGCGCTTAATGACAGGGGTGCTGTCTCGTCATTATTATCGTTAATGAATTTAACACTTCAGCAGAGGTATTCATTTTCAAACTGGCTTAGTGGCTTGACGGTTATAAAGTAACGTTAAAGTATGGATTTAATTAACGGGAGGTATTTTGCCTACGGTAATGTTATTAGTGTTATAAGTTGGCACACTTACACAACCTAGTCTGAGTGAGACAAGGGAAGAGAGCTCTCTGTGCCTGGTCAGCTCCGAGATAACGTTATCTTCTGCCGTCCGCTTAGAAGTGGTGAATTTACAGCTCACAGCAATTAATGTACGATAAAGTGTCTGGCTTTTGTTCTAGTGTCAGCAAAAAATAGCTTTTTAGTGAGTTTCCTCTTGGCTAAATGCTCTGAGTGAATTTAAGCTGTTTTTTTTATTATTATGAAAGGGTATCAAAGGAAGAGCCAGTGTTATGGCAGCGCTTTTCCCCCTCAACCTTCATTGTGCGATTGTTTAGTTTCAGTTAGTCAGTTTATTAATATCCAACATACAACGCTGTCCAAACTGCTCCAAATGTCAAACCCCAAGTTCATTGGGTTCCCAGGAAGCCAAATGTGAAGTAGATTGGACCAACGGTTCTTGAGTTGTTTGAAAAAAAAAAACACACAGTGGGTGTGTTGGTGCTTGATTTATAGTTGGATATCTTGGTTTTATTTTATTTTCAATTGCACAAGGTACATTTGCATGGTCAATTGAAAACCATTGTGTCACTCAGCTAAATGTTATGTGGCTTTTCTGTCATGATAACCCTTGAACAATTTAAAGAAAAAAATGATCTGTTCCCAGGTTTGGTCGTTATACAGTGGCAGCACTGGAAGCTAAAATCCAGCAGCACGAGCGTGATGTGGACCACTTAAAAAGGGCTCTGGAGCGCAGCGACCAGTACATCGAAGACCTGGAGTCTCAAGTCAGAAAGTCCGAGAAGCGACGTCTTGAAGGGCAGGAAGCATGCTGGAATAGCGAGGCCGAGGCAGAAGCTCCCACCCAGCCGCACAAAATCAACATGATGATGAGAAGCTTGAGTGACAACGAGAGAGAGTCAATCTGCAGCAATCCAGTGGCAGAAGGTCGAACGTTTTCTAGACATCACAGTTTGATGTTCATGCCGTCTGCAGATCACAACGAGTCTAAGAAGAATCTGACGGGTGACCAGAAAACCAAGGACTTGGAAAGCACCTCCTCTGACCTTTTGCCCACCACTCCGTCCTCTGCCTTCCGGTCCCTGACTCTGAGAAGCCCTGGCGTCCGTGAAAAGAAAGTTGCATTTAAACCTGCGTCTTATCTGAGGAGGCTTGATTTTGAAGACTTTCCCAGTCCTGGCGAAAGTAGCAGCACCATGGAGAACCAATTCAGCAGCCTCGACAAATTCCCCAACGACTTGCCTCCAATTACTGACGTGGAACCCTCAAAGTCTGTCTTCTGGGGTGGTTGGCAGAGATCTAAATCTAGTGACGAGTCATGTCCAGGTCCAAGTAAAGAAATCTCAGTTAAAGAAGAGGACGACGTAGATGATGACGAGCCTGGTGGCTTGCAGATTTCCAGCGAGGCCTCCATGGATGCCGCTTACATGGACAAAATCTCTGAGTTGGACTCCATGATGTTGGACGGAGAGAGCACCAGTAGCCGGGGATCACAGCTCTCCCTGGCTTCCTCCCCTCCCGCAGACTTGGACCACACTCTCGTCCCAGAACCACGAACCTGCCGGGATGGCCCGTCAAGCCGTGGTTGCAAACCTGTTATACAGTGTGACCAGAAGAACCACCCACCATGTGTCAACGTGGGTGGCACCTTGAACGAGAAAGAGGCTCCAAACGGCTCTGCAGAGGAATGTTTTGCTGCACTGGTGTCAGATAGGGAGAACGGTGCCAATGTCCCTGACTGTGCAGGGCACGAAGGGCCCTCTCAGACTGATGAACTGTCTTTTGACTTGCTGTTTGATTCACTGGAAGAGAATAAGGCCGGTGCTTCTGGCTCTCTCAGTCCAGCAAGCCAAGACCATGATCGTGTAAACCTTTCCTCCTCCCCCATCTGCACCGGTAAACCTGTGAACACAACGAGAGACAGACACACACTGAACATCAGCCAGCCGACAAAGAGGAAGTCTCACAGTCCCTTTAACACAAGCAGTCCCACAAAACTTTCAAAGCTCATGTGAAGGTTGTCAAAACGGAACCGGTGTGTTGTCACTGTACCGTGCGCCGTGGTGCGTTTTGTTCAGGTTTCGCAACCAAAACATTAACTCAATATTGCTTCAGAAAAAAATGTGTGAGTGTGATGCTCCGGTGTAAGTTATTGTCATTTGGTCTGTTATATTGTATGAATTGAAGACAAAATATGACAGCTTGGTCAGATTGGCAGTTTTTTGTGTAGTATGTTGTAGGTCTCAGTGGCAGTTAAATGCTTTTAAAGCCAGCCTTTACATTCTGAAATTCTGTCTGTGTTGTGATCTGGCAAACACTTCTGTGCTGTTCTTTGTCATACTGTAGTGCACCAGTTTTGGTGCCAAGACATTTTCATACTTTCAGCCTACTTGTATGTGTTTGTCATTTCAAGTTATTCAGTAAACGTGGTCCTCGTGGTAATCTTTTTATGATGACATGCAATACTGAAGACAGATGAACAATCACTGTCATGAAAAACTGATATTTTGAAATACATTTTGCAATGCAAGAGTGTTAAGAAAATAAAATAGTTATGCAAGGAGAAACAATGTATGAAACTGTTTTCTTTTGTGTTTCTTTGCATTGTCTCTTATTTTTTTTGCAGTGTCTTGATCACAGTCTTACATGGGCTACCATAGTGGCCTGCATTTTGTGGGGAATTTTCCACATTGGGATTTCTAGTGGAATTCGGAATTAATATTTAGTGGACATTGTGTTACTTCTTTCTTTGTGCTACTTTTCCACATAATTTGCATTACATTAAATGGTAATTATTAATCTGATACCATTAAAAGTATTAAAAAAAAAACGTATAGCTTGTTCATGCTGATAAATGCATGTTGTAGCCTATAACGACACACATTAGAGACCTCACGCACAGTAATTCCATTGTAGCAGAAAGCACCTTATCTATTATGCAAATTTAACGATATCATGTATATTTCACATACCTCTAATCGCTGCATGAAATTTTAATTGGGTAACCGTTGTGGTTTGAATAAATGAAGTGTTAATTCATTGGGATTAATTCATTTAGGTAAAGACTGTGTACAAGGTTACGCTGGTGTATTAAATCAATTTGTTTTTGCTCATCTGGCGATGATGGGCTTTAATGATAAGGCGGCGGTCTCATTACTTCTAAGGGTTAAGATGAGACAGTGGGCCGAGAACAGCCCACTGGCAAGGCGAGCAACCTACATATTTAACATTTTAGTGAAAAACTAGTCAATAAAATAAACAATAAATTATAATATTGCTTTCACTCATGACACAATAATGAATGATTAGCCTACTCATACTTTTTTCATCTTCCCCACCTATAATTCTATATTTGAACAACTTCCTGAAATCAGATAGATATAGCCCAGTATTAAGTATATGACAGCGAAAATCCACCGCGTTAAGTCAATGGTTTCCACACCTCCAAGGAAAGAATAAGACCTAAAGGCATTGGGACCTGCGCAGTTCGGTGGCTGGAGTGGAGTGGAGTGAGCCTTTAAAAAACGCAGGCGTCTAGTCTCCAGATGTTACAGCCTGCCCTGTGAGCAGTTTTTTAATCTGTCAGCCTGTTCACTGTTCTGGCAGTTTGTGTCTCGCGAGAGCAGCCGAGCACGGGCTTGACGAGATCTGAGGCGCTCAGGTGTAAGAGCCTCTCTCATCCCCAGCAGTGGGAAACAGTAGACAGATAAGTGCGTCTGAGAGACTGCAGGCATCTCTGTGATCTCCGGGCTCAAGGCTGCACTCGGCGCACTACACAGCGAACTACACTGCATCATTACTGGATAGGCAAAGGATCACTGTGTATCTATGACTATTTTCCTGCTCTTGTAGCAGTTTTCCCCCCTTCTTCCCGTGCACTTTAATTGGAGAAGCTCGCCAAGATGATGTCCATGAACAGCAAACAGCCGCACTTCGCAATGCATCCCTCTTTACCCGAGCACAAGTACACCACTTTGCATTCCAGCTCGGAAGCTATAAGGAGAGCCTGTCTACAAACTCCACAGGTAAATTATACCCCAAAAAACTTTGACTTTTTCTTTTTCGTACCTAGGCTGCATGTGGCGCTTGAACGCTGTTTGTGCGTAATAACAAGGGGTGCTCCAAGGCACATTCAGCCAAGACGCGCACTTAATGTTTTTTTCATGTATTCCGCGGCAATCACTCGGAATAGTCTTCTTTTTGAAAGCATGCTCACGCAAAGCCTGGTTTTAGCCTAGTGTTTTTGTATACATTTTTATGACTTGCCGCTTCGGAAGAATATTGCGGCTGTGTTATGTGTCGCCAAAAGTCCCGACTGACGGATACATTTATTTATGTTTTCTTATTTCTTCTTTTCTCTGACGTCTTCCTTTTTTCTCTCCTTGTCTTACCCCTTTTCTTACCCATTTCGCACTCCTTCATTCTCCCATCCTCTTCATTTTAATTGCCGCCCTTGCAGCTACAGAATAACATATTTGCGAGCCTGGATGAGACCCTGCTGGCCCGGGCTGAGGCTTTGGCGGCCGTGGACATCGCCGTGTCCCAGGGCAAGACGCACCCGTTCAAGCCCGACGCCACCTACCACACGATGAGCACGGTGCCATGCTCGTCGACATCCACTGTGCCACTGGCCCACCACCACCATCACCACCACCACCACCACCACCAGAACCTGGAGCCACAGGATATCATGGACCACATCACCTCGCCGTCCCTCGCCCTGATGTCCGGTGCGCACGACGGGTCCGGTGGAGGAGGCGGCGGCGGCGGCGGAGGTGGCGGCGCAGGGCTCATCTCCACCTCCTCTGCCCACCCGCACTCTCACATGCACGGCTTAAGTCACCTCTCCCACCAGGCTATGAGCATGAACTCGCCTCTCACCCACCACGGGCTCTTACCGGGCCATCACGGGGGGAGCCAAGTCGGCCCAGGACTCACTAACACCGGACTCTCCTCCATCAATGACTCAGACACAGACCCAAGGGAGCTGGAGGCTTTCGCGGAGCGCTTCAAGCAGCGGAGGATCAAGCTGGGGGTGACCCAGGCGGACGTGGGAGGCGCTCTGGCTAATCTCAAAATCCCCGGCGTGGGATCACTGAGCCAAAGTACAATTTGTCGATTCGAGTCGTTAACTCTCTCCCACAACAACATGATTGCGCTCAAACCTATCCTCCAGGCCTGGCTAGAGGAGGCCGAGGGGGCCCAGAGGGAGAAAATGAGCAAACCTGACATTTTCAACGGAGGGGAAAAGAAACGCAAGAGGACCTCGATAGCGGCCCCAGAAAAGAGGTCTTTGGAGGCTTACTTCGCCGTACAGCCTCGGCCGTCGTCCGAGAAAATAGCAGCTATAGCGGAAAAGTTGGACCTGAAAAAAAATGTGGTGCGAGTGTGGTTTTGTAACCAAAGACAGAAGCAGAAGAGGTTGAAATTTTCCGCTGCTCACTGATGGGCAAAGAAAAGAAAAAGAAAAAAAAAAAGTTATGGGACCGAATTTGGGGACCAAGAGACACTAAGACACCATTTTCAGTCTTTTGTCTCCAGCGATTTTACACGTTGGTGCACAATGGGCTTTAGATAGGCCTACCCATTTTATGAGGCTTCATATATCTTGTTTATTTTCACGTTATCGGTGAATGTGAAGTATGCAAATAACAGATTACACAAGTTTCGCTCAGTTGTTACGAGGGAAAAAGTTTAGCGACGTCGACATTGCCTTTTAAAACATGTTGAGGGAGGTAATTTGCTTGATACTATAGCGAGTTATTTTCTCCTGATAGGCCTATTATTTGAAGTATAGCCATTTACGAATTACCTCATTGATTGTTGAACTGTGTTTCTGGTTTGATTTTTGTCGTTGTTGGTATAGAATATTTCATGAATCTGTTCATTTATTCATGTGTTCATTTCTTCTTTTTTTGGAGGCTGCTATAAACTCAAGTTTAGTTGCAAACGTTTATGGCTATAACGAAAACATTGTTTAGGCCTGCATGGAATCCTAATTCACGGGCGGCAATTTAGGCTGTCACATCTAGAGATATATTTATTTTGAATTTGCACAAAAGACCCTTTAGGTTTATAGATTTGTTGATGTCGAAATGTTTTTTGTATATACAGACATCACTTTGTCACTTATCAGAGGTGAGCTCCAGTGTTCTGGAAATCAATTATAGGCTCTATTGACACCATTGGCATCACGAGGAGGAGTTCCAAACAGATCCAGAGAGCACGAAATCCTTGTCTGCTTCATCAAGGAGATATCACCACGAAAACAAAACAAGTTTTCTTTCATGTGTTTTAGTTTGCAGTGCAAACAGTCTATGCATTGGGAAAAAAAGAATCACTGCGTACACAGTAGAGCTGTCTACTGATAGACCTTCTTTTGTGGATGGTGTAAGTCACTGTTAAATGCCTGTTTTCATATCAAGATCACCACGTTGTTTGTCGTGTTAATTGTTACGGAAACGTTGTGTAAGTAATATATTTTACTTTGTGCACAAGTATGTTTACAAAACTGCGGCGACATGTGCATCATGGAAAAAATGTCCCACTGTCTCCTTCCCTCTCTCACAACTTCTCTCTACTCTCTTCTGTTGTTCTCTTACTTTCATTGGTACTATTCATCCTGTAAGCCAAATTCAACAGGGAGGTGTGTTCCAGCAATCTTCTAATAAATTGAAGGAAGAAATCGATGCTTTTCTGGTTGTGATTGGGCCCACACTAAGCATAATTATTACGGTCTTAATTTGAATGTATTACTGTGGCCACAGCTTCATATAAATGATGACGTTATTTTATTTTAGATTGTCAGTTTTGTAATGATTTTAAATGTCTTAATTTAACAGTTTTCTCTTGCATTTTTACATTGGAGATAAAAACGTTCATCAATCGAACACATTCTTGGATGTCTTCAAAGTTTGTCTGATTTATGGTTGGGTAAAAATGCCCCATTTGGCAGCATGAAGCCTATGCAAATCTTATCAAGGCCATTGACACATTGTAAAACTGAAATTGATTTTCGCTTCTTGTTTAAAAAAACAACAACTTTAATACATTGTTGTTCCAAATAAAAAAATAATGTATTTAATCAACAATATGTATAATAATAATAATGCAAATAATGCAAATAATAATAATAATAATAATAATAATAATAATAATAATAATAATAATAATAATAATAATGGGCATATAATAATGGGCGTATAATAATAAAATAAGTGTTTGAAAATGTAAGGAATGTTACATTTTTTAATGGCACAACAGACCAAGTTAATTGATCTAATAACTATGATTATAACCAGTGATTTAAATAGGACATTGGTATGCTGTTGTTTTAGTTTCCATCTATTTGAGTATTTGCACTTTTAATGGCCTTAATTACAGCAGAATAGGCTGTTAAATGAAACATTGATTTGTATGTCTGGAATTCTTAACTAAGATAAAGTAACCTTGTTGCTGTGTTGAAACAGGCATGACAATCAACATTTAATGAGAGAGAGAGAGAGAGAGAGAGAGAGAGAGAGAGAGAGAGAGTGTGAGAGAGAGAGAGAGATAGAGCAGAAGAAATTAAAGAAAAGTAGAAAGGTGTGTAACCTCGACCCTACTCCAAATATTTCTATTCACCCAATACTCTCAGAAATAATTTTTGGTGGGCTTCAGTTTCCGCTGCATTTAAACGAATTTTTAAATGCAGGTAATGCAATATTAATCGCGATTTGCTGATCTAAAATGCAATATTTTTAGACAGCTATCGGGGCTTTCAGGGGAGGCAGGCGGATGAAGGAAGCAGCTGTTTAACAGCACAGAAAGCTGCTCCTTATTGCTTTTCTTTAGCTGTTGGCTACACGGACAGAGGAGTGAGCGATTCCTTGACGTGAGTAAAATATTTTTAGTCTCATTTCTTTGTTAATCTTCAGTGTTTGGCAGGGATGACATATTTTGATCCTATTATTACTTCGTCAAAAGTATTTGTTTTATGCATGGTAAATTGTGGGTCACAGTACGTCGTGGTCACTCCACACTGAATTGCTTCGCTCTAGTCTTTAAAGTTTGTAAGAAATAATGCCAAACGTTTATGATTTGAATGTAAATGTTATAATAAGGAAATTGTGAAAAAAAACAGCTTTTTTATTTAGCTCTAACAAAAAACGAACTTTTCTTAACGTGAAAACCCCACAAAAGATTTCTTGATTTAGTCTAGGTTATTAACATCGCAAATCCTAAATGAATTCGGACTTTTTGATGTGTTGGACGAATTCACACAGCTAAGGCAGCATTTTGATCTTGTATCCCTGTGTGTAACTTACATGCACATACACAGGTACATGTAGGCTACATGTATGTGCGTCTGTCTGTCTGTCTCTGTCTGTCCGTCCGTCCGTCCGTCCGTCCGTCCATCTATCTATCTATCTATCTATCTATCTATCTATCTATATATAATTATATATAATCTGTTCAAAGTTTACCCATCTAACACAACCTACAGAGAGTAACACAACACCGCTGGCACTGAACACACACCACGCGCGGCACCACACGCGCCACATGGCAATAATTTCAGCACCACGAACAGCTCCGTTGGCGGATTGAAGAGTAATGCATTATTGAAAGCCTATATCAAACAGCTCTGGGGTGCTGTCTATCTGCACAAGGGCTCTGGATGAAGTCGGACTGTCTGCCTGCACAATAGCCTCTAATATGTTAATGGCCGTAGGGGATGCTTGAGGTGCCGTCCCCAGCTGCCTCGCCTACCATATGTCAGCCCGTTACGACAGAGTCCTCTATTAATCAGGTGGATATTTCATCAGTAACTTCACCGATATCATAACCCTTAAAGCTCTATCAATAGTGGGCCGCAGCATCGCCTGATCGTAGGTATTGTAATTGCCTGGCCCTGAAAGGGCCTTCTCCCTATGTCATGTCCACACCTCCTCTCGTCCTATCCCATGATGCTTTGGGTGCCCTCCCTATCTAAGCCTTATGACAATGAAAACGACCTTAAATTCCAGATTGAACACATAAAAACAAAAACGTTTTCTCTAACAATTAGTTTTAATGTATTTTTTGTATTGTTATCAGTATCATTAATGTTATTATAATCATGAGTATTATTATTATTATTATTACTATCAGGATATTATGTAACAATGTTTGCGATCCTATCTCGACCGCATTAATCACCTCTTCTACTTCCTTCTTCGTATCCTTGCATAGGCCGCAATGGATTAATCATGGAGCCTACCAAAATATCTCATAACTTAATTCCTTCAGGCTACTAGTCAGGGGAGTAATTAATCTATACCTTGGATGTAAATAAAAGGAAATTGGATTCCTGACAGACGAGATGAGAGAGTCTCTGACACCACGTCGCCAAATAATGATTTTACCGCACGTTATCGTTACGCAGGCGCTAAGATTTACGAGCACACGACTTTTTACTATAGCTCTGAGCGGAAGGGAGTGGGCCTACCATAATCGCAGCTGTTAGGCGCCCAGGTTAAAATGGATTAGATCATTAGAATTACAACACTATAAGCTAAAATAAAAAGAAACAGAGAGCGCATATACTGCGTTGGTTTTTGAGATTGTTCTACTTATGCAGTAGCCTATATTTTAAAACAAAAAAAAGAGTCCCCATCAAGTGGCTCCGTTGATCTAACAATGCGCAGGAAGGTTGGCCTTTGGACGGAAATGTCAAACGCTGGATGTGGATGGGTAGATCCCCCAGATCTGCACTCATTTCCCACTTATATTTGCTCAGTAATCCGCTGTGGCAGCCCTCCATCGCCCGGGACCCGGTTTGAGAGGCGATGCTGTTGACACAGGGGTATATTTCAATCACAGAGGGTTCAGAGTCAGACGAACAATTTATTTGTCTAATAAATCCGTCATTTAGTAAGAAAAATATTTGATCTTGAGGGGCTGACCTCTTGCCATGTAGCTACTGGCAGATAAATGATGAAATGGGTATGTATGCTTCACGGATATGCAGGTAGCCTGCATACCCAAAAGCACAATTTAGATTCCTATTTGTATGGAGCACACACACACACAACAAACAGACAGATCAAAGTCTGCCAGCACACATCTTCTTATCGTAGCATTTGTTAACAAAAAAGCTAAAGCAGGAAGACACCACGCGTTTTCTGTAGTCTAGAGGACAAATGGAGGGTGGAACAATTCAGATGTCCAAAACCTGAATATTATTTTGAATTTTAAAAACATAATTCTTTGCAGATAGTGAAGATTCACCTCTGTGTCATTATTTCACTCGGATCCTGTGGTTGTAGTTTTAAAATGAAGACCATTAAAACAGACTAAGTTTACACTGTAAACCCAGACTTAGTTGTAATTCAACTTTTTAGTGGTCACTACTTATTCTTTCCTGTTTTGTTAAAAACCATATTCATTACTAAATCACATTGGTTGTTTGTAATACTCAGCCTAAGTATGCAGTGCAAAGCAGAGATAACTAAGAATGTTAAGTTTCTGTATGGGAGGGGCGGGGTCATTGGAACTGTTCTGCGCTGAAGCAGTGCAAAGGCTCATGGGAAAAAAAATATATGTTCTACACGGTTTCTGTCCTAGTTAAAGCGTTTTTTTTTTTAAAATAATGTTCTGTTAAAGTTTTGAGTGTGCATTTATGTTACGTGGGTTTTAGTATTGTATGGTTGATTTAGTGTTCATGTTCATCTACATCTACATTTGCACCATGACCGAGACCCGGGTGGGGACTGATGGGGTCTGGGCAGCGACATAGTCTATGGTCAACTAGATCTATGCAGAGCAGATTGGAATTTACAATATGTGCATTGTTATCTATTCTGTTATACTGGAACTAATGTATCGAATACATTATTCCTAAAAATATACTGTTAAAAAGAAAAAATCACATTTATAACAATGGTTTATTTTCTATAGTTTAGATAAGTAGCACCTAATGTTTCCAATTTATTTTATTTAAACAAAAGTCGCTTATGTAAACTAATAATTTTTAGTAATGACCACTAATGTAAACTTGATTTGTCTACTCCATCGACTTACCGCTCTGTGATGATACAACTTGACCTGTTAAGTTTCACCTTGTGGAAAAACCTAAACAGTTTAAGGCAAGGGGTTTCCACGCAAATTAAGTCAACTAATTTGGGATAACAGTGTATGCCCGCACGATTAAGAGTCATTCCTTTGACCAATACAGTTTAACACACGGTGGAGGAAGTTGAAATCCAATGGCCAAGCAACTTGGACGGACAGAACCACACACATTGCCTTTGAAAACAAACTAAACGAGAAGCCCTATGATAGCAGCTTTAATTAGAGTAGGCTACAATATCATCCAAATGAGATGTACAGCTGAGTCTACCATGCAAAATTGACATTTTGGTACTTTACAGTATTACATGACAACAGCCCTGCACAGTCTATCCAGTAGTAACTGTAGTGTGCCACTTAAAGTTGTGACATCAAAACCCTCAATAAAGCTGTTCATTTCCCTATCGTCAACTATCCAAGTTCACCATCTGTTGCCGTTTCTATTTAACTTATGTTGTATGCAATCCAGGATGTAGCACCAAACTTTTAAATAATTTGCAGGTCATCTTTTTTTTTTAAACTGCTCCATGTTTCTCAGAGAGTCCAGTCTTAATTACACTGTCACTTTCTGAACACAAATTAACACACATCTGAAAGCCATCGCACTGTCCCTCTGCAGCTTTATGCATGACTTAAACACTTACTTCTTCTCACTCTAGTTGAGCTTTATAGGCCATCAGTCACCATCCATGTGCCAACCAGAGCTTGCAATGGTTGATTTAACCAATAAAGCACAGCTTCAACCAGAGAGAATGTCTAACGAGTGAAATGAGCTGCTGTTAGGTTTAACTGGAGCAACAAAAAACCCTGCATACATGACTCCTAATGTGACTGCAGAGCCCTGAAATCACTCAGAGGATGTGCTGTGATTGGCAGCTGTTTGTGTTTGATGCCTTAATTTGCCTTTTGGCATTTACTATTAGCAACATATGCATTTGTCCACTATGCGGTAGGCACTCTGTAGGCAGTCTGTAGGCTACTGTATATGAGATGTAGCCTACCTCTGCATTTAACAGTGTTAACTCCTAGACCATCCAAGTATTTAAAAGAGTGGGCTGTATACTTCATTTAATCTTGATCTTTTTTTTTTTTTTTTTTTTTTTGATGATGTGGAAACTGTAGACGGAAATCCGAGGGCATCCTCAAAACAAAGCGGATATGTTTTAACCCTCTTCTTGCATGGCCCAAACGTTTGACATCCATTCTGATAAAGCGCTGCACTGAAACATCAGAACACTCGTCAATGTCTGCACTGGTTCGTCGCGAGATGTTTCACCTCATTCCTACGTATTGCCACCTAAATGTCACTTTATGCTAAATCTGCCTCACTAGCTAAATGTCATTTATATCCCAATCCTGCCTCTTAAGAGCCGTCATATCCCCGGGCAAAGTGCTCTTTGAACCCTTGTATTGAAGCCATTTCCCTGTCGTCATTCCCCACACGTGCTGCAGACAGAAGGCGCGCGGTATTAGGAGAAAGGGGCACGCGACCGGAAACAAAAGGCAAGACAACACCATAAAAGGAGATTCCACATCAACGCCAGTTTAAATACAAGCAAACGCGAGTAAGATACAAGTTATAGGTCAACATTTTCTGTGGTTTCTTCAACAAATATAAGGTATTCCTGTACGTTCACGTTACTTTTATAAAAACATAAAACAAACGCTAGAAATCCAAGTTATAAGAATGAGCGTATAGCTGCCTGTTTCCTTTATAAAGTAGAAACATGGTGTTCTTCAGTTCTTCTTTCATGCTCCAAAAACGAGACGCACTAAAGGTGATGTCGGGTTCTTCTTAGCTGTCATTATGTGCTTTTGATACCACAAATGTGTAACAACATTTATACATCGTTTGCAACTTTAATGAGCCTCACAGTTGGCAATGGCAGGCTGGACTCTACTTCTTTTTATATAAAGCACAGGAAGTTCATTTTATGCTCCACTGTGCTGGGATATAAGCTTACTTCTTCTTTTTTTTTTTTTTTTTTTTTTTTGCGAACCATTCAGAAAAAAACGGATGACAGCAAAAGGAGTGGTGTTTCCCATGTCGCTGGCCTTGGTGCTGAACATCATACTCCCTCACTGTCCAGTCCTCCTGGTGCAAACATGAACGTTTTTATTCCCAGGATGGTCCTATTGACTTTGAGCTTTTTCTAAAGTTTGAAAATAAAGTCTTTATATGGAAAATATGAGGTGATATGTCGTTCATCTACAGAGAAAATAGCGTCCTTCAAAGATTTACTTTGAGTAGAACAAATTACCTGTGCAGCCTGTTAGTGCTACAAAATGTTAATGTAGGCTACTTCCCTTTTGAAGAACTAATCCTTTTTCAAGGGTTAACTTAACTTTTTCTAATTTCTAGTTTCACTCCTTTTCCCCAGTTTACTTCTGAAGAAATGGCACTTTAGAAACAAGTTCAATCATATTTATGTTAGCCACTTCATAAATCACAATACATTCTTTGTAAGCCTACACATTATTTTTCTCTCACCACTTCTCCATAAATGAAACTTTTAGGTATAATATTTCCGTTGAGAAACTGTGGGGGCATTGCATGTCGCTGACAGAGGCCAGTTACCCATCGGTAGATATTGAATATCTTCCTCTGTACACATGGACTTCGATAATGAGGAGAGTGTCGGCAACCGTTTGCCCGCCGCCACGCCATCAAATATTTATCACTGTTGATTAAACAGCCGGCAGCTGCCGATCGGCCGGGTGTCAAATTTGTATCCAGCTACCTCTGTACACACCTAGCCTGAATACAATGCGATGGGACTGAAATCATCCGCGAAATGATATAGAGGCGTGGAGCGAAGGTTCACCAAATGTGTGCATGTGTGTATGTGGGGGTGGAGGGGTATCACTTGCAAATCTAGCGGGGCTTAAGCGGACATTTCCGTCCCGTGGCCATCAGAAAGAAATAAATTATATTGGCAGAACGAAAACTGAGAGAGGGAGCGAGGTTACTGTGATGCACGCTAAATATTTCATGAGTTGTTGGAGTGGAGAGGAAAGAGTGTCCAGGAAGGTTGGTTCAACTCATTTGCTGAACTCGGGCTGAGAAGCATACAGGGGGAACAAATGTTCATGCAGCCCTACACACACAAACACACACACACACACACACACACACACACACACACACACACACACACACACACACACACACACACACTTTATTGGCGGAATAGTTATCTCCTTGAATGCCAGTGACAATGTAAATAGTAGTATAATAGCAGAAGTACTGGTAGCTGTATTTGTCATTTCCCAGAGACTCTTCACTCTGTCTCTCATCTCCCCCTCCCTCTAAAGATGCAAACTCCACTGTGCAACTTCAAAGTCCCATGGCTCATTTAGCAAGACAACAGAAGTCTAATTGGATGATATATGGCAATCTGATTTTTGCTCCCATGGCAAGGGGTGGGCTCACAATTGTTGTCATACTTCTTCATTTAAACACAAACATATACAGATGCACTTGCAACCTAATGTGAAAATCATTTTCGATGAAATCTTAGCTGATGCTATGTAGCTGATGCTATGTGACAAAATGAATACAGATTATGTACAAACCCAAACCAAGTTAAGGTTTTCATAAAATCAATAATTTCTGTTAACTTTAGATTTCATAATGTAATGTCATTCTAGAAGATAAATCGTGAAAAATGAATCCTGATCTTCAGCCTTTTCCTGATGCAAACCCAAACTCTTACCATACGTAAACGTAATGCAAAGCTAATGATTATTTTCATTAACAGTTAGTCTGCCAATTATTTTGGCGATTAATCGATATGATATTTGGTCTATAAAATGTCAGAAAATGGCAAAAGTCACAGCTTCCCAGAGCCCAAGGTGACGTCTTTAAATGTCTTGTTTTGTCTTTTGATCAACAGTCCAAAACCCCAGATATTCAGTTTCCAATGATATAAAACAGAACAAAAGAGTAAATCCTCACATGATAGGAGCAACACGTTTTGGGCAATTTGCTTGAAACATCACTCAAACGATTAATCGATTATCAAAATAGTTGCAGGTTAATTTTCTGTTGATCGACTAATCGACTAATCATTCCATCTCTAAATCCTGGAGCCTCACCACAGGCCTGAGCTTAAGTGCAAAAGCATGTGCTCACACACATTCACACCAATTATTATTATTCTGTGTTTTCTACCAGCATTTAAAGACATAACTGGAGCATCTGCATGTTTCCCTTAAGCGTCTGTGGGATGTCCAGCGAATTGTGGAGGTAGTTTAAAAGGAACTGTGCAAAATCAGACAGCATTCAACAGCGAGAGGAAACAAGTGTCTGAGAGAGAGAGAGAGGGAGCTCAGTTTACTGGCCATTGATTGTCCCTCTGTGATCTTATTAGCCTCTTGTTACTCAGACTGGAATATCATCCTCTGGATCCGCTTACTGGAATATTCGACTCATGACACGGTTGTTAGATCAGCACCTCAACCCGAGTGTCACCCATCAACCAGCCAACACACAATAAAGATGACAAGTACTGCACTTTTGGGTGGTTTCCATGTCTCTGCGAAAAGCCCTATATCCTCTTCTAAAGCAGTGAAGTAGTGTGACGTTTACTTCACTTTAGCAGAGTTTAACAGAGTAAAAGCAAGCAGGTAAAATATCCTGTGACTTCTCAGTTCACCAGGACAGTCTCTACTTCAGCCAATAGATGCTTGTTGCTGCTGCTGCTGCCTTTCGTCCCTGTTACACCACACAAAACATTGAGTATTAATCATGATCACGCCCAAGAGACACCCACCAAGTGCCTGCAGGATCCTATGTAAGTTCCAGCCATTTCTGACTCCTTTCATCAATACCATATGTTCTGACATTGATTGTCATGTCCTCAGCGTCCTGACTTCACATCTCGCAGGTCACACAGTGTAAAATCAGCTCTCCATTTTATTACTCACGGGACCTCATCGGCTCCACAGAAGTCTGCTGGCTTTGACAGGTGGAGCTAGAGTCGACTTTGACAGAGTACTGATTAGCCTGTCACTCTGAAAGCAGGAAAACCACGAACTATGTCAAATTCATTGATTGACTCCCTGTGAGCCGGACAGGTAGCGGACTGAATGCGTCACCTCATTGAGCTAGATAACACTGAGATGACTAATTGTGCTTGAGTTATAAGCACCGGTCACAATGATGCATCTGTGCGAGTGTTTCAGAGCATGCTTTTGCTGGCATTTCAGTAATGACTTGCCAGTTTATTAATTAATAGGTCGTAATTATGAAGAAGAATTAACGATGTAAATCATCACTTTGTCCTCCAAACCTCCACCTTGGAAAGTGGTACATACTAACTTGTATGTTCATGTAGATTTTTGGCAACATCTGCCATCTTGTGGGGGTCATAATGTCTGAACATCTCTTTTGAGGTTATTCAAGCTAAAAGCAAAAGTTTACAGTGGAAGGTCCGTTTAGCCTTGTCAACATCTGTGTTGACAATTAGCTGTTGATGAATGATCATTTTACCGGACAAATGAAACTAATCAATAAATCAGCCAATCACTGTCATTATTAGCTTCAGACAGGGATGAGGTCTAGATGAATCCATTCAGATCATTTTTCAAGCAAAAGTTTCAACAGTTACAACAGGATTTTCTCCTTTTCTTTGTTTTATATCTTGGGGTTTTTGACCGTTGATCGGACAAAACGAGACATTTGAAGCTGTCACCATTGGGCTCTGGGAAACTGTGACTTTTGCCATTTTCTGGCATTTTATAGACCAAATAACTAATTGATTAATCAAGAAAAATAATTGGCAGAATAATTAGCAAAAAATAATAATCGCTATGTGTAATGTGGTCTATTTGTACATTAAACCTGAGAATTAGACACTAGAAACGACAAATTGGAAATTAATGAAAGGCCAGTCGGTACAAATCCATTGAATTAACCTTTTCAAAGTTTTTTTCTTCTAATTAGACGTAAATTAATTAACATGCTCAAAAATTCTCAGCACAAGTCCAGAGTATTTTCATTCATTCAAGAGAATAAATAAACGGATCCTAAGAATAGCATGAACTTCAACACATCCTCTGCCTCAAACCTCAGAAGACCAGACTACTGTTGATACCTCCTCTAATTACCGTGATTGACTGTTGTGCAATATCATCTGTCCGGGTCCCCTCACTCTCACATCTACACCCTACAAGTCACCCTGTCCCACACTGTCAGGATCCAAATTTCACCCACTTATTGACCAGTTTGACAAATGGTGAGGCAGGGTGGGGTGGGGAGAGGGGAAGGTGAGGAGATAAAGTGTACCACTGAATAATTCAGAACGAAAACACAGAAGAAATCGATCATGAGGCCAAAATCTGATATTAAGAGCAACTTACACCATGGAGGGAGGTGGCGTTTGTCTGTGTGTGACAGAGAGAAAGACAGTGTTATAGAGGCAACCAATTTAGTACCTGTCAACTTACTCAGTGAACTCACTTGGCTTTTATTTGATGACTTTTAAAACAACCATCTGGACTGAAATGTAATGTTCTCGGTGTTAGACACTTAAGAGTTGCTAAGTAATTAGCGCTACATTGGATTTATAATTGGCTACCATGGGCCTTTATTGGTCAATTACCCACTCAAATCAAGTGACTCAGCCAAATGTAACAGTCTTATTATTACTCAATTAAAACAAATGCTCTCTGTGGTAGGGGGTTTGAGAGGTGGAAGGCGGTGGGGGTCCAGATTCCCAGTATATCATCAGGTAATTAATATTTTCATTAACTCGCTCTGTGTTGAGCTGCGACCTGCCTCTGATCATTTCATTTCCCCACCATGGGTTCGATACTGTAGTGGCTCCATAATTAGTTTGATTTATATCTGGCCATTGTAATGAAGGAGAGCGCTCAGTCCTTTCCTCTTCCTTTTGCTGAGTACTGCTGCTGCGCTCTCACACTAAATATGCCGGGCTGTACTCCACGGAAGGAATAGGCCTCTGTGTATTGAGACAGCTCATGAACAAGAAACAGAGACATGGCTTGTGAGAAATTTACACCAGGATCTTTGAGGGATGGAGTAAGGGCTTGTGCGTAACACAGCGAGGAAACATGGCTTATTAAAGATTGAAGGATACATACATGATTCTTTTCTGTCTCAAGACTCAAAACCTTGATACCGGTGCAGAAATGTAGAGAAAGAAGATACTGAAGGGGAGTCGAAGGTATCATAGGCCTCAGGAGGATCTGATCTACCTTAATAGTTTATGATCAGTACGGACAATAAGGTCAATAAAGGTAATTTAAAAAAAGACATTTCAACATTTTAGTTGCGGAAACACAATTCCTGTCATGATTCGTGGATAAATATAGGACTCAGGTCAGTATATGCAGCTATGATAAGTGTACTTCTCTACCATGTAATGCATATAATGCAATCCACTGCATAGGCTACATGACTTCAGTGGCTTTACACTCAGCAGGGGAACACAGGAGTGCACATGAATGATTTCAGCATTAATAATGCTCCATTGATTATTGTTCTGCTGTTTAAAGGTGAATGGCAACGCTTTCTGAGCAGCAGGGGAGGGAGAGGCCTGTGTGTCTCAGGGAAGGACTGATTTACATTTTGGAAAGTGCACCTTATTCCCGGGGGGTTTGCCTATCGTTTTCAGTCAATACTGACTGTGAACTTTCTTTGTTGTGGAAGACTCTCCAGTCCTTTACACACAGGCTGAGACCTTATCCATGTATTTAAATATGTTGTGTATATGCCTGATTGGTGATGGTTTATTCAGTATGTGAGAAATATAAAAAAATATATATAAATAAGGTGTTCCAATTTCATGATAATACCAAGATTGTTCCAAATGTTTCCACATATTGCAGCAAAATGTGTTTGTTGGTTGCTTCAGTTCGGTAATGCAGTAAGTTATAAGATAGGATTTCCCTCGGTATAGGCCGATTTTTTGCTGATCATAATATTAATGGGCATAACTGGACTGCAACAGATCTCTGGCCTACTTTAGAAGCAAGCTCCCTCTACCAAAGGCTCGAGCAACACCTCTTGCCAACAACTGCCCTCCAGCTAGCTCTGCATTAACGTTATCTCAAGATTTCTAGCAGCATCAGCATAATATACACAACACAACACAGAAGCAAAAAAAAAAAAAAAAAAAAACTTTCCCTTGATCCTACAATGTTTCCTTTAAGAGACATGGCCTACTACAAATGTGTGAATGCTCTTTTTAAAATAATAATAAAAAAAGTAGTAATAATAAGAATTTGATTGCAGTTATTGCAATGTTAATGCCATTGCATGAGACAAGGCTTGTTTGTAACTTCCATTTAATTTCTGTAAACTTTCAGTCACAAATCTATAATGATATATCAATTAGAACATAGGTATAGCTTTTTTATTAGTGTCCTTTAGAGAATAGCAAGTCAAGGGCTCTTATTCATAAATGAGTTAGAATTTCCTACAGGATGAGACACGCATTTAAAGCATTTCACTTCATGTTGTTTTGATGCTCTTTGGGATCGATATGTACCACCAAACAATTGATGAATGGCAATGACAGGAAATACTACGTGTTCTCTTCCCAGGTTTCACAGGAGCCAAAGCTTAGCGGGTGGAACCATAAAGATAATCTTCAGTGCCACATAAAAAGGAGCCAAATTAGCTAGCTAGCCAGACTGTCCATCTCAGCATCTCTCAGGCACATTTAGCAAGCATTGCATGCAGCTCTTTCTACCATTTCCCCTTAATCAATTATTGATAGTAATTATCATGGCGTGCTTAGTCTGCACCATAACAATATATTCTTAACAAGAAGCAAGTCAGTGGGCATTTTCTCAAATTATCTTTTATTTCTTATGGGACGCTCTTGGGTTTTTTCTCTTGACTGAAAACTCTGATAGTGGTGATTCTTCTACATGGGATAATGTCTGTGGCTGCAAAGACACTTGACCATGAGAGAAAGGGGAGAATGCCTTATAGCACTTTTATAACACCAGAATAGAAGGTTCATACCTGCTATATGGTACATTCTTTTTATATGGGTGTTTACAGAGGATATGATGATTCCTGGTTATGATTGTGAATATAAAGAATCAACAGCCCTTCTAAAAATACAGTCAAATTAAATTAAACCATTATTAGTGACATTGAATATAAAAATGTAAAACCAGGCTAATGATATCTTTTTTAGGGGTTGCCAGTTCTTTAAGGCAGGGTGACCTACCGAATTGATTCACTGAAAATAAGCTAGAACAATTTAAATAAAATTCCACCACAGGTTTTGCACCTGTATACCAAAAGGCCATGGTTATGTTAAACATTATTTCCCTTCAGAATAAGACACGAAAGTCAGCCAAAAACTGCCAAAGAGCAAAATATGCCACCCAACAAGCAGCATGTCCCATGTCTGTAAAATCACACTGTGCCATACATGTAAACAGACAAAAGTGACAAAACCTAAACAGCTTTCCCCCTCCTGATTATGATCTCGGCCTTTTCTGTCCTCTATTCCCCCTTCTATTCCGGTGGAAGGCCCTAGCTTTCTGTCTTCCAGCGCCGCAGGGCATGGAGCTAGCCGGCGGTGAGTTTCCATCAATTAGTGCACCCCCGTGGCCTCATGGCAGAACCCACCTTTGACTGCAGAGAGATATTGATTAGTTCAGCTGCACTGTCAGGTCCGGAGTGAGCAGGGCTGGGTGATCCAAGGCCTTCGCCGGAGACAAGATCATGTCGAGTTTCTGACACATGTAGGCACACATACACACTATACACACAGGCACATGCATGCAGGCAAGTGTGTACACACACGCGCACACAAACGTGCACATTCACACTTGTACACACATACAAATGCAATGAAATGTGCTCTCTCAGATGACTGCAAGGTGAGAGAGAGGGAACATAAGAGGAGAAGTCCACAAGAGTGGCTTGTCAAGAGAGTGATGGCTGAGAACTGACAAGTGCTTGTTAGTTTTTTTTCTCCAGGTAGAGTTCCTAAGAAAACAACAAGCTGGCGAGCCTCTAGACTCACAGAAAGATGCAATATCACAAGTAAAAACAATATATATTAAAAAAGGCAGATATGAGACCATTATCCCAACAAAAACACCAGAAACAACACTGCATACCTTTTATGTGTGCGGTTTCATTTTTGTAGTCACTGGGGCAGCTATATACAGATGAAAAACTATAAACCCAGATCATTAACTATTATCATTATAAGAAAACTACCTGTTAGACAACTGGATGCACAATGATACATATAAATATGCATCACTTTCATATGTATTTCAGGCTGATTCTTGTATACTTGCTATTCGAATACTGACGTTCTGAAGTTTTTGCAATGATGGACGATCAATGGCAACTTCACAGGTGCTCACCTGTAGAGAAAAACACTGGTAAAAATCCTTCAAGACCCCTCTACTGAAATCATTTCAAGGCCATATAGAACTATATCATTTTTTTGTCAAAATGTGCACTAAACGTATTTGACAGACCAAATGATTCTCAGTCAAAAGCTGAGACAGATTGAGCTACACAATAATGTGTAATGCCACAATAATGCCAAACTTTGTGGAAACAGAACTCAGACTATAAAACAAGATGTTGCAACTTGAATGGTTTTAAAACAAGCAAGAAAGTACAACAGATGTGAAATAGGGGCCTATGACAAACACCGTTGTGTATTTCCATTATCTCATTGTTTGTCACTTTCACAGAACCCAGCACACTCTAAATTGAAAGGACATCTAAATATGCATGAGGTTCGGTATATGACTAGACCCAATATGGATCAGATACAAATTTACAGCACTAGAAAGAACAAGGGAGGAAATGCTCTGATACGGTCCACGAGAATCAAGGCTTACTGCTCCGCTGCAAGTTGGGAGTGAGAACGTTAAAAAGTTAAACAGCCTTTATTATTGTGGCTACATGATTAAAAGCAAAAACTACATATACTGACCATATGAAGTACACCATCTTGTCGATTCATCTTGATAACACATGAGAAACTGCATCCATTGTGTAAAAATGATTGTCTGAGAGGAACAGGGAGGTAATTTCTTTAATTAACAGGACACTTCTTATTCTGCAATGACGACATTGGGGAATTCATTATCAACAGATGCTTCATAAAGAGCAATGGTTAACGGGAGTTGGAAGTGTTACATTAGAAATCACTATGTCTTGTGCCGCAAACAGATTATGGTTTGTTCAATGGATTCAAATAAGGTACTGTGCCAAAATGATTGGGGTGTGAAGTGTGGCTGAACTGTATGGTTCCGTTTTTTAATAGCAAGGCCTTAACTGGCTTTATAAAAACAAAATTAACAGTGTTGAATTGATACAACTTCTTTAACCATAGGACATCAGGTGCACAAAGAATATGAAATCATTTAACATGTTAACGTAACACTACTTTTTGAAATATCCACCAAAAATTCAACCTAGCCTCCCTTTAGCGAAGAGAAAATATACAAAAAATACTCCCCTTTATTGACACCATCTCCACACTTAATAATTTCTGCACAGTCCCTAAAGCTTTTCTGAAGTCTCCTATGCCAGTAAGTTGGCTGCAATAAAACCAAAGCTCATAGTACTGCTGAATCATTTTAAGACCTCTGCCAAGAAACTATCCTAGTCGTTACAGAATGTGAAATATCAGTATTGATTAGTGAATGTCCAGTAAATATGTATGTATGTGTTTCAAATTGTGTTTAGAAATGAAACTTTTCAAATGATAGAGAAAAAAACTAAACAAAATAAACACTTAACCGACGACTGGAGCATACTATGACACTTGACAGGATGTGTGAATTGGCCCAGGATTAAACGATATGCTGCCTCTGCAGTTTGTGTGTCTAACAAGATAATCACAAAACACTAACACTAAACACTGAAGCGGGTGTAGCATTCATCTGTGGTCTGCCTGCTGTGTGCCCTGTACCTCACTGCTCTGTTTGGAGCAAAGAGGTGAGCACACAACTTCCTGTTTCCTCTCTACTTTATCCAAGCAGAACAAAGTTACTGAATCCCCCCTGCAGTTCCTTGCTCTCTGTTGGTTAAATCATCCATTTCACCTTCTTTTTATCCCCCTCGCTCTGCTCACACAAGCTGTCATCCTATTATGCTGAGATGTTGCGTGCCTGAGCTTTGCGTACAGAGGTTACAGGGGTGTATCTGAGGAGAGTTCTTGTGCTTTATGTTGTTCAACTATTGCACAACAGATGTAAAAAAACACGTAGCTTTTTCTGAACTGTCTAATGGAAATTTCCAATGCTCGAGGAAGTCTTTGGTGTGCTACTTTTCCTTAAAGGAACACGCCGACTTATTGGGAATTTAGCTTATTCGCTGTAACCCCCAGAGTTAGACAAGTCCATACATACCCTTCTCATCTCCGTGCGTGCTGTAATGCTGTCTGACGGCTCCAGCGGCATCAGGCCAGCACAGAACATGCAGGTAATGGTTCCAGTAATCCTACTGCTCCGAATAAGTGACAAAATAATGCCAACATGTTCCTATTTACATGTTGTGATTTATAGAGTCACAGCGTGTACAAAAAACAATGCAACATGAGACACAGCCGTCTTCTAACTGTAAACAAACCGGGAACTATATTCTCAGGCGGAAGAATATAGTACTTGGGTGGAGTGATATGCTCGCAGCAAGCCTGTCTGAGAATATAGTTCCTGGTTTGTTTACTGTTAGAAGATGGCTGTGTCTCATGTTACATTGTTTTTTATACATGCTGTGACTCTACAAATCACAACATTTAAATAGGAACATGTTGGCGTTATTTTGTCACAATTCGGAGCAGTAGGCTAGTTGGAACCAGTTACCTGCAGGATCTGTGCTAGGCTAAGCTAATGCTGGAACCGTCAGACAGCGTTACAACACGCACGGAGATGAGAAGGGTATGTATCGACTTGTCTAACTCTGGGGGTTACGGTGAATAAGCTAAATTCCCAATAAGTCGGCGTGTTCCTTTAACATTAAGAATGATTTAATATGCGGAGATATAGTTTAGTATCATGACATTGTGTTATTGTCACTGCAAATTCAGCGTCAGTTTGAGAGAAGTTATCGACTGTGCCTCATTCAGGTTATACACTGAGTGACCAGAAAGATAGAAACCCCTGTACATTTCAATGCAATTTCTTAAAGCTCACGTTGCCATCTTCAAATAGGTTGTTTTGTCTAACAACAGTCCAAAGCCCCCAAATTTTCAATTTACAATTGCATTAGACAGATAAAGGCAGCATATCCTTACAACCGAGATGCTAGGAATATTTGCTTTAAAATTACTTTTTTAACAATTAATCAATTATCCAAAAAGTTTTTTGTGGTGTTCTACTTGTATGCTATTGTTGAGTTTCATGTATTTTAAAGGCCCATCTAGGGATGGCTATAAATGCAGTGGTATAGTATGTGACATAGGTTTATGTTATAAACTTAATAAAAACAAAAATTTTATAAATAAGGTATTGTTTCATCTAGAGAACACACAAATAAATAAATAGCAGTGTTATCCAATACTGAACATTTAAAGTGAGCCAATATGTTTCGCAGCCAGGGCTGTTGGATCAGATTGACTGGCATTTTAAAGGCGTTATTCTTGTCCCTCACTATAATCACGGCAACAAAAATAGTTACATGTTCTCTGGGATTTGAATAAAAACAAACAAATGTTTCATTTTAATAATATATATAGCCTATATTACTACGTTTATGTCACTTTTCGGTGAGTTTTCATATTATGCCCTTCCTCTGTCAGTCAATGACATGATCACGTATGCAAGTCAAAACTGGGGGATCATCTGGGCCGCCTGCCTGTGATTTGCAGCATCCGGACGGTGTCATCTCCCTGCCAAAAATATATACCCCTTCTCAAATTGATTGTGTCGCCTCATTGCTTCCAAGGCCAACAGGTCAAAGGAATGGTCATAATTGAGAGGAGAATTAGCAAAACCTTAAATATATGGCAGGTGATATATCATTACCCATAGACTTGACCCTGCCTAACCCCTCCCTACTCCCATGTGGGCTCCTGCTCAGGCTAGCGTGAGCTAGACGGAGGGGCCGGCTGCCTCTCAAACAGCTAAATCAACAGCGTCTCGCCACAGCTCATGTTGGAGCGTTTTGCTTGAATGGTTTCATGAAAAACTAATCATCTGTTCATCATGGAGATCAAACATACTCAGGGTGCAATGATTAGGAAAAGCAATCTGATAAACCTTGAAGAGTCACTAGTCCAGATATAATAATTTTGAGATTAAAAATGCCCCCTCCCCTCCTCCGCCTCCTTATCATTCTCATCCCTAGCTCTCCTGTCAGCTCTTATACCCTCCTCAAAGTTCAAGCAAGGAAGCAAAATTGTTATCTTGTTTGTAATTGCTGCTCAATTGGCTTCTGTGAAGCCACAGTCTGTCTCTATTTCCTGAGCATTTGCAAAGAGAGATAACCCAACCTTATCAAGTCTAATTTCTATTCTTCATTCCGCTGAAAAGGCAGCACTCAAAAGACTGAATTTTCCAATTATTCTTATTCAATTTCACCCTATCAGATACTTTTATTCAATACCCTGACTACATAAGATGTACCTGATGCCTTTAAAAGGCTGTCATAAATTATATATAACAAAGCAAATACTGTTTCTCATGGATGGTTATTTAAATTCCAAATATCTATATACTGTCTTTAATCTTGTATTGTAACATTTTCTCGTTGCACATGAAGAATGCTTCCAGTAATTAGAACAGACCTTGTCGACAGGCAGGCCACTCAGTTATCTATTTCCACTTTTGAAGCAAACATGTGAAGTAAGACAGAGGTCAAAGCAATCTCCCTGCTTCTCTAATAGCCTGCTCCAACAAAAAAATAATTGGGATGAGAAAGTTTTACAAAGTGACTAGAGAAAAGTGGAGTTGTTCCAGGGAAACCATTTAAAGTTGGCCAGTGTCAAGGTTCCCTGGAGATCAGAGGAGAAAAATATGTTTTTTTATGTACAGAGAGTCTCTCAAGCTTAAACCAATTACCTGCAGATGCCCCTGTGTTACTTAAGCAAATAAAGTGAAAATAAATAGTGGCTATGTAATGTTGGATACACCCGCTGAACGTAATAACATTTTGTCGTTTCCACAAAGTGGACTGGAATGAAATTAGAGGTCCCTGTAGCCAGTAATGAAATGTGGTGCCTCCCGACTCTAATGCATTTTGTCATCATGAGGACATATTAATGCTCTTCTCTAACTTTCTCTTGATTGATGCAGGCTTTGGAAATAAAGACAAGCAAAAACATTAACATCAAGGGACTCTGGCTGGAGACTGCTGCACAATTCACTTTAAAATTTTTGAGACATGAAATATGATATGAACAGCTAAAATGAAATTTGTGAGATTTATATATAAACTTGATGTTTCATATTAGATATGGTACATATTGAATTGCATTATTTTGAACTATATATCCCAGTCAACTTGTTAACTACATTTTTGATGGCAATAACTGAAGGATTCATGTTTTTCAATTGTCATCAGGTTGTCAGAAAGTCAAGTGTAATATTCAGAGACTTGGAAACACAGTTCCTTTAACTGTTATTTCATTTTTGACCATATTTGACCAGAATCTGATGTGCTACGTTCTGTTTGTTTTCCAAAAAAGGTGAAAGGGACTAAGAGCATTAACACTTGCAGTTGAGAAAACTGTTACTGTATGTATAGAGCCATATCTCTGTAGTTTGCTGTACATAACATTTCAATTATCAAAAGGTTAAGAAATGAAAGATGTTATTTAAAGATATAGCAGTAGAATCAATGAGCAAAATCAGCATAATTTAATTTTCCAGTATGGATGTGCAGATGAATTGAGATGTATCATCACTTATATGTTTAATTGTTCTATTTGATGTTAATATGTCTGTATGTTTTTGATATTTTGGTGTCATTTTACTGGGTCAGATGTAAGCATGACATTGTAACTCTTTATTGTCTGTGCGTAACATCTGTTGATCATTTTTTACTTACTTAATACAGACCCCATGAAGAATAGTTGATGTCAAGGTAACAACTTTGAGCCTGTGATATCATCTGCACCTATATAGTAGGGATAAAAGCAAAAAAAGAAAAAAGAAAATAGATAGTTTTTATTTCTATCAGGTTTGCTTTTTAGCTTTGAGTGAGTTATCCTACACAGTACAAAAGGAACATTCATTATGGCTTGAATCCAGACAATATTAACGGCATACTTGCTAGTAAATTTAGTATTCTTTTGTCAGTTGTCACAGTTATAATTTACCACACAGAGCAATTTGGCCCTTATCTTCTGTGGACGCAGCTGACGGAGACTCACTCTCCACTAGAGCTGGTTTTTCAAATGGACCACTGGACATCCCACTGGGACCAGGAAAGATGAAATACAGTGGGGCCACAATGGAGTCCACAACTACAAATCCCCAAGGCTGCAGTGTCACTCGCACCCCTACTGCATTACCACTCATTACAAAACCCCACCTCAGGGCAAAACTAGCAAATACACATATAAACCTTGTCTGTGTTTACATTATCTCATATAATATTTTGAATGAACTTGTCCTCAGGTGGTAATATGTTCATTTATTGTTACTGTGAGGCTAAGAAAAAAAGAAATCACAAATAAAGCTTAGCGTGTCTAATTTTACTGACACCTTCCGAAGCTAGATTAGGAGGAGAAAGGGAGGTCATTATCGAGTGACAGGGAGGCGTTGGTTAATCTGTGAATAATGTCAGGGGTGAGGGTGGAGTAATGTGTGAGGGAGGCGTTTTTTGGTCGAGGGGTGCATAGATTGTGTCGTCTGGCAGCTCATCTATATTTTATGCTGCCACTCAGACAAATGAAACAGGAGCCACCCGGAACAAGGGGGGACCCTCTGACACTTCAAAGGGTAGTCCTATGGGTGGTTTCTTATTGAAGCTAGGCCTGTAATAACCCCAACCCACATACATAACCCCCAACCCATGCTGAGAAGCTGCTGGGGCCTCATTAACCCTTAAACAGGCTTGTGAGGGGTGCAATGTATGGGAGACTAATTACCCCACCAACACACTGGAAGAAATGTTCCTGCTCCGACACACAAACACAAACACACACACACACACACACACACACACACACACACACACACACACACACACACACACACACTACACCGCACAAAGTGCCGGTAGTGGTGATGATAACAGTGGTAGTGGTGGTGGAAGCTTCACACTGTACACCTTAATTGAAAACCCAGATCCCCTGTTTTATTTTGTTTTGTTATGATTAGCTGTTTCAGAGCCTTGCCCCACTCCCCTCCGCTCCATGCCCCATCTTTGCTGTCATACAATAGCAGTATTTCATGATTAGCAGAATCTGACAGTGATAATGAGGAGAAAGGAAAGATGAAAGGGGAGGAAAGAGAAGGGACACGGAATGAGAGAAAAAGAGGCAGATATCAAAGAAGGGTCTAATTGAGGTAACACAGCCAACCAAATGCAAAGCCCCATTTGCATAACACAGTGCAGCTTCATTTGGCCATCTCTAACGACGCTAATGTCTTAACAAATTAATTTTGCTAATTAGGCACGCCCAGTGGAGCTCACCAGCAGATTAAGCAGATTAAACAAACAGATGCTGATTACCCCTTGGCGGGCTGAGAGGTGCATTTCTCTGGGTATGTGTGCCACGTTGACTTCTGTGGTGCCACGTTCAGTATTACAGGTCTTACACTATGACACGTATGATGTATGCTTTTTAGGTACAGGGAAAAGGTTCAGACCAAACATTTTGGGTGAACTGTCAGGTACTCCACGCCTGTCGAAACGTGATACCGCCTGACTTAAGCAGCTAACATTCATTTTAAATAACCGCATCCACTCAGGTTCATCCTGAAGGTTATAACATATAAATGTTTGATATGGAAGCTAAAACACTTGGTGGTAAGAGAGAGTGAGACATTTTGAATGCAATAGGTGTGCAGTCATCCATGCTTTCTTATTGACTCAGTATTCAAACTAAAACCCAATCCTTAGCTGAACCGATAGAGACAGCAAGGAATAAAAAAAAAAACACTCCTTGTTCATCACTACATCAATTTCTTTCTGCTGACTCAGACTTTAATCTGTGATGTTCAAAGGATTTTTTGTTTTGTAATGAAATGTTGAAATTTATTAGGTTTATTTTTGTCTCTTGATTTTCTATGTTTCCCAGAATGCCTCTTATCAACCTCCAATTGTTCTACCTGTATGATGTCTACCAGTGATATAACATACCTGGACAACATTCATCTGCCTTTAAGCTCAATTGTAGCTATGCTTGAAACATATGTAAACATAACGTCTCCTTATATTTATATTACATCTGTTATCCACAGGGAAATACAGAAATACAGAAATGATCCTTTTCAGATGAAATTTTATTTCAGTAACATATCAAAAAGAAGGAACCATGATATAAGATAATCATAAATAACACATCATTTTCGAATTGTATTCACCTCACCTCTGTCTATGATGTTGACATAATGTCAATTGTTATATTATAGGGAATTTACCAAAGCAGCATGTCTGAAACAGTTGTTTGTTATCCAGCCAAGAATATGAATCTCTGATACAGTGACAAATAGATAGAAAGCTGTATCAGATTTACAGCTCAGCAGTGTACATCATGAACTCCCTTGGTCTTCCTAATATTTTGTACATTCTCTGATTTATTTAACGGAGGCTACATGCACAACGTTTTAAACTGTACAAATGACTGTAGCACACGCTCAGGGGCTAGACCTGAAACTCTAAGGTTAAATGGCAGCGAGATCACATCGCAGGGTCTGACTCCATTCCACTGTGTTATTAATTCTCAACACACTCACTGTGATAAGCACATTCAACAAGAGAAAACTCAGAGTGTTTTTGCCCTTTTGCCTCTACCTGCCAAAACAGCACACGTTACTTCCACCAGCATAATTCTGCTCAGTGGCAGCCTGAGAGAGCAGTAAAGACTTGAAGAGCAACCCTGAGTTACAGAAAAAACATCTCCATCACACACAAACATATTACTTTTTTCTTTCTTCTTTTAAGAATTTGAGCAAAACATGTTCAGCATGAGGCCCTCTGCGGAGTGATTGTTATCACTGCTGCCATCAAGCTGTCAGTCTTTCCTTCAAGGTTTAATCCTCACCCTCATCATCCTTTCCAGCCCCAGTGTCCCTCCTGCAGTCCCCTGGTGGTGCGTTGTGTGACAGCTGCTGCCCTCTTTGGCGGTGGTAAAATGAATAGATTATGAGCAGTAATTAGGTATACAGCAGAATCAATGTGCTCTGGGGCAAGGCCTGGGGCTGGTGGTAGGAGGCAGGGGGTTATAGGGTAGAGGGCTATGTATGTGTGTGTAAGAGAGAGAGAGAGAGAGAGAGAGAGAGAGAGAGAGAGAGAGAGAGAGAGAGAGAGAGAGAGAGAGAAAGGAAGGAGCAGCAGGGGAGTCAGGAAGAAGCCATAGGGGGGGTTGAAAAAGGTGGGGTGGGATTTACAAACCAAAAGGGGAGAATCCTGGCTTTGGTGCAACTCTGGATTACTGATTGCTGGAGGCTTGTTAAAGGATAACTCTTATTACAATGTGGGTCTTATTTTAATAGTTTTGTCCATCATTCCTATTGACAATAAACATATTGTACACACCAGGTCATAAGGTATGGTGAACAAGCTAAAAGGAAGATTGCAAATTGCAAAACGTTCAAATGTAAAAAACAATGTGAAAGAAACAAAACTTGTAGCAGGCAACATCCCTTCAAAATAGTTAGTCATGCAAACATAACTTCAAGCTTAACAGATTTTGGGAAATATCAGAGAGAGAGCACAGCTTCTTAAAGGAACAACAAATGAAAAGGACAATGATGAGGGGGATGTTGGGTAAAGGAGGAGGCTGAGAGGAGGGAGAGAGAGAGAGAAAGAGAGAGAGAAAGAGGTGATAGTGTGTTATATCCATCCCCAGCCCAGGATATGCCCTCCAGTAATGCATCTTGCTCCCTTTTTTAGTGGCAGAGTGCTGGGTGACCTGCCTGTGATCTCCTCCATAATTAACATATGCTTGTTAGTCAAGGTTGGTTGGATGCTCTGCGACACACACACACACACACACACACACACACACACACACACACACACACACACACACACACACACACACACACACATACATACACACAAATCTGCTTTTCACACTGGTACTAAAGAGGAATGAGGCAGACACTCTGAGCCAAGTAACAAGAAGCACATCCATACGGGCTATAGTTTTACATGAAATCACTGTGCCTGTCGCTTTGACCACATTACCATACGTGTTAATTTCCGCAATCTTCCGCATTTTGTCTGAGCTCAAATAACACTTATCAGCCTCAATGCCTTGGGTAGATCTGATCAAATTTGCTCTGAAAATGACTGCAGACCACTTTAATAGGGTCATGAATATGAAGTGCTGAATGCACACGTGTCTTATTTGTTCAATCTCTCCCAACCTCATTTGGACATAATGAAGACATGGCCCTACTTCTGATTATTCCCTCCATTTCCCAGGGCTCTTGACCTCTCTGTGAAAAGATAAATAGAATCTCCTTAACCTATCAGGATAACAGATGAGAATCAGTGTGTATCTTTATGCCAATTTACTCTCCTCCAGACAATCCAAAATTGTGACAAAGTGTTTTACCACAATAAGTACATTATCAGTCATCTGTGAGGTTTTCTTTCAAACCGTATTTAACTTCAAATACTATACCTTCTACACTCTAAAGCACAGATAAAGGAGGAAATGTTGTCATGGGTCAGAAAGAGGAAAACAAGGAGACAGAAACAGAGAGAAGGAAGAAATAGTGTGAGCATCCATGTGTGGTGCTGCAGCTGCATGTTTATATGTGTGTGCATGAAAGGGAAGTGCATGCTGTCTGGTTATGCAGAGGTGTCTAGTGTGTGTGTGTGTGTATGTGTGTGTGTTTGCTCTCAAAGCATCTCAATGACATCAAAGTGCTGTGCAAACTGAGCCCCTGGCAGCTCTTTAGAACCCCATCTCCCCACTCTGTTTAAAGCAGGCAAGAGAGAAAAGACCCACACTAATAAAAGAGGTGTTATTCAAAAGAGGAATAGACTGCTCAAATGTGTGTCATGTTTGTGTGTGTGTGCACGCACGTGTCTGAGAGACCGAAAGAGGTGGAAGAAATAAAAAACAAAAGAGAGGAAAATGGGTGAAAGATGACAAAGAGAAGAGAAGAGAAAGATAGTAAGAGTGTGAATAAGAGCAAAACAAGGGGGCATAAGGAGCAAATAGGGGAGCGAAGCAGAAAAAAGCAAGGGAGTCAATGTTTCCCTAAAGCCTAGCTCTTTTCACACAGCTCTTCATCGCTCATTTCTCCTTGTGATGCTGACACAAAAGGTGAAACGATTGTTTGTATAATCAAACAAAGCACAGGCTAGAAATCTCACATTTTATCTGTTGTTGTTTCGAGCCAAAGGTTGTTCTGAATGCTGTCAGTGACGGTTTTATCCTTAAAAAGAGCAGGAATGAAGAGAGGAAAGAAAAGAAAAAAGGCTGTTATCGTGAATAATTTGGGTTTGGGCCGGTCAAACGCTAACCTGCATGAAAAGCAGTCGCTCTGTGAAGTCATTTTCATCATAGTTTTTCGTTATTTTCAGGATTAAAACGCAGCATGTCTGGGAAATAAAACACACTCCTCCTCTGAGTGCAGTATTCATTATGACCATTTATAATTCATTGTTTGTGTCTTCATCATGTGATATAGTTTCTCTCCTTTTCTTGTAATGGCTTCCAATCCTTTGCATAACCTGACAAGTTTCCTGATAAATGCGCTGAGCATGTATAAAATGCGGCCTTTTTTTCTTCTTCTTTTAACGGCTCTCTGACTTGAGAGGCAGTGAGCGAGAAATCGAAACCATGAGACAAGAGGAAGGAGTGCAGAAGGAAAAAAGCCCAGTTCAACTGATGTTGTAAAATAAAATACTTTGTAAAAGGGAAATAAATGCTGCAGTGAGTGGAAGATTCATGCGCTCAAATAAACTGGGGCTTTTGAATTTTTAATTGGAGCGGCCCTAATTATGGCCATCAGACAGTACTTCTAAACACACTCACTGCACTTTCTCCCCATTGCTCTTTCCCCCAGCCTCTCCAGTTTGGCTGTGGACGAGGCCTCAGTCCGGGTGTATTTTTCCATGGCATTAATATTTGATGAAAATGGGCCAGGCTGCATCAGCTGCTCATCGCCACTAAGAACATGGCCTCCATTATGAGCCCTGTGCTTCCTCTCAGCCGTGTACATTAGCAAGATGACAGAACGCAACAGAACGCACGGATGGATGGGAGGTGTGAATGCACGTGCGGGTTAAAGTATTGGTTGTGCTCGTGAATGTGCGTGTGTGTGTGTGCGAGTGCTGGCTCGTCAACCATCCCTGTCAATTGATGCTATTAGATGTTGAGAAACATGGGTGTGAGCTATAATTGAGCTGACACTAATAATGAAAGCAGATACTGTCTGGAAGCCCTTGGCAATATGCTAAAGATATTGATGCCCCTAATAATTCAGGGGCTCGACAGAGTGGAGAATTTTTTTTTTTCAGATCTTGCACAGGAAGCAGGGAAATAAGATTTAAAATGGCTCTAAAATGCAGTGAAGCTCCATCTTTTAAAACTTTTTCTGGTCCAGTATTCAGTTATTATGAATCATTGACAAACGCACAAGGACGTTCAGATTACAGAATGTTGGAGTTTCTGGGAAATTGCTTCTCCTTTTATTGAAGTAATATTGTATTGTAGTTAGTTGTAAGAACTAAATGCTGGACCTATTTGATTTGACAGAGCAGGTAGTTGGCCCTGTCTCTCTCTCTTACACACACACACACACACACACACACACACACACACACACACACACACACACACACACACACACACACACACACACACACACACACACACATTTTGTCTCCATGTATCATTCACTGGGGAATGTAGGAGGCCAATGTTAGAGATCGTAAGTTTGTATTGAGCCTTAGTTAAGGACCTCCATAATGGCCAACTCAACCTTGGGGGTCCCTGGGGGTGATATGAGTGTGTGTGTGTGTGCCTGTGTGTGTGTGTGTGTGTGTGTGTGTGTGTAAGGACAAGGAGGGTTGACCTCATAATCTGAAGATATGGTAAAAGTTCCAGTGGATCAGAGAAATAGAGTTAGAAAAGATAGATTTATAGGTTTGAAACATCTTTCATATGGCTGTCATACAGATGCATTAATATTTATGTATAATGTCATATCTACAAAAATAACGAACCTGGAACATGTGGCTATTTGGTGGCCACACACAGTTTAAATTATCCATTCACTACACCCGACTGAAACACATTTAACATTTTCCATGTCAGTAGCTCACAAAATCCACAGCTTGCATTTTCCTCTTACAGCTTTTCTCATTAATCACTTCAATTATTCACAGGGCCAGAATCAGTCACAGTCATGCACTTTGGTCAAAACCATAAATGCTGCTAAAACATGAAATGACTGATTGGCAAGTTCCATTTGATGGGGCTAAAAAGGGCAACTTTGAGTTGAAGCTCAGCGGTGATGGCAAATGGAAAGAGACTGGGGTAAGTAGAGTAGAAAGCACCTGTCATCTCCAGCTCTCAGTCTGCTTGATTAACATCAAATTTTAATTTTTCTCCCAGACTTCAGAGCGCTGAAAGGTTGTTATGCTCCTGCTGCACAAGCTCTCGTCTCCCTGAGTTTGTAGGTAATACTGTAAGGCTAATGCAAGCCAGGGAAAGCAATCAGATATGACGTGTTTGTGTAAAACAGGGATGACTACATGTGCTATTTAAATGAATTGTGCATTTTTGAAAACAATATCCATATGTTACATACTAATAGACTCAACTTCATTAAAATAAATTCCCATCTTGCCCTGATTTATTGTCTATTGAGTTAAACTGTATCGCACCATGTAAAAATAAAAAGCCTATCTGGGGAAATACAGAACAAAATTACTTCAAAGGCTTTTCCAAAAGCACAACACAAAGCTACATGAATGCAGGACCCCAAACAACTCTAAACGGTTGCAGTCCCAACATGGCGGCTGTAATATTCCTTAATTGGATGATGGAAATCACACGGGCCTTTTGTTTAGCTCCGTGCACCAGCAACATGCCACACTCCTACCTCTCTGACTCAACTCGCTCTCTCTTCCTCATTTGCATATTCATTGAGATATCAATTATTTATCCCTCACCACAATGACTTGCTGCATTAAAATGTGCCTCCATACAGTATAGCATACCAGTATATGCATTTGTACTGAATAATACATGCAATAAGTGGAATAAATCAATATGTAATAATGTCAAATAACACCAGGATATTGTAAAAATGTTGAGATATGTAGAAATATAAAAAAGTAAGAAAGGCGCATTGCTTTTCATTTACTATTCAGGTTTTGTTATTTTTCTACACTGTAATTCATTTGATATTTATGTTAATCACCAAAACAATTCAAAAAATCTTCAGTAATTTTATAGTGTAAATATATTATATTTTTCCATGATCATGATTAAACCGAAATATATTTTCTTTGTTTATTAATATTAAGTACCTGCTGATGAATTTAACAGAGGTGGAGGCTGTTAGAAAATAAAAGAAAATAACTTTTCCGATTACTTTAACCAGATTGTAAATTTGTGATATGTTTGCACATCTGTGCATTGCGCGCACACACAACACACACACACACACACACACACACACACACACACACACACACACACACACACACACACACACACACACACACACAGCTCAATTGCTCTCCACCAGCATGTAATATTTGTATGTTTATATTAGGAGGCATTAGAGCGCATGCAAAGGTAAGAATAGGACACAATATTTGTAAAGCTCTGGTACCAATAACCCCATTACCCCCCGAGACACATTCCCATTTACATGCTGTTGCCCCTGTGAGCTGTTCATCGTATTATTATTGTTACTGTAGGAAAATAATGAGATGACTAATCAAAATATAATTTCAGCAGTGCAGCGCAACTATCACTATTACAGCTGTACCTCAACCAACTACTGTATGACCTGAAGAAAAAAAATCACGGCCTCACTAGCCAATACTCTTTCTCCATCAAGCCAGCTCCAACACACACACACACACACACCACACATACACACACATACACACATACACATTAACTCTCTCATGAATATACACACACACACACACACACACACACACACACATACACACATATACACAACAGCAACACACCATCGCCCGCTGCTGTAGCACAGAATAGATGGCCACACTTACTTTAAATGTCCCGTGAAGGAAAGTTTTCAGATTTTTTTCTTCTCTCCTCTGCCTCCCTCAGACCAACTCCGCTCTTAGTGTGTCGGCAAAGAGGAGAGAGGAGCTCAGAGAAAATGTACCCGCCATAGGCACCCAGTTGTTAGCCTCTCTTATCAGATATCTATAGCTAAAAAAGCAGGAGGCTCCCTATGATTTTAAACATTTTCCCTTGTATGGTCTTCTACCTTGCACGGATGCAGACTGTGCTCCCTGCATCTGGTTGCACAAGCACAATCAATATGGAAGGGGAGAGCTATTTTATGATTGGAGAAGTTGTTGTGTTTTTGGTGGTGAAATTCATTATTTAGTATCTGAACCTTCAGCAATTCAGTATCATTTATTCATAAAGTCCCTTTTTGCCAGGAGGAAATGGATACAGCTGCAGCAACCGAGAGAGAGAAAGAGAGAGAGAGAGAGAGAGAGAGAGAGAGAGAGAGAGAGAGGGAGAGAGAGAGGGGGGGAGAGAGAGAGAGAGGGAGCAAGAGAAGTAAAGTAAGAGAACGAGGAGGAGAGATGAAGAGAAAGTGCATGTGGGGAGTGCGAGCAGGGGTGGTGGATGGATTGATGATATTGATCAGGCACCTCTTGAAATAAAGGCATCGGGGCTTTATTTTTTCAAGCTCTCATGATTGACACATAAAGAGAGGAGATGGCTGGGAGGAGGAGCGGGCCTTGAACATCACATGCCGGCACTGAGCGATTAGAGGAGCTCTTCTGACAAGCACAGCGAGGCAGACTCAAGCACACTACAGAGGCAGTGGGATGGATTGTGAGGAATCACTCGAAATGATGTTTGTTTACTTTGCAAAAACACAGGAGAAAGAAAGCAGAGGGAGAGTTGTTAAGTGTGTGTGTGTGTGTGTGTGTGTGTGTGTCTGTGTGTGTGTGTGTGTGTGTGTGTGTGTGTGTCGAACAGCTTGCTTTGTAAATGTGTTCCTCAGAAGCTTCAGCTATGGACCGTACAAATGCTGACTAACGTCAAAGTTGCTGCACTGGTCTTTGAAATAGAAAAAAAAGTACACCAGTTGTAATAAAGGCGCAGTTTAGAAGAAAAAAAGATATGGCACTGCATTCTCTGAATGTCTGTATGTACAGTATGTAGTATATTACAGGCATGAGAAGAGATGAAATCATTTACCACACAATGTTTTTCCATGTTTCTCTCTGACAAGGAAATCTTTCTGCACTCACAGAAAAGGGGAAAAGGTTGTTTTTTTCATTGTCTGTTTTGCATTCTGTTCAAAATAAAAGCAATTTGAAAATCATTCCAGGTCTTGAATTATTTAGGTTCAACTTAATGCAACGCTAGTACCAGAAATTGCTGAGATCCATCTCAGTCAGGCAGTAAAGAATGAGGTGCACCTGTAGCTGCTGTGGCCTTTGGCTTCGGAGCTGCCACTGGCTGCTGTTTGGTATGTGTGCCTGTTGTATGTTCATGTGTGTTGTTGTTGCTTGTTTGCTTCATTAGAATGAAAGGAATTGACATTTAATTATATCACATTTTTGTGTTACTTAAAAATACAAATACATGAATTGCTTATATTTAACTCAACTGAATACTTTCTTTACTTAAAGGCCACACTTGGAATCTAATGTTTGAACTGAAAAGGTATGTGGATTGTCATTTATGGTTACTGACAACATGTAAATATCCTTACCCTTTTACTTATGTAGGCGTGACAAAAAAAGGGTAATTAATGGCTTTTAGTTTTTTTAATAACAATACAAATAAATCCTTAAAAAGAATCCTGTTTAATATGAGTGTTTTTTCCAATTATGCTATGCAGTTAAGTCTGCAGTTCAACGGGCTCAAATGTGTCAATCCTGTTTTGTGAATTTATTTGATACATAAAATTGTTATTTATTTATTTATTCATTCATTCATTCATTCATTCACTCACTGTCATAAATCCTTTTAGCCAAGGTGCCTGCCTATGTCCTGCTTTCCATTGTGGCTCCGTTGTGAGTTATAAAGCACAAAGTGGTCATATGAAATCTGCAGGCAACAAGAACTGTTGAAACCTTTAGCAGGATGCATTTTATGTTCAGATGTTTAGAATATGTTTGACATGCCCCAGTGTACTGTCACCAAACTCCTCATCATTCAAAATGAAAGTCAATTATTGTTCAGTTTTGTTTAGTTTGATTTTTTGTAGAAACTGTCAGTGGTAAAAGAAATGAATGTAAATACAAACAAATACAGGAAATCATTCATTGTCAATCCTCACAATGCCTCCATTAACACAACTTTAATTCCTCTTTGCAAAAGTGGTGCTGTGTTTTAATGATGAAAAATAATTGAATAGTCAAAAATTGGATACTGCATTTACAATTTGTATTTCTAAAAGAAATGCGAATAGTCTGCTCAGTCTGCAAATGTGTGGAATGCTGCTACATTTGTGACAAAAGGACTTTGTGAGTGCCTACAGGGGGCTGTAAAAGACTGAAGAGTGCATTGAATTTATATACTGTAAGCCATAGCCTAAATGCTAGGAAGTCTGTTAGAATGTGAGACTTACTTTATGGATTTTATTTTCCTATGAAATGGTTGGCAATTTAGAGCTCTGTGAATTACACAAGCTCATGGTACTGGTAATATTTTAACATGAATATGGGCAAGATATGGGAGTGAGACTAAGCCACATTCACATTTTCTGTCATCAAAGTTGTATAACAATGTACATAATTACAAAAAAAATCAAATGTATAATGGCAGATAGAAAGTGGGGAAGGTGTTACACAAAACACACAAATTTAATACAACAATAACCTCACTACTTTTCTGAAGAACAAGTACTCAACTAACTGAATCGCAAATTTAAGAAGATCAATGTTTTCTGGTGTTCTGAAAACAAGTTTTTGAAAGGTTTGCTTACATCTAATTAAGAATCTGTCACCCTTATTTCATACGACCACATGGATGATTAGTCATTTTGATATCCTAAACAGAAAAACTGGGTTTCCTCTTCACTCCCAACAGACAAGCCTCAGGGTTTTATTTTGTCTTTGTCCTCTTCTAATGGCATTGCAACTTGCACCTGACAGGAGAACAGATCATTCAGATAATGGACACACCTTCATGAATTTAAACAGTCTTCGTCCAAAGTCAAGAATGGGTGCGGGCAGGGGTTTTGCTCCTGACATGTTTGTCACAGCATTAATAATTCTGGGATCTACTTTTTCTCGCTAACTATTAGTTATATATATACATTTTCACCTTCAGCTTTGTTACATCGGGACCCAAAAACACAATATACCGTAATAGCACAACATTTATAATGCATCCACTTTCTTTAACACTTACTAAGAATCACTGTATAAGTATGTCTTAAAGTGTGTTTCACTGATATATATATATATATATATATATATATATATATATATAATAACTGTTTTAAAGCTGCATATTAACCACAATTCTCTTTTTTTCTTGACGTCTTAAAAGGTTATCCTTTGCAGAGCTAAGTTGACTTGATAAATGGTTATTGTTGAACAAGAGCAAAATATATATCGATCAAGAGCCATAATACAGTAGATTAATAAAGCAGTCATGTGATTATTTTTTTTTCAGTCCGTCTGCATTTTGATGCTCAAGGGAGTCTGCTGCCTTCTCTCTGATGTCATGGATGCAGTACAGGAGTAAGTTTAGACAACGCTAAAGAAAGACAACGTATTATACCCTCTGTTAACTCATAGGGCTTGGATGATTTATTGCGTCTCACGTGATGTAAGAGCACTCTGAGTGTCACATAATTAAATCAATATTTCAAGTTGCCTGATAACCTATAGCAGCATTGTAATGAAGCAGAAACATTTTCACTTGTTTTAAACTTTGCAAAAGAAATTTCCACATTGCAAACTTCACAGTGTTCAGAGGATACTGTAGCATCACGGAGCTGCTCACTCAGAGAGAGAGAAGACAACAAAATATACAGGAAAGGGGGGAAAAAATCCTTTGAAGTTTTTTCTTGATTGGAAGACACTTGCAATGGGGCTACTTTCAGTTATGGATTGACTGGCAACTCCGGAGCCAGTCATGTCAGCTGTCCATCAACCTGTCAAAGCACAAAAGTCTTGTTTCCAAGCCTCCATGCAGCACAGGACAAGCAGAGGCCAAGCACATTAAAGCACTCGCTTCTCCTTCATTACCAGAGGGACACAATAGTGCTGCCTGCCAAAACCCCTGTGAATTCACATTCTATTCTAAATTACATGTACCTGCAGCCCAATGTGATACAATTAGGAGTTGATTATGTGTAAATCAAATGATGACAGCCTGAACGTGTGGCTGTCTGGCATGTTGTCATTCTCTTGTAGCCAATCCACTGCCTTGGGAGAGTGGTAATTGATTCCCAGACCCCCTGTGGGAATGCTGCTCCCCTCATATTGCATGGCACACTTGCACAAGTATCCCAGACATCAGAAATGCCAACGGGTGTCTACATACACATCGTTATTTCTCTATGAACTTTGACCGAGAACACTTTGGCGCTTGAAATGGAAGGATTTCCTCTCCTGTTGCACAGTGAGAGTGGAATATGGGAGAAGTGTAAATATACATAAACAATTGTGTGCATGCACACCTTAATGGATACGGAAATGTTTTCATTGCGTTTTCTGTCCGTTTGTATTTGTGGCTTGTATCAAATCCCTGACTTCTTTCTGAAGCCCCTTTGAAAGATTTATGAGATGTTGAACCATTGTGTGTGTTTTCGTACTTCAAAGCGTAAGTGTGCATGTTAACCTTTACTTGCTTCCTACCTGAGCCCCCATACACTCACTGAAGTGACTTGTAGCTTATTATTTGCTCATGAAATCGGCTACCCATCAAACTGCCTATTTTGTAGACCTAACACATACAGACGTTCTCCTATAAAGTCACACATGAAAAAATCTTGATGTAGTATTATGTTGTTAGGATGGGACATGTCATGACAAGTAATTTGCGTTATCTGAACATTGATATCAGTTAGCTTTTGTTCGCTAAAAAGCTAAATGGCTTAGATGACTGCAGCCTCAAACACAGCTGTATGCCACAGCTGGAAAGAAAAGTTAGTTTGGGAAAGCTTTGATAAATAACAGAAGTGTTAAACATTTAAATTAATTCTTTTAATTTGAGGATTCCGATACAAAATAGAATTTTAAACTACAAAATATATTCAAACATCTGTTAGTGGGAAATTAAGACATAAGAAATACAATATAAACAGAAAGGAATAAGAGGGATTACACACAGTGTAACCTGTGAGTGTGTCAATAAAAGGCATCTTGTGAGAGCACTCAGTTACCAGTGTGAGAGCTATGAGTGCGATTCATTGAGGATTAGGTCTTTCAGAATCGTCCACAGATCTCTACCAGTATTCCCAGTGAGACTGATTATCCGGACCTGTCACAGACACAGAGGATAATTACAGGGTCTCCCTTAGGTCACTGCTCTCTCCATGCCCCACAAATGGAAATACACTGCTGAGCGAGATGCCAAAGATGGCTGGGAGGGAACACAGGTTACTCTTTCACACCCGCATACACCAAACCCACAAACAGAAAGACTTTTTCTTACTCTGTCTCTTGTTGAGACTGTCTTGTCTTTCCAAATTATCCACTACAATTCTTAAATTTCTCTTCTTCACTCCTTACCTGCTTTATTAGGTCTCAATCTCAGACATGTTCTCAGTTAAGCTGTCTCTCCCTCTTTTTCAGGTGCTTACATTTCCCTTTTTCACCCTCCACTTTATTTCATATCTCTTGTGTCAGCTCTTCCTCTCCCCCTAGTGGCCTATTCATAAATTACACAGTGGAAACTCAGGACACTAACACAGCACAAACTCATCTTCCATGCAGCCCACAGATGTAACTGCTGTTCCTGTTGGTGGGAGACTGAGATGTACAAAAGATAGGGGAGAGAGAAAAAATGAGCTATAGGGATAGGAACTCCACAAGGACAAAGTGACACTGGAAGAAATCCTAGACCTCCACTTGTCCCCGAGCCCCAACAGGAACATAACACCAAAGCCCCTTTTCCTTCCAAAATAAAACTGCCTGCAGACTGAATCCTCATGGAGGACAATAACACCACCACATGTGTGTTGAAAAGGAGGACTTAACAAATAAACTTTTCAACCTTATAGCTAGTTATTATATTGATTGTGTGTAGAGCCACAAAGCGCAGCTAGATTTATTTATTATTGCATTCTTGAGACTTTCAACTTTCCAAGCTACTGTTGCTGGTGACCAAAGGGATTGTGTCATTCAGTCAACACACTGAAAGAAATGAAAGCAATGACATCACTGTTGTTTTGTTCAGCATTGCAATGATAGTGGCTCTCATAAATAAATGATAAGGCGCAGGCTGAGCCAGGTTGGGTCATATGCTGTACTTGTTCATAGGATAGGTTTGACCCAATACGTCTAGTCGTCAGAGAAATCTATGAACACTAGCAGCAAACTGAAACAGGAGACATGGAGACAAGTGAAGGAAAGAGCGATTGGGGGACAGAAGGCAACAAATAAAACTAAGACAAAAGGGAAAGACAATGCAGTGCATTACAGCGGTGTCATTTAGTGAAAAGAAAATGCATCCTGCTCCATTTTGTCCTCTGTGCCGAGCTTCAGAGACATTAGCAGCATTTAGTATCACTTCAGAGCCAACCTTGTGCACAGTCCAGGACCCCACCCTCCCTTCACCCTCTCACTGTGTGTGGCTGCTTAATTATTGATGCTTATGTATTGCTGATTTTGGTCTTTGTGTTGTCCCCGGTGAATGCTCTAGTAGGGCGGATGGAGGTATTTATCTAACTCAGAAAGTAGGGCTCTATTGCTCATCCTGTCCACACACCGCCAGGCCATCCCAATGGATATGACCTCAGCACTGCCGCACCATGAGGACGTTATCACACATGCAGGAGTATACGTTTTCATTTACCAATGAAATTATATACAGGACAGTGCTGAGAGCTGTGTAAATCTACAGTTATTCATGAGCCAGCAATGTGAGGAAATGGTCATTAAGTGGGCCATAATGTTGGAAAATCATCACAAAGAACAACACCGTCCTTAACTTGTAATTTGCGAGGGTAATAACAACTGAAATATCAAAATGAAGAACCTTTTTTTCAAATTTGGTTTGACATCTCAAATCTTTCCTTGTTGATAAGCGATTTAAGATTAATTCATACCTTATTTCACACATTCATTTGTATACACAGTAATTGTTAAACACATTTTAGGTAATGTTATGCTTATTGTATGTTAGGTTGTATATCATATTGTCCACAATACAAGTACAACGTGGGTACATAATTCCTGGATTTGTGGTCTCATGTTCTGAGGAAGCGCAATGGGGCTCTCTTGTGGTGAAAATGCATCATGGCTGCTTTATTATTTTTTGTGACCACATTTTTATTGGTATACCTTTCCTTCTCTTTTGCATTTATTATGGAGGAGACATTACACATGAGTCAAGCACCTGAAACACTATGCCGACCTTGCATAATACAGCTACATCCACTTACCAAGGTAATCATATTTCAAATGTACATTAACCTACATTCACATAGTGACATGGAATAAAATGCAAAAACAAATGGTGTGAAAACAGTAATGTATACCGGGGAGAACCCAAGATAAACACATTGGTGATTTTCCAACCTCCATTTAAACCTCTTATAACTGTACCCACTCTTTACCTTTGCCCTCCCATCTATATATCTGACCAGCTCCCACCACAGCAACTGTAGTTCTTATTTGTTGTAGCTAGACTATTCTAGTTGCACTTTATAAGTAATTGTTTTCTCTGTCTTTTTGTATTCATCCCCCTACTCTTAAATATTGACACAGGAGATACAGAAATGAACATATTGTGAGTTAGTTAGATATTGGTTAAATGTACAAGTTAACCTACAGTATATGGATAAATCGGCTACTATATGCCAAATTGGTAGGTCAGATGTAGCGTAATACATAACCGTAAGCTTTTTGTAATTTCTATGACAATCTGTATCTACCACAGTAAATACAAATTATATACAAAACTACTGCCAAATTTCACAAAGAAATGTTTTTTCTACAACTCAATACTACCAATATAATTTTTAAAGCTCTTTCACCACCACTCACAAAAAAAAGAAAAGAAAAAAGAGATTTCCAGCTGTGAGCAGCTCCTCAATTTACTTTTGGGAAACAATTGTGTTCAATTAACTCACTCAAAATCAATTGTATTTAGTATGCATCGTATACTTTGACTTTACTTTGTCACTTGTCACATGTTTACATACTAAATACTCAAAAACTGCTTAGATGTATTCTGTAATATTGAAATGGGAGACAGCTATTGTTAGCATTGTAACAATGGATAACATTGGTTAACATAAATAATTTTACATAAATAATCCATACACAAAAATGGAATTCAATCTCATTCCACTGTGTACTAAATCAAATACTGACATGCTTTGTGAATCAAAATTCTGTGGTCTCAAATGATCTGTGTAGATAGAGACATTAGAATACTTTGAGGCCATTTTAGCCCACAGTCTTCCCTTCTCAAATAGAAGATCAACCCATAGGTCTCCTACTGCCAGTCTAGAGCTGTTCAATAGATCTTATCAAACAGATCTAGTTACACAAGCTATAGCTCTAAGAAGGTGGAGGACCTCCAAAAACAATATTAGCAGTATTGACATCTTTAATGTGTGGCAAAGGTCTAATCCCAGAGGCCACCGCACTAATGGGGAAATATTGAGTGTTGCCAGAACAGAGGTTTTCTTCTAATCTGTCCATTATGTGCTTTGGACAACCACTTTCACCAGAGATGAATGTACGGAGATGGATGGGAGATAATGTGATCAATTTTGATACAATAAAAGTGGGCAATAACTCAAAGTCAGTCACACTTTCCGATGATTAGCTTGGGCCTGTATGAAAGAATACTATTAAACTAAGATCTCTGAGCCATTTCCTCTCTCACTCCCTTTCTATGGTTTGCCGAGTAATCCAATCAATTCAACCATTTTCGTCTTTCCTCCATTTCATCCCTGACTTATTACAACCCCTGAAAATCTTTTGTGTTACTCATTTTCAAACTTTTCTCTTGAATCTTACTGGCAATCAGCGATTTTCCACATTCCTCCAGTCCATTAGGTCCACCTTTTTACATCAGGACACCTGAAAGAAAGCAGGACGAGTCATTAGAATGTAGGACAGCAACCAGCAGTCTCCACTATTTTGGCCTCTACACATAGCTTTGCTTGTTTGACTAAATACGAGAACTGGCAGGAAGTGAGAGACAGTGAGGGAATTGGGGAGCTGAAATTGGGCAACTCAAGAAGACGCATCCAGTTCTCTGATGCATAACTAAGACAACACCGAGGGTCTGTGGTTTAGCAACACACAATGCTCTTCTTTAGCCCTGGGCTCTATCACAGCACCCTATCTCTCCTCCACATCCAACCACGCTGGGTCCACACATCAGCCCAGCCAGCCAGCGGATGGCACTGTAGCTGGTGATAACACATTGCATTGTCTAAGTTTGGAACATGTTTGGCCAGTCTTGTGCTGCAACTCCAACTAAAGCTGCTGTTGGGTGTGAAGGTGTGTGGAGTTTAGAGAGAAAGTAACAACTGTGGAACTAAGAATTACATTTGTCATTTAAATGTAGTTTGTATTATTTTGTTTTAAAGCTATTTTATGAATTGTATTGGCTGCATAATTCTTTCTGCATCACTTCTCCCTATCAGTGTCTTCTGCATAAATTCTGACATCAATGTCAACCTGACCCCTTCCAACTTTAAGAGACCTGATAATTGTAAATTTTGTTGTTGTTGTCGCACAATCAAAGCCTCAATTAAACTGATTTTCAGCACAAACTCAATCTTATAGTTAGTACAAGTTTTGTATCTAAACAATGACAAAGTTTGGTTTTTAAAAAGCTTCAGTCCTCATTGACTGAAACCAGCAGCTGTGATTATCCTTAATTCAGTCAGTTACAGTAAATGGTGACCCATTTTCACTCAAAATGGCCACTGTAAAGGAGAGCAGAGGTTCTGCAAGGAAAAATTAGTATTTAATAATGAGTTATTGCATCCAATGTGATCCATTCTTCATTGAGAACTGGTTGACTATTTTATACACGTATGTTTTACTGTTGGGTAGGTTGCAGATGTTGACTTATAAAGGAAATAGGGCCTTCCCACCACCTGTGCAAAAGGAAATCTAATCTTTTGTTGCATTTTCACCAGCAGGGACCAAATTAGCATCAAATGTAAAAAGGATTTACTCTTTGCTTCCAGGAGGAAGTTGGGGCAAAGAGTGCTACATGCTAAGACTGCTTAGAGGGGGGGATTCATGCTGAGATGAGGCTGATTTTTGTAATTAGATTGATTGCTGTGTTTTATTGTATTATTCCTAGATTTTGTGGTAGTATAAATATTTATTCTGTTACGACTTGGGGAATAGGAGGACCCAAAAGCAGAGAGCAGACGAGGTAACATTTGACTTTGAATTTATTTCACAAATAAACAAGAAACGGGTTAATCACTCGTCAGTGACTAATGAACAGTTCCTTCCCGGGGCAGGGTAGGGAAACAGTTTAGTCGACTTTGAAGAAAAAAACTGTCCGTGTTGTCCGATTTCCTTCCAGAGAAACGTTATTTTCTCTTCTGCAGATTTGAAAACACGGGGCGCGTTTCACAGAATCCAAGATGTTCACCAGAACACTGAAATAAATCCACTTTTCCGGAAAATGAAGCTATTTAAAGCACAAGCGCTTAGCGCTCCCTGCAGCAACAGGTGTCGCAATGGAAGTAAAGCTGTTTGAGTCGTGATTCACTCGGATCTTTAACCCAAGTCTTTAAATTGACTCACGAATCGTAAGTCTCTAGTTAACCCGGTTCAGATGAGTCCTACTACAATTCAATCTAAAACGATAACAGCACCACACACAAACCTCTTGCAACATTAGCTTCTACTATTCCTAGCCATCTTAGCTGCAAAAAGCTGTATAACTTACGGTACAGATCCATTTGTCCGACACGACTGAAACGTGGTGTCACGACGTCATACAGCCATGGTTGATGCTCCACGCCCCTGACCAGCAGCTGATTGGACGAACGCATGATGTGGGTCTGGCCACTCGAGAATTTCAACAGAGTGTCATGGCGGATCGTTGAGAATACGATCTCGTATTTTACAAAAATAGTTCACCAAAACATATTTCTGAAAACATTTTAAGCTAGAAATAGGCCATGCAGTTGCTGAATCTGTCTTCATTTCAGATCGACAAAGGTCAGTTTGAAAGTTTTTCGTCTACTTCTACTGGATAGTCGTGTCGCGTTCAACGGATTAATTTGCATAAAGCTGGGCATCGGCCAGCTTTTGGACGCACAGCATTTTTTCCAATGCAGCGCTGCCTTCCCGGAATGCTTTGCAGGAGCGTTGAAGTCGCTTGACGTCACCCATAGGAATAGAGTGGAGCGCGGCGCGACAGAAGCGTTGCACGGTCAAATGGATCTGTACCGTTACAATTTCGTAGGCAACAGCAACTCCACAAGTCAACTCAAGCGACTGAGAGAGCAGAGAGACAGTTCCGACCCGCAGACTCAGAGCCGGAATCTCGCAGACCATGGGATTCACTTGAGAACTCATGAGTCATCGGGGGCTCGTGAGTTGTTGGTGATTCATGAATTATCGGTGATTCATGAGTTGTTGGTGATTCATGAGTTATCGGTGATTCATGAGTTATCGGTGATTCATGAGTTGTCGGTGATTCATGAGTTGTCGGGTGATTCATGAGTTCTCGAGCGAATCAGCCGTGAAGTCGAGTGAGTGAAGTCTCTGCTTGAGCTCAGAGTAAAGCAAATCCACAACAAAAGCCATTCTTTCACTTCTGAAATAACATACAATGTTCTGCACATAGCCTAGCTAGACCTACTATAGGTCTGGTGTATAAATGTATAAATGTAAATGCAATTAGAGTCCTCGATGACTCGTGAGCTGTTGATGACTTGTGAGTTGTTGATGACTCGTGAGTTCTCTTGAGTTCTCTCAAGTTCTCTCATGTTGTTTTTTTTGTCTTCAAAACCTTTATTATTCAAGTACAGATACAAATACACATTGACAACATTAAATGCATACATACATACATGAAAAAGGGGCACATGGATTTTACATCAAACAGATTGTAAGAGTCCGGATGCTTTCTTATTTGTCAGTCCTATTAAAGTTTCAAAATATAATTCCATGTCATTTTTAAATGAATATTCGGTTTTCTTTCAGACCATTTACATTTATGGATATAAATAATAATATAAAAGATTCTAAATAAAAACATACCATTTTATCCAAATCAAAAGCTCGCCTCGGATATAGCATACAATACTGACTCAAGTGACTCAAGTGACTCGCACAACTTGGATCAGTTTAGTGAGTGACTCAGAATAACCTGAAACCTTAAAAGGAATCGAGTTTGCCAGGCCTAAATGGAAGACGGGGAGGGGAGAGTGTTCAGAAAGTTTATAGTCTCGCAGCACCAGATGCGCACCCTGAGGCGTTTAGGTTCCGCTTAGCCAATGAGAATTCAGAGCTTCCTGCTTCCCCGGCCATTTTGCAAACTAAACTCCTCGTGGTAACCAAGGGGGTAAGCCTCTCCCCGGAACGCGTAACTCCTATGGCGCTAGTTTGATGCTACCAAGCCATCACCTCCCGTTAGCATTCCATTGACTGCTATTCATTTTGGCGCCACTAACTTTACATAACTTTACATCTGAAGTGTTTAAAGACTCTATTTGTCCATTGTTTATTTCTAAAGAAACACAACAATGTATAAAAGGCTCCATTACCTTGTACCTCACGTTATGGCTCTGTAGCAGGTGTTTTTGTAAAAATAGGCTAATGATTGTGTCATAACCAAGTGAATTACTGTCGCATAGTAGAGGAATTACCGTATAGTACAGGAGAAGCTTGCAGGCAGTTTCTACTCACATTAGCTGTTCAAGGTGCTCTAAGTGATGTGACTGTGAATGTTTTTTAGGCTACAACCTTTTTCGTCACATACATCAAACTTCTCCTCACTATCCACTAGCTGCCTGTCCCCTGAACACACCGTAAAAAAACGCGGTCTCTGAAGACAGCTCAGGCTCCACAAACGGCAACAAAAACAAACTGCGCCAACCTGCCCCACGAACCATAACAAACAGTGTTCCAGCCAATAACCGACAGGCAGCTATCGTATTGTATCGTATTGTAGCCTAAAAAACGCTTCACATCACTTAGAGCACCTTTAAGTTTAATTACTAATGTTAATTAGCATTTTATTTAGCAATAATTATCCTGTGCCCATGTTATCTCCTTACATACGCTCTCCGTCTCTGCAATATTCGGAATGATTGAGATTTCTCTTGGCACAGCTACCAGAAGACTTCCAACTTTTAGACAGGTGGCTCACGTCACATTTACGTCGTCTCTCTCTGTTGGAGGCTGCGCAGTAACGCTCAGCCATCACCGGAAAAGTGCTTCTAATATCCTTCACTGGTCTCCATCCAGAGCAACGGGATCTGTTGGTCCATTTTATATATGTCTATGGTGGTAACCTGTAGGAGTTTGGTGGATTACAAGTAGGCTACAAATACTTTGTCTGTGGCTACATTTTCACAGTTTCTTTCTCTCAGAGGTCAGTTTAATCTTACTTTCCCTGGTCCCAACCAAGGTTATTATAGTTTTGCATTTTTCATTAGTTTTTATTTTTATTTTGTTGTTTTTAAATTCAGTTTAGTTTTAATTCATTTTTAAAGCAGGTTTGCTAGTTTGGTTTATTTTTTGTTTTTTATTAGTTTTAGTGTTAGTTTTAGTCTTTTTTTTTGTAATATGGGTTATTTATCAGGAGCAAGATTGAAAAAGGTCAGAACATTTTTTAAACAATTTTAGAAATATGTAGGCTATTCACAATGTATTAATAACAACCATAAGTTACATAAAATGGACATATGATGAGCACAAATATGTAAACAGTCTACACAAGACGCCGCAGTGCAAAATGTGTGACGTGTGCGAGGAAAAAACCTAGATAGCCAATGGACTAAAGAAGATATACATCAACAGGTGTTTTGAACTTTGGTTCGAGTAAAGTGGCAAACTTTTTGAAGTCAATGGCACAGACCGTATAAAACAGGTATATGGTCGGAAATGCCAACGCTGAAAGATATAACGTTCTATTTCATATAGGCTTCACCCTCTAAGGCTACGCTATTGGGTTTATCCCTTCGCGCGTGCACAGTCGTGAAAATCTTCTTTCCCGCCCTTGCTTACAGTACAGGCTTCAACTACGTCCGCAGATACTGTATATATACAGAGCAGACCCGGAACACTCCCAAGGAGCGGCCCATTCAAAACAGTGTCTGTCTCACTGGTTGTGCAAGGCTATCACCCAGGCCTATAACACGGAGGGGGCGGAGCCCCACCAGGGCATCCGGCTACATTCTACGAGGACACTGTCGGCATCGGTGGTTCTGTTCAAGGGCATGACAGTAGCATCTCCATGCCCTTTCATCCGTTTCTATCCGCGCGATATGTCTGAGCCCTCTGTGACCCACTCGGTCCTATCCTCACTCAAGGTCGAATGATGCTCCGTTGTTCCTCCCCCCTTTTTGCGCTGGGAGGAACACGGAACACGGAACACTCTGTGTCGCAGGTGGCATTGACTATATCAGCTTCGCCCTAACCCAATAGCGTAGCCTTAGAGGGCGAAACCTATATGAAATAGAACGATAGTTACCTATTGTAACTCCAGATTCTATGAGGCCACCTGCTCCTGTTACATTAGCTGAAGAAAAAGCTGATGTTGGGAGATGAACAACGGGTCCGCTCTGTATATATGCAGTATCTGCAGACGTAGTTGAAGCCCATACTATACGCAAGGGCGGGAAAGAAAATCTTCACGACTGCGCATGTGCGAAGGGATAAACCTAATAGCGTAGCCTTAGAGGGCTGCGCCTACTCATAGAATCTGGAGTTACAATACGTAACTATCGTTATTTGCTCTATGAAAGACATTGACGAAGATGAAAACTTAGGACATTTACTCGATAATTTCATTTTATTTTAGTTAGTTTTGCAAACAGACTTTTACAGTTTTAGTTATAATTTTTTTGTAATGCCTCGTTTTAATTTTTTATTTCAGTTAACCACAATGTTTTCCCCCACCTGTTTTCGTTAACGATTATAACCTTGGTCCCAACAGAGTTTTATGTAAATAATTATTATACTATACTATTTATTATATATTGTATGGTCTAAGTTACACCCACATGGTATGTTCAAACTAATTACCTGCAGTAGGAAGGCATAAATGCCAGCTAGTTGCTTTATGAACTTGTTGGCCTTAGTGGAGCTCTTGATGTCATGTATGGAAAGCAATAAATGCCTCTTGTTTGCTGCCAGTCAAACTGATAAAATAACCATAAAAATGTAATTGCTTTTAAATGAAGATGAGGATTAAAGGTGCATTAACAAAGCTGAACATATTTTAGTCAAAGACAGGCTTTGGTCTCTGACTCAATTAATTATTGGGTGCATAAAGGAAGGAAATAATTTAAAATGAATTCAGCATTTTCAGTGACTTTGTTTTCTTGTTGTTCATTTGTTTCCCACTGTCATATTATTTAGCATTTTTTCCCTACTGAGCTGCATGCTGAGACCTTTCTACCCCTGCCTGTGACCTTTAGAAATTTTGCCCTTTGCTGCTGCTTTGTGTAATCTGACCTTATTAAACTTTACTTTATACCATGTGGTCACAAGTGAAAGTGAAGTACTCATCTGAACAGAATGTTGGTGCCATTCTTTTAATGGAAACGAGCACAGGCATGGGAGACACTCATCTAAGTAAAACACCAGTCTAATTAAAGTATAAATACAGAGTGAGACACAGTACAAAGAGAAAGAGCAAGACAGAGATACAGAAAGACGGAGAAGGTGAGAGAAAATGAGGCTGAAAACAAGGGAGCAAAAGAGAAATGCACACTTTTGACAAAATTCCAGTACACAATGACTCATTACTCTACATCTGTGTGTCTGGCAGGGTGGCACATCTTTACGCCATGGCAGCTGCCCGGTGCAGTCTAGCCAACCTTCGATATGCTTTACCAGCCTGCAGGCTGGGGACACCATGCATAATCTCTGCCTCACTCTGTTTGTCTCTCAGTCCCTTTTCCCACACATCATAAAAATTCATAAAACAACTGAGGTATGTCATTCGGAGAGCATGGAGGGCCAAGTGAATAGTTTTCACAGCGAAATGTATGCGTATGTTTTTCAAGCTGCGCTAGCAGCACGGCTCTAGGTATGCCAATGTCGGTTAGACGATCCACCACTTTGGTCTAGACTGAAATATCTTGGCAACTATTTTAAGTGAACTGGCACCTCTCCAGCTACCAGTCCACACTCCGTACTTGGTTTCAACTGGCGACACTCCCGTTCCCAAGCCAAGTCCCTAAGGATTAGTGCTGCCCTAAGATGATGAACATGGTAAACACCTTCTATACATGATAGCATTGTCATCCTAGTACAAGTACAGCCTCACAGAGTTGCTAGCATAGCAATAGACTCTAGTAGTAGACATTGCATGTCATTTAGCTGACGCTTTTATCCAAAGCGACTTCCAATTAAGTGCTTTCAACCTTGAAGGTGAAAACTCCAGACAACAAGTAATAAGTGCAAGTACTAGCTTTAAATAAGCAAAACTACAAAGAGCCTTTGGCGGAAGATGCGTAGGATTTTGGCTGTCCTGATATCAATGGGGAGCTCATTCCACCATTTAGGAGCCAGGACAGCAGTCGGGATTTCGTTGAGTGATTAGTTGTCCCTCGCTGTGAGGGGGCAGCAAGAAGGTTGGCTGATGCAGAGCGCAGTGGGCGGGTTGGGCGATAGGGTTTGACCATGTCCTGGATGTAAGCTGGGGCTGATCCATTCATGGCCATGTATGCAAGTAGTAGTGTCTGGAAGCGGATACGGGAAGCAATTGGTAGCAATTGGTAGCCAGTGAAGAGAGTGGAGGAGCGGTTTAGTGTGAGAGAACTTGGTGAGGTTGAAGACAAGTCAAGCTGCTGCGCTCTGAATGAGCTGCGGGGGCCGGATGGCACATGCAGGCATGCCAGCCAGGAGGGAGTTGCAGTAGCCTAGACGTGAGATGACTAGAGCCTGAACCAGAACCTGAGCCACCTTCTGCGTTAGAAGGGGATGTATCGTTCTGCAGCATGTATCTACACAATTGGGTAGTTGCAGCAATATTGGCAGTGAAGGAGAGTTGGTCGTCAAGTGTTACACCCAGGTTTATAGCAGTCTGGGTGGGGACTACCACAGAGTTGTCAATTGTTATAGTAAGATCCTGGGTAGGAGAGCCCTTCTCTGGAAGGAAAAGGAGCTCAGTCTTGTCAAGGTTGAGTTTTAGATGGTGTGTGGACATCCAAGAAGAAATGTCAGTCAGACAGGCCGAGATACGTGCTGCTACTTACGTTTCCGACTCCGGAAAGGAGAGAATAAGTTGGGTGTCATCTGCGTAGCTGTGATAAGAAAAGCTGTGCGAGTGAATGACAGACCCGAGAGAGTTGGTGTACAGAGAAAAGAGGAGGGGACCCAGGACTGATCCCTGAGGAACCCCAGTTTTGAGTGGGCAAGGTTCTGAGATAGACCCTCTCCAAGTTGCTGAGTGTTGAAATGAGGATTGTTCACTGTGTCAAAGGCAGCAGAAAGGTCCAGAAGGATGACGACGAAAGAGAGAGAGGCTGCTCTAACGATGTGAAGCTGCTCAGTGGCAGTAAGAAGGGCAGTTCCTGTTGAGTGGCCTGCCTTGAAGACAGACTGGTGGGGATAGATAGACAAGGTTGTTCTCTTTAAGGGTACTACAACTATAATAGTTAGTTTGACCAATTAAGAAAGTAACATCCACATAAACAAACAACTACACCCATGACGCACTGGCTACTACAAAGCTACCATAATGGGTAAAAATATGACAGACAACTCATTGGGGATAGCGCTGTATAATAGGACAATATGTACTGTGAGACGTTATACATTTGTCAACAATCAGAGATTGTTTTTATTGTGGTAACTATCCTGTGTCCTGAGTGTTTTAGGCAATTGTGTGCAGTCATTCAAATGATTCAGCAGGGCTGCAGCATCAGTGTGATGATTAATTACCTTGATTTGTCAGGTATGATTTGCTAAATTTAACCAAAAACAAACATTGTTCTCAATGTCATTGTCAACATTTTGGGAGACACTGATTTTACAAAAAATCTATTGTATGGTGATATACTGTATATTTTGATTTCAAAATCTAAATTCCTTCTACGAGACATTGTATCAACAGCTTTCTGAAGTGGCCTACACGCACGCACGCACGCACGCACGCACGCACGCACGCACACATACACACACTAATCACATAAAAGTATAAGACTTTGACAGGATGATATTCACACCTGTTCATCTGTACATTTTTTCCTTAAAGGTCTCACTTACAGATATATTTAAACTACACATTAAAGAGACCATTAGAAGTCCCTCTTCCTCTTTGCACAGACTGAGACCCCCACTAGGCTTTCAAGAAGGATCAAGGCAGAATTAACCAACTTCCTTCCAGATTACTTGAAGTAAAAATAGATCTGCCAGTGTTGGATTGGTAATGACAACGGGGTAACATTTTCTCCCCTTTTATCCAATCATGCTCCTCATGTCCTGGAGGATGGCTGACAGAAAGATGGATGAATCTTTGGAGGGTTTGATGGCTAATTCTATCAAGGATGTAGTCACCGTCTTCAAAATGCAATTAAAATTCCAGCTAAAATTACTTACTGTGTCTTTAAAAATGTTCTGGTCCCTTAGTGATCTCATACCAGTCTGCAGCACCATTACTGTATTTTCAGACCCACTCTTTAAAAATGTTCTGGTCCCTTAGTGATCTCATACCAGTCTGCAGCACCATTACTGTATTTTCAGACCCACCTTGCTTATCATTTAGACCTCAATTCTTTTTTCGGAAATTACTATTTTTATAAAGGATATTGGCAATGTACTCCAGTTTGAGGTTTTCTATGTTGTAGCATTATCATTAAATTCTCTATTACGACGGAAACAGTATTTTTACATATTCATATATACATATATATACAATATACATATTCCCAAAATGTTTATTAGGCTGCACTCAATCTCTCAGATTAAACAAAATGGGTTGAATCGTTAATTACTGTAAGAGAAGTGACAAAATCCAATGGTACTACCATCCCAGAAAGGTTTCAGAGAAATATCTGGAAATCATTTTATATAACCATTTGTTTGACATTTCAACTCATGTGGTTACTTTTAGTATAAATACTAAGAAACATATATCAGGTATATTGCACTTTCAGTAAATTGGTGTCTCCAAATCAATTTGCGATTAACCTCATTTCACGGTGGTGAGCCACATTTAGAGTTTTCCTCTCCTGAAACTGCCAGACTCCAGTGTCCATATGTTTACCATTGATATTTTAAACTAACTCTGGAACAGGAATTCAACTTCAGAGCCAACAGAAAAATACACACATTTAACATATGACTCTTGACTCAGGTTTGGATTCCATCTTTCCGTTTGTAGTGACATTGACTTAACAAAAACATTCAACAGCTTTAAAATAAAAGCACAGTGCCGATGCTCCTCACAGGAGCATCACAGTTGTTGTTGTTGAGATCTCTCAACTGCTGTTTAGTTCGTTTCCCAATCTGTCATTCCAAGAAAAAATAAATGTAAAATGCAATGTAGAGGCTGCCACCCTCCACAAAAGTGTTTCAGTTTCAAAATTACTGTTTGGTCCAAATGAATGTGGTTATACTTAATTGGTGTTGAAATACTTAATATATTACCTTTCAGGCATCCAATGCTAGTTAGAAGGGTTTAAATTGAGATGGACAAATGCAATAATGTCCCTTAAAGGTCCTATGACATGCTGCTTTTTGGATGCTTTTATATAGGCCTTAGTGGTCCCCTAATACTGTATCTGAAGTCTCTTTCCTGAAATTCAGCCTTGGTGCAGAATTACAGCCACTAGAGCCAGTCCCACAATTAGTTTTCCTTAGTATGTGCCATTTCTGTGTCTGTAGCTTTAAATGCTATTGAGGAGGAGAGAGAGGGGGGGCAAGGTGGAGGGTGGGGGTGTGGCCTTGACCAACTGCCACTTTGCTTGTTTGCAAGCCATGATGTCTCTCTCTTTCTCATGGGCGGGCCAACTTCTATGGGCGGGCAAAGCAGAGAAAGGGGAGTTAACCTTGCTCCTTATGACTTCATAAGGAGCAAGATTCCAGATCGGCTCATCTGAGCTTTCATTTTCTCAAAGGCAGAGCAGGATACCCAGGGCTCGGTTTACACCTATCGCCATTTCTAGCCACTGGGGGACCATAGACAGCCTGGGGGAATGCATATTCATGTTAAAAGTGAAATTTTTATGCCATGGGACCTTTAATAATATAACAATATGAGGAAGAGTATGATTATGACCATGAATGATTACATTTGATTAAATATGTTTTTAAATTTTGCATAAAAATGTTATGAGATTCATAATTGCATATAAAAATGGAATACAATACAATGAATGTGCTCTCCCTCTCTGTCTCTTATGCTGTAATAGTGCTTTGCATTGACTCCTGCAGTCGCAACTACAAAGCAGCATAATTAGTGCATAAACTTGCATCTTGTATTCTGACTAGAGAAACAAAACATCGCCAAGTCTGCCAAACGCCACATTATATAAATGAACAAAAAGTCTCAAAGCATGCTTCAAACTAAAGTCCTATTCACTACCACAAATGCTGATATAATATACTTTGAAGGTTGTGCTGTTTGGATTTGAGTAATGCCAAATGCCGCCTTCACAAAAACACTAGGATAAAGGTATCATACATGTAAATCCGGGTATTATGCAAACTCTGCATTAACTGTTCATTGTAACATTATTATCAGAACATGCATAATAACATCATTTATTCAGTATTTTATGCAGAAAGAAAATGTCCAGAGGAAAAAATGCAGCAGTGCATGATTATAAATATAGAGTCCAGAGACTGTTGATGCAGAGAACAGTTCAGGATATTTGGTAATCTTAGGTCAGTACAGACGGCCTGCTTCAACACCTTCCCAGTTTGCAGAGACTAAGGGCCATTTAGAAATAAAGGAGTCTGTTGGTGGGTGGAACAAACGAGAATCAAGAGACCTTGATGCGGCCACCTTGGGGTGTTTCAGCAGATGCTGAATATCAGCATAGAGGCGGAGGGAAATGTTATCAAGGATGGAATTTGGTTTATTTTTTGTCTCTCCTGCAGCCTCCAGGTCGTCCAAGTTCAGACAACGTAATTTCCCCCCCTGTAGTTTGGTGGAGATCCTGCCTGCACCCTTCACTCTGCTGTTTTTTTCCCTTGCACACCACTGCAAAGAAAAGGATAAAAAGGATAATTTTGAACAGTATCCTGCCAATATGTTTTAGTAGTCCTGTCCGGCCGCTTGTTGATGTGCACCCCCAGGTACATGTAGAATTGCACAATGTCCACCCACCAAGTATTTTGACAGGTGTCATCGATTTCTCGCTCAGTAATAAGCAGTAAAGCCATTGTAACTGACAACCTTTATTCCATGAGGACACATTCTCTGTTGATGAGGGGCCACTTCAAAGGTGACAACTGCCCGAGAGAATGACTTGTCACTTGATTGTTTGAGAAACATAAGAGTGACAGCCTATATGTGGCGGCTGTTTCAGTTGCTATCTCAGCCCAAAGAACCCTTGCAGCACACACTTGGCTGTGGATTCCTTATTTCCACCACCACATAGCAAAACACTAGATAATAATAACTTTTGGAACACTGGTGTTACGTCTTCCAGGCTGAGATCCAGACGGATTTGTTTAAAGCAAGCTACATTAAAACTGCTCCGGTGGTTGGTAAAAGCTTGGCTGAATTGGTAATGTTATTTTTAATAATAATATTGCTTCTATATTTAATCTCATAAATATACAAAATAAAATCATTAAAAGCAACTCTAAATTGTTCATTTATATATATTTTACACTGGCGGCAGCAAGGACAAAATCAGATGAAACAAAATTAACCCTTTAAAGTGCCCATATTATGAAAAAAAATCTGGTGCTTCCACACACATACAAACTTGGAAAAAACAAACATCCATGCTGTTTTGAGTGAGATACGGGTTTCTGAATGTATCCTGCCTTCAGTCTCCGGGTGAGCTGTTCAAAATCCACAGGGCTATCTACATGATTGGCAAAACATTTTGTGTGTGCTAACAACTTTAGCTAATACCACATAAGCTAGCTGTTTCTCCAACTTCAGTCAGTACAAGGTGGGATTAGCCGGGAGACTTCTTCTAAACGAGGGCGCACTTCCAACTTTGCGTGGAATACCTGCAGAACAGGGACATGTAAGTAGTTCTACACAATTTCTTTTGTAGAGTAGGGTGAACACGGCTGCTAGCGCCGCTAGCGGTTAGCCACCTTGTTCTCAATGGCAAAACACTGCTACAACACACACGAGTTCACCCTAATCTACAAAAGAAATTGTATAGAACTATTTACATGTCCCTTGTCTGCTAGCGCCACTAGCTAGTAGTAATAGCTAGCTAATAGTCATTACCTAGCTACTGCGCATGTGTGACTCCCAACAGAGATGAGATAGAAGTGTGATGCCTCACTCTGTAGCTAAAACCGAGTACTCAACACACAGAGTGAAAACAGGAGCTGCAGCAATGTGTAGTACAACAAAAAATATGGTGTTTTTTGAAAATTAAACCATGTAAACCTATTCTGGTACAACCTCAAAATACAATTATGAACCTGAAAATGAGCACAATATGGGCACTTTAACAGAAAGTAAACCTCTGAAGCAGCCCTCATTTTGCTTTTCAACTTGAACCTGCAATAGTTTTTGGCAACTTGATGGCAGTGCAATATGCTTTAAACAAGTTATCACCTTATAAAATGTATATGGCAAGATTAGCATTCATGTGGGGTCGTGCTTCAGGGCATAAATCCAATATTCACTTTCTTTTTAGCGCTGCTTTGGTCTCCACCAACAAAAAGTCACAAATCTTTGTTGTAGTATACAGTGAATTTATTAGACATTTTCAAAGAAAACAACTGCCTCCTGGAGCTGGAGATGATGCAGATGAGAGTACTGAGGTCGTTCAGCACATTTAACATGCTGCTAGTTACCACAAACAACATAACTGCATTTCTTTTGAATAGTGTATTTTCCTATTGCTGCCATTTAGATGATAAATGGTACATTCTAAAATATCTTTAGCTATCTTTTAATTACCAACCTTTTATTTATTTATGACCAAGAATTAAATCCAGAAAGTGTTCTTACATGGAAACATTTTTGGAGTTGTTATGTGTGAAAGTCAAACTATCAAATACTGTTATGCGAACATATTGTGTACATTAATATTTATTTTAGCAGCAGGATCGGTCATGATCAGAACAGAAGTATTTGTTTCCATAGTTTCTGTTGATTCTCTCAGTTGTTTAATGGTGGCAAGAACGATTCCAAAATGTTCTACATTACAAGCATGAGAGTAGAGTCCTTCTGCATTCAGACGTGGTATCTTAAAACAACATGCATTGTGGTTAGCTATGGAGTAGCATAAAAAGACAACTTGTTAAGTACAGCAGTACAAGAACCAACAGGGAGCGTTAATCGCTTGTGTAATGAGCGATGACCAACGAGAGTTCATGAATAAAACACAGTGGTGTGTGTGTGTGTGTGTGGAAGTTATAACAAACTATCAAACAGTGCAGCGCACGGCGTATGCTACTACTCGCATATAGATTTTGTTTCCATTTGGCGGAGCTGACATGAAATTTGGCTGGTCCATTAATTATCTCTGTTCATAAGAGTAAACTACTTATTTCTTGCAGAGGAATCCTAATTTATTTATTTAATTTTACATGCCAAGATCAAAATGACAGGGCAACCAAAACAACTGCTTTGTTTTGAATAAAAATGTTATGACAGTTTTTCTTACATAATGAATTCTCATCTATTATATATATAAATTATATATTTGATGTGCTTTCTAATATCTTTGATCAAAACATATTACTCCTTTTTTAAGGCTGGATGCAATGTTATGATGACCCAAGCCAGTTAAAACGAAATAATGATGGATTTTTCTGCATCTGTATTTCTAATCAACCATATTTAGAAGAAAAAAGAAAAAAAGAAAATGCCAGTGATTTCAAAAACACCAAGGCTGATATCATTGGAACAAGATCACACTTCTCATATAATTCCTATAAAATAACACTTATGTTAGTTAAAAGTCAAACAGCTCTGCAAAATCACAGGCTCTTTTCTACTATGCAAAAGGATGCAAATTAGCAGCTTGAGGCTATAAATGCTCATGGCATCACAGGTTTGGGCTTCAGATCTCTGGTTTCTGGATTTTGGAAACATCCAGACTAAAAAATAAATACAGAATAGACTGTAACAAACACAGGCGATGAACACCAACAATTTCTCTACTGGCTTGTTCCGAGTGTAAAGATTTTGTTGTTGTCTATTAGTTTGCTGATTCAAGTAAACTCTTTTAATCTACACTGTAGTATTCATTTCGGGCTGTTTAGATTAGTGTTATTACGACATCATCAAGTTAAAATTAAACAACTGCGCAATGCTTTATCATCAACTGTCTCATGAAGAGTCTGCGTTGGTCGTACACACCATGTCACATGACGGGTAAATGAGATCATAAGGGTAATTGATTTAAGATTAACCCATTTAGTCATTAATTAATTCACTAAGTTCATGTGACTATAATAGCTCTCACTTGACTATTAATACAACTATGTAAAAATACATTGCTACAAGCAAAAGACCTGCATTCAACATTTTATTTAAGTGAGGGTAAAAGTACAGAAGTATTAAACGGAGAATGCACTTAAAGTATCAAAAGAAAGAGAGTACTCATTCAGCAGCATGATCCCTGGCTGTGTGATGCATTGTATTAGACCACTGAAGCATTGATCAATACTGCAAATTATTCAGTAGGACTGCTTCATGGCAATACAACACTACATTTACGTGATTATTTATTTGCGCTGATGTAATGAAGTACCTTGAAATTGAAAGATGTTATTTGTATCCTCCCCTATTGGTGCATAAATGTGTAAGAAGCAATTAAATGTTGTAGCTAGTCAAGGTGAGGCTAATTGTAAATACTTTATATACTTTTGAATTGTTGAATCTGTGAAAATAATGAATACTCATATCATAGAATACTTATAGTTTATATACTGAGCATGTGATTTAAATGCAAAATCCCTATCAACAAAGTAACTAGTAACTACAGCTGTCTAAGAAATGTAGAGCAGCAAAAAGTACAATATTTGTCTCTGAAATGTAATGAAAAATGGAACATAAAATAGAAATACTCAATTACCCACAGAGGTTTAAATACCTGAGACTCCCCATCAGCCAATACAACTCTGTTGTGAAGCTTCTTGGATAAGTGGTGAAATATATTTAATTTTACAACAGACCAGTGCATAGTTTATCTTCAATTTGACAGTATTCCAATCCATCATTCCAAAATTGCTTGTTTGGAAGAACGCTAACAATGCATATAACTCTTTTTGGATTAAATAAAGACTAATCTCCTGCTAAATGTACAACAAATTACTTTTTTCCGTGAAAGTACTTTTTAACTATGACATTTCAGTCTTTGCATTTCTCTGCATTCATAATCCTTAAGCACATCTTATGTGATGTACTCATTATGTGGAATAGAGGTAAGGTTAGGGAGAATATTAAACTCTACTACAACGCTCCCATCATTCTGGTTTCAAACCCAGTCACAGTGCAAACACAACTCCTACAGTATACAGCCATAATCTACTTGTTGGAAATCTACAGCAATCTCCCTTTTATTCAATAACTATGATGACTGACATCCCTTTCCATAGATACTGACAACATAAAAGCCAGCCTGCCAGTAAATCAGCCAACATTCCTAATTCCTTGAAAAAACACAACAAACATCCCTCCACATTGCCCTTCTAAATGCCCGCCGTCCATCCCCTAGGATTTAAAGCGGCCCTAATAACAAGCAAACCAAGGCCATGAGCCCCGCGATTATTCCATCCCTTAATTAGAATTCTCATTATTTACAGAGTGAAGGGAAAGACTCTGCAGTCACATTCACATCAAAGGCGTCATCCGAAGGCAAAGATGATAATTAGATAGTCTAATCTGTTCTCTGAAGTGTCTGTTCCAAATCAACATTTCTGGAGTGTTTGTTTTCCTTCCCCTTCTGCCTTTGCTTTGCTAAGAGACTGATCAATTAAAAAAGATTCACTGGTGACTCATTTTCATTCTGCCATATGCAGCTCTTTTTCTTTGCTCCATTGTAGCTGACGTATGTGATTTCTATGTATTTCTCTTACATTTGTTTTCAGAAAAGAGGGCCTGAGAATAAATGAGCTCCAGTTGCGATTTTGTTAAAAAAAAAAAAAACTATACGTGTGTGCTAAGTTTACACAATCATAAAAGTTGTTCTCAAATGTGTCTTTGCTGCATTGTATCGTTCCTCACCAGTATCAACAGATGGCACTGTTTCCCTGCAAAGGGAAACACTACTCTCTCTCTCTCTCTCTCTCTCTCTCTCTCTCTCTCTCTCTCTCTCTCTCTCTCTCTCTCTCTCTCTCTCTCTCTCTCTCTGTCTGTCTCTTTTCCCTGTCTCTGCCTCTTTGTCTGTCTCATTCCCCTTTTCACATTTACTTACGCAGAATGAGGGCACCGGAGAATCATTAAGTGTAACCGCTACCTGAGATTAGTGAGAAGGGCTCAAATGAAGTGTCACTAATATGAGGATTACAACAGCAAAGCCACCTGAAGTCCTACCGGATCGGCTTCTAAACATGAGACAGAGAATGTGACGGTGAGAGACGTGAGGAAAAAAAAACATTTACAGCACTTTTATCTATTGGAGAGATACCATTTGTTTCCTGTTTGTTTCCATATGTTCTTGTACTATAATAACTGCTCCTAATGCTATAACGTTATATAATGAAATAAAATGTGAACAAACACTGAAAGTAAACATGTTTCTTTGATGTAGTACAATAGCAGAGTAACATAATAACTTTCTGCATCAAATTAAATAAGTTATTGCAATTTGCTCTAGTATTTCATTAAGATTTTGGTGGCTTTTCTTAATGAAAGGTGCTACAAATAAAGTCTAATGCTTACATCCATTAGAAGATTTTCCCAGATTATTTCTTGGTAAGCATTTCAAATGTGTAAGTGAAAGTAAGGACACACAAATGCAGGTTTATACATCTGTTGCTGTGTTAGAGAAGTGTCCAGGTATTTCACCATTGCAGACCAGTGTTCTGTGTTCCTCAGCGTCTGTGCCTCTAGAGTACTACACTGTTTCTCGAAGGCACAGAGGTTGACCTGCTTTTTTTTTTGTGTCTTTACCTACTCTTCTATTCATGATTCAGCTGCCCTGCAGATCTGCCAACCTGTTTATGTGTTAATAGGCAGCCATCACCCAGAAATCTCACTGAATCTCAATCAGTTGCAGTACTTTGCTGAACACTGGGAAAATAAAAAGCAGTGAAAAGAAACACGTGTTGTGACTAAACCTAAGTTCTCATTCTTAAATCACGAGCTCTTGTCCTTGCTGTGCTACGAGAGGGAATGCTTTAGTGAGATGATCAATAAGTGTAGGCTGAATCAGCTGGAGAGCACTAGAAAGAGACAGAGAGGCAGAGACTTTGAGATTTTCAAAAACTAACTGAACACAATGTTTTATTTGCAAAGGATATTAAAAGAGAATTTTTGATGGCTGCACTCACACAACAGGCTACTGAGAGTCTGAATCCTCAGTTACAACAGTCCACATCGAGGGCTGAGAATTGCTTTCAAGTAAATAAAGCTTTTCATGCCCAAGATTTCATCAAAACAGAGAACTATTTCTGAATAATGATGCTGACTGTGGATTGAGAATTGTCTTGTTTTTATTTATTTATTTTTTATTATTATTTTTTTGATTTATTTCTGTTGCATTTTGCAGAAGAGACGGGACAGTGAAGGAACATGCAATTTCACCACGGATAGATTTTAAACCAGGATGTTGTGGTTATGTGGTGTGAACTGTAGTACTTGGAGCTATCCGTGCACTCTTCTGCTAAGGAAACATACTGCTGTGGGATTTATGCCGTATTTCTCCATAGATTTCAGGTGTATAACCCACTGTATTCACAACATATATACATTGTATATATATTAAAACATCTCATTAGCTCAATGTTGATACTGATTTGTAGTATTACTGGGAGAAATATTGCAGGATAGGCCTGCTGTACAGTAAGTGCAGTCCTGCAAAGTTACCTCACACTGAAACGTCCAGGTTGCAGGTACTTCAGCTGTGATCAAAGTCAACAACACGTAGCGTTTTCCACTGAATACAGTGGGATTTTCCCACATTTTCCTACAGGTACCATCACCCAAAAAGAATTCAGGATTGCCAATTCTCTTTCTCTTTCAATACTGTCTTTGCCCTCTTTCTTTGGGTAGAAAGTGTTCAAAGTGCTCATTGATTGGTTGTATCAAAGGGAATTCCTCACATCAGGGAACATAAATAATAGAAAGGTGTGGAACGAATGGCTGGAAAGAATGTGAACTTTTCCCTGTGTCCAATTAATGTTTTAGCTGACTTCAGCTAGGGGCAGGTTCACACAATCACGATAACAAGGTAAAAAGGGGATAGCTGAGTTGCACAGAGGGAAGCAGTCACAGTAACAAAAGGCAATAGATCTATATAGATCTGCTTCAGTGTATGGCCATGGGCCATGAACAATCAATACAATCATTTCTATGAATGGGCATTTATTAGACTTTGCACTGAAAATTCAAGCAATAAGGTATATATATTATTTTCAGTGTATGTTTCATTATAATATATAAAAGGGGTCATCAGGTTATCTGCAAACATGTGCTGTAACTAGATTATCTTTTACTCTAGTCCACTGTAGAAGACAGAACACAGAGCACTACATGCCATTACAACCACAGTTGTAAACACGGACAGCAATAAGGAACAGTTGCATAAATATAGCAGTGGAGCTACTTTAGAGATCCATCATACTCATAAAACAAGAATTACATACAAAGTAGGGAGAGTAGAAACAAAACAAAAACCATTGTTTTCAACTCATGTTCCTTCACATTTAACAGTCACATCCAATTCTCTGAGTGCACTCTTTTAACTCTCTTAACACTTGGCCCACTCAGTTTGACACCAATTTTCCCTTGCTCCATATTTGTGGCACCTCAGTAAAAAAATATATGGTATTTCTGCCATGGAATAGAACAGCCTAACATTTACGAGTGTTATAATGAAGAATTTAAATATTAAAGGAAAACAACAATGCATAGTTTCATAGCTCTGGCCATTGATTATATCAGTTGTAACATTGTCTTCACCAAGTTTGTTGCTGAGATCTAAGAATGTAGCATAATTACTAGAAATACATCCATCAACGCAACAAACATGAGTGGTCACATGATCATACATGCTGTAAACAACACAACAGTCCTACGAGATTAGCATCTCTTTGTGTAGGTAAAACTGAAAATGAGCACACATGTAATGTTGCCAAGTATCCCTCATTGCATAGAAAAACTGTGCCCACAACTACAGCAAGTATGGTAGGTCAAATTGAAACCAGTGGGCTGTAAACTGTGGTGGATGTTTACAACAGACAGTCTAGGTTTGACTTTGATTTCATTTTACAACCTGTATGATGGGTTGACTGCACAGGTTTGTTTTCCCCATTGGACCTATTCTTAGTAATACTGCTGCCTTCCAAGATTTTAGCAATTACTTTGGTGAGCACAGTGTTATCATGAGTTGTAAGAAACTGTAGTTTTCATCATTAAAAAAAAAAAATGAAATTACCTATATGATGTTGGTGTCCAGTGGAGATCTAAACAATGGCAATGAACAAAAATCTCCATTTCTTGAGCTGCAAATGACTAGACATATTATAAATAGATACTGAAAGTCATATCTCATAAAAAATGCATGTGACTATCCTGCGATTAAGGCGAGATAGATGGACTCAATTAATTTCAACTTCAATTAAGTTTATTTCACATTGTAATGGTTTTGACCACTGTGCCTGTGTCCTCTTTATGTTATCCCTTTCTTACTGTACCACAGGCCTGAAATAACACTGACTTACAAACTTATACACTTCCATACGTATAAAATGTTCTAATGTTCACTTGCTTGTATCGTTACATTACAACATCAAATCTTATTTATGCATGGCAATAGCCATCTGAATTTTTATTTATTTCTTTTTTTGCAAACACAAGCTTTATAAATTAGGTCTCATGAGACACCAACACTGACACCAACATAGACGAGGAAAGACATACATGCACATGCAAATATATCACATGCAGATGAATCGCACATGTAAGATGATAAATCATTAATGATGCAATTTCAGAGTGTATTTTCTTTCACGTTTGTATAGAGCTCCTAACCTTATGCTGCTTACAAGAAAAATAAACTAACAAATGAATAGATGAAACTTAATGTTGACACTTTCTGCTTGACTGTCACGATGTGTCACATTTTCTCATATGCTGCGCATGGAATTGCATCTTTAGTTTGAGGATTTAAAGTTTGCAGAAGTAAACAAGTCAATGAGCTGAATTAAACAGTGCTCTGGAACACAACATGAAATTTCACATACTTCAAACAAAAGCGAAACAAAAGAAAAAGCAAAACAGTCACTTGTTCCAGCAGAAGAGATTCTGCTTCCAGCAGTCACCACATTTGCTAAACTTCCACATTGTTGTCAAGGAAACCAAATGACTTTAGCCTATAATCCTCAAACTAGTGTGACCCAGTGGTTTAAACCATGTCACTCTTTAACAGCTTGCATGCACACTAGACAGAAGTGAGGTTAGCCTACAGGAACAACAAGTAGTATGATCACATAACTGTCATAACCTTCTGATTTATCACAAGTATTCATCTTTGACACGGAGGAATTGGTAGTAATTTATCGGGTATTCAAGAAGAAAAAAAAGGTGACATTCACCTTTTATTTTTTCCTGCTGCCACCATGTCTACTACTGCCATAAAACAGCAACAGTAAAAAGAGGCAGGCAGTTGTCACTTCTTCAAGCACGTCTGTGTAATGAGGCACAGATCAATGTTCTCATCAAATGGGCACCACAATCATATAAAAGTCTTATTGCTTCTCCCTCTTTTATCCCTCTGTAGGACACACGCATGGACATGCTGTCAACTAAACACAATTTGAGTGGTTGTAATATTTACCGCTAGAAATGTCAGTCTGACAATGCCTCTAGATGCAGCTGTAGTTATCCTTCTGACTGAATTTATAGTTGTGGTTGTGATGATAAAGTATTCCTTTGCCTTGAGATTATTTTATAGCTCCATAGCTATCATCCTAGGTTTGAAGGGGGCTTAAGTATTTTTGAAACTGTGCAACATCTGTGAAAATGAATTGTCTGTGAGTAGTGCCCCTCCATTTACAGTATCCATTTTCAATAAAACAAGTAAGAGATGCTTAGCTTGGAAGTCAATGTTCAACATAAACAAAGTGTGATCGCTGTAATCAGATTGTGTGTCACTTAATGCACCTACATAATATGCTTCACATGTTCTTCTGCCTACATAGCCAACCTAATGTGCACTGCATCTAAAGCTATGGTGCTTTACAATGCTACACTGAGAATTTATGTCTGAATGTTCTGTAGAAGTGTAACAAATCTTTGCTTTTCCATGTGTGACAGCTTAAAGGGCACAATCATTATCCAAGACATTGGCTTTAACTGACAAAGAATATGTAGCTGCTCACCGTATAATAGAAATCAGCTTTAGGAATGGGGATGATGGTGGGGTGCTGCCTGATGGAAAATAAATAAATAAATTCCAAGTTCATCATGCAAATTCATCCTCCCAACCGTGGCACATTCTTCAAACAGACACCTCCTCTGGAGAGAGGGAGACACAGTCTGATAAAGAGACAAATGAGCTAGTGAGCTCCATACCAGCCTTTTTCCTTGTGCACTCTGTTCTCCTTATGTGTGTGTGTGTGTGTGTGTGTGTGTGAGTGAGCAAATGACAGAGGGGCGATGTGGGGATGGCAGGGTGGGGGCTTCAATGACCTTTGCAATGATAACAAGCATGTCCAGGAACAGGAGTGTGCATGTGGGCTTTATTTATCTTAAGTGATTACTGATCTCTGCCGTATACGAAGGCAAGCTCATAAATACGGTAGTTGCACTTCTTCAAGAAATGCTGCATCTATCCTGTGTTACTGCAGCAGGAACCATAATTATATAATTACACAATGATTATACATAATTATATCACAGTATACTGCACACTAGAACATATTCTGTTGTTGTGACACAAACATTGTGAAATCTGGCAAATCAACATCAAAAGGTATTTTATCTATTAGGGCTGAAACTATTATTTTCATTACTGGTGATTTTTTTTTGAGTAATTGATTAGCCGTTAAATGTCATAAAATAGTGAAAAATGCTAATCACAATTTCTCATAGCTCAAGGTGAAGTCTTCAAATAGCTTGTTTTGTCCATTCAACAGTCCAATATCCAAAAATATTCAATATGCAATATTGACATAAAACAGGTTAAAGCCGCAAAACGTGTGGAGCAGTACAGCAGTAGTGCCAGAACCAATTGTTGCGTTGCTCACTGAACACCAACAGCTCTATGTCTAACATGTTTCCTCCTGTCCTCTCCTCTCCTCTCAGCAGATAATGTATTCAGATATTCCAACAAGGTGATAACAAAATTGCCTGACATTTCCAGATTTATTGCTGTATTTTCTTATTATCGCCAAAGAAATATACAGAGATTCTGTCCCATAAATCATAGTGAGAGAGCAATGCAGACGCTATTGTGTTTAGCCCATTGCTACCATTTTTGGATTAGAAATAAATTGCTGGCTCATTTTCACAAATGGAAACTAAAAACCACTGCTGGAGTCACAGCGTGACTTTCTCAAGAAAGTGTTTATCAATGGATGGATTTCCTGAGTGTTGCTGCTACATGGGGATCAATTCTGATTAGCTCTTACTGGTTTTGACAATGTACTTAGATGCTCCTGCAGTTTGTAATATTTGTTTTTTCTCTTCTCTCTAACCCTGCATTTGCCAGAGTGCCTCACGCTAGTGTTAGATTAGAATACACACATTTCTTTACAGAAAAATAGGGTTAGGGTTTAACACTTTAATGTCATATAAAAGAGGAGGATTTGTGTATAGCCTACATGTCATGACAATGGATGACATACATTTGTGATTTATGGGCCAGCCTTGCAATGACCATTTCCGTGACCATACAATCGATGCTCTGTTTCTTTCCCTCCATCTTCCTACCATACATAATAAGACATTATGTACAATGCCAAACATGGATGGGATTTTATAGGAAAACTTTTCAAATAAATAGTACTCAATATTTATTTCATCTCATTTTACAAATAATAGATTTGCTGGTTTCACAATGCAGTTGAGCGGCCTGGGTCGTTGCGATACAGAGTTATTTTGCACAGAAGGATGATTATAACATTACTCAAGGAGAGACCTTACACAATACACACAAAGTGTCATTTCTGGTGTTAGAAAACAGATTTAGACTGCTGGGTTGTGGTTGTGACCTTTCATAGCACTGTTGAGGGCAAAGGATCCGACACAGACTTTTTTTAATATTTATGGGATTTTTGATGCCACACAAGGTCAAAGAAGATTCACTTCCTAAATAGTTCTACCTTTTGAATCTGGGAAGATATTTTTCTGTTTAGACATCACTTTTTCAGCTCAAAGTCAGCACATCACTGGGAAGGGTACTGAAAAGGATTTTAGGCAGTTTACTTTCAACTCAGGGACAAGAATATTGGCCCTAAGTTTAGGAGCTGCCTGTCTGGTTGCTCTGCTTTCCACAGCTTACATCTTATATTACCATTTCTGCAAGGTTAAAAGCTTTTGTGCTCCTTAGACCAGAGGGTTTTTCGATTAGACTGATGACCAGATCCGTTCAACATTGTTGGATATTCTTTGACTTTTTTGATCATTTTAATTTAAAATGTACGAGACATTGAGCACAAGCAGGTGCCAAAAATATGTCCATTCATTATACTTCTAAATCATAGTAAGAATAAAACTGATACTTCCTTAGTTTTTGTCTTTTCTGTAAGGACTATAAAACCTAGGCTTTATAGCTACACATCAGATTAAATGTATCCCATGGTTTCATCACGGTTACAGCACATATGTTAAATGAGAATTCATTTAGAAATGGTACACTACACCTATAATAGGCCAATGCACCTTCTCATGCTCACAACAGGTATTGCAGTTGCTATAAGAGAGATCAACAATCATTGTGACAACTCTCCAAGGAATTTGCGTGTACAATGACATATGAGAAACAGATGACGGCACACAAAGTATCCCAGCATATAACATTTAAAAACACCTAACAAATTATATGAGAAACAGAAACAGGGAAATGGTGTTGTTCACAGACACATCCATGTTTATAGTGAAAGTCTGAACTGCCACTGCTCCCAAAGCTGTAAAGCAACAGAGGTCTGTAGATGCAACTATGAAGAGGAATTTGGGGACATAATTTGGAAAGCCACAGCAAGACCAGGCCCTCAGAGCTTAGTATGTAGACACAATAATACTACATAAATAAATAAATACAAAAACATATACAGTGATGTTACGCATAAAATAACCATATCCAGGTTGTCAAAAATACGGCATACTTATACAGCCACGGTACCTATTGAACCAAGATATTGCCTGCAGAAGCACTTGAATGACTCCCTCAGTACACATAAACTAGTACATTTCATTTTCCTTCATTTCCTTAGCTTTTACTTTTAAATGTATTCTGTCAAATAATGCTATGGCTCAGGGAGTGTAGTAGCCTGCCTTGACTGAGTAACATCATGGAAACATATGCCAAAGGGAAGAGTTTTTATATGTATTCAAAATTAGACCATTTATTTCAGATTTTTGTCCACTTTCCACAGTATATAGAGTAAAATTAGAGCCTAGAAATCAGGACCTCTTATTCAGCAGCAGATTCTCTGATTCCAGCATCTCAAATGAGATGTTTTCTTTGTCATATATCATTTTAAAATAAATAGTTTGTGGTATTTGGACTTTTGGTAGAGCAAAACAAGACATTTGAAGATGTCCTGTGTAAAGTTTTGAAGACGATTTTTTTGACGTCTCACAGACACTTAAAGATTTATTGAAAAAATGATTTGCAGATTAATCAATGATAAAAAATTATCGTTAGTTGCAGCCCTCCTAATTTTAGCATTTCAAAGTGTCTGATATGGGCAGAGAATAGAGGAATTAATGGCTTCAAAACCACAAACTGCAGAAAAAGTGCAATGTAAGACATTTGGTGCAAGCGCCTCATATTACTTGGGAGGTGGTTAGCAGTAACTTTTTCACCTATAAGTATCTCCCTCATTAGTTCTTTCTATCAATGTAACAGCTGAGTAATACCTGATCTGACAAGTTAACACAACCATAAAACAACCATCCATCCACTTTAGTGTACAGAAGGCAATATCACCTGTCCACCTTCCTATCAGTTCACTCTGGTGTCAGGCCTGATAACCGTCTATTCACCATATGGCTGCAAGGTTGAACCTGCAGTGCACACACTATAGACTTAACTATCCTGTATAACTGGGTTTGTCAGCAAGCCAAATTGATCTACTTAACTCTTTTAATTAACTGTTTTCCCTGGAAAAAAAACTAAACACCCGTGGTCTACTTTTTGGCAAAAGGTTTAAGATAAGACATGAATTCAGACCGGTTACAGATGTACTTGTTCCAGTTTGACTATGTGACAGCAATGCCAGTTACTCCATCTTTCTCTCTCTTTTAGCTTGAAGATATAACAGTTTACCTACAGCAAACTGTTGGATACAGTGGACATGGAGCTGTCTAATCTCCTGAAATTCTGTGAAATGAGCAGGGTAATACAATACAAAAATATGTAACTGATGTACTAAAGTGAGCGAGAGAATTAAATTCCCACAAAATCATTATTTGAGGGCGTGGCTAGAAACAGCTACTATTCTCACACACAGAGAGTAAGAGTGTTGTGTGTAGATGTGTGCATTTGCATTCAGCTCTGACAATCTTCTTACTGTAAAGGAATTCTTGGATCATTTTGCTTTCCTGCTGAGAGTTAGATGAGAAGATTGATACCACTCTCCCACAACATTTGAGGTCGGGAAGTTCGGTCTGGACTTGATCCATTGTGGAGCAACTATGCTCAAACCATAGCTGTTCGGACCAATCAAATTGTCAGGGTGGGCTTTATATGATGACGGACAGATGATCAACAGTAACGTAATCAACCACGTCACCAAAGAGCGGTTGGGGTGAATTTGTTTACAACGAAGATGGCCGCCGCTGGAGAATTGAGATGTGTAGATTTTGCCATCGCATCTTAATAGAAGATATCAACAGTGCATTCATTTAAAAAGAGGAACGATCAAACAATGTTTTTGCCGTCCTTCCTACGGGAGTCGGCAAAAGTTTAATTTATCAGCTGGCGCCGATGGTCGCTAAGAAGAGGCGTTGATCTGATTGGATGTAGGTCTATCCAGTTGAGTGCAGAGCATTTTCTTTCCTGGTTCGGTTGAAACATGCCCCATAATCACAGCCCAATGGAGCAGTATCAGACTTATATTCTGACTAGAATCTGAGTATATGTCCGACTAGTTCTTGGCTGGGAGTAGTTTATTTGAGTTTAGTGAACCTCTATAACCAAGTTGTTTTAGAAGCATACACTTCAATAATAACATTTCAGGTGATAGACAAGTGAAAATGCTATGCCCATTTAATACTGTTGTTTCATTATCCAATCCAGACAGAAGGGAATTATTCTATAATTTGCATCCACAAAATGTAGACTGCATTACAGACTTCATTGTGCTTTTTTGATGAAGCTCTTAACCCTGCATTGACTATTTTTCATACATTTTAAATCTGCACTTTTATGGTCCTGATAAAAAAAGAAGTGACTTGTGACTAAATAAACGTTTGTACAATATTAACATACACAGGGTTGCTAGCAAGCATGACAGAAATGAGCTCAGGAAGACAAATTATTGTTTTTATGTAGGAAACTAGCAAATTAACGAGAGTCATGCATGCCTGTACTGTATACTGTAACATATACTGTCCCATGTGAGGGTCAAGCATTTATCTGAGAAAACAGCACTGTCTCAAAAGATAAAGTCTAATTATTTTGATCAATGCGGGCGGCTTCTGCTTAGCACCAAACATCCTAACTCTGTAGAAAAAAAACCCCCTTGGTTTCAATTGTTAGGATGCTGACATGTCTTTTCAAGTTATTAGTGTGTTCATAGACACTGGTTACAAGAGTGTTTACACCACAAAGAGAAATACACTGACTATCACAAATTGGTGCCATGAAATGGTTTTAGACCATTCATGGTTGGACTAAAACAATTTATCCGACCATTATTCAGATGCTGGCTGACCGAACACAAGTTGAGAGATAGTTTGCATCTGGAGGAATTTTACAGTTACCACTTCTTGTTAATAAGACATGACAGGCATTTGCAAGTCTTCTTTTCTGGATTTATGGGTTATTGAAACAAACAGGGTGCAAACTACTGGGGATAAGACATGGGCTCCCCTGAAAACGTGATTTGTGAAATTTTGGGGGGTCTCTAAAAATATTGACAATGTGTCATTTTGACGTGCAATTTCAGTCTTGTGTAATGTGTTCATCGTGGATTGCTATGTGTAAAATTGCAAAAATATCATTCATTCATGCATGACTTCAATAAAGTTAAGTATACAAGCTATTCTTATTATGATCATCAAGGCGTGGTGCAAATTCAACTCATGTTTAGTACATGTTAACTCAAAGATTCATAGAGAAAATATAAACGTTGGAGGCCATTAATCGGTGCGCAAAGTACTTGAAATCCATTCTGCAGTTAGCATCATATAGCCATGGCAAAAAGAAAACAAGGCAGTTTAGTTTAACTAGGAAATTGTGTAGCGATGGCGTTAATAGCATGACCGATTCACCTGCTGCAAGTCCTGTTAGACACCTCCCGTCGGGGTGACAACGCAAGAAGAAGCTGAAGGAATAATGTCCTCTCTGGCTGAAGATGGTGGTGGTAACAGCTCGTCAGAGGCCGGTCACCATCCTAACCCCTCTTGCTCCTCTCTCCCATTAAATTGGAACAGCCAGCAGTGGAGAGACTGGAAGAGCCGATATACATGGCTGTTTGTTAAGGATAGAAGCTTGGGGTGCATCGCTAAGGTCTAATTGAACGGAGGAATTATGGTATTCTTCAGTAGCCTGAGTAACTTTAACCGTTGTTCTTGTGAAATCTCAAAGACAGCCTGATGCTTTGTTTATAAACTATTTGTGGGTGTCTGTTTGCTGTTTGACCTATCAATTCCTGTTGATAAAGTATAATAGGGTAAATCCTGTATAGTGCATACACTTGTAGCCGTTATGTATCTTTGTAAGTCATTGTAAGTCGCAACCGCACGACCCCCCCCCCACCCCCTAAGTGATGTCCATTCTTTTAACTTTGTTTAGTTTGGTGGTTCACAAACAGTGGAACACTAAGAAAGTATCATGGCAGAATTACAACTTACATCCAGAGTTCAGAGAGGCACTTATCGTAAATTCACCTTTTTCCATCAGTCTCTGTCTGACTGTCTTTCTCTCTCCTCTAAAGTTTCTGTACCAATGTCCCTTCCTCCCTTTTGCTGTCTTATCCCCACATCTCTGCTTTTGTCTCTGCTGAAAGCACACCAGAAAGAGACACAAGAACTGCAGTCATGATAATCAGAAAATCAACAATTCTTTATTCCTGTCAGTTTCACATTTCCCTGAGTGAATGTAGTGTTTAAAGTGAAGATGTGTTCAAATACAGTCATCAATCAATGGCAAATGAAACCCACAAGATAACAGATTACTGATACAGCAGAGTATTTATAGGAAAGTTTTTGCTCATAATCTGGCACTCTGAGCACTCAAGCATGCCAAGCTGGACTGTGTAAATTCAGCCATAAACCCATTTCTTTACTCTGAAAATCAGATCGCCCAGAGTGATTATTCAATCAAGACACTGTAGAACTAAAAAAAAAAAATCCGTCCACTAAAAAAACTTGGCCACCCTACTGAGAGTCTGCTTCCTCGTTACTGGGCTAGTTGAAATGCACTTGAATCAAGTTTGAGTCAAGTAATGGTGTACATAATGTAGAGAAAATGATTGATCTTGGATCCTAGATATCCCAGAAGCAAACATTGGTAGATGAAGCTGCTGGAGCTTTAGACAGAGACGACACTGGAGTCCAGGAATTGGCTTTGTTGTTAACTCCCATGGTGTGAGATAAATTAACTTCCTTCGATTCACTTAAAAAAAATCATGTGTCATCAAATATAGCACATATTGTATCTGCATTGTGGTATGCTTAAGATACGGCATAAAGTGACATAAACAATACAAAAGAGAGTTTGATATGAGGCAAACTGAAAGAATGTAGTCTGGCACCAAATGGGACTAGTGACAAATTCAACCAAATAGCTAAATCAAATTTCATTTTATTTATCACAGGGTCACACAGTGTGCTTTTAAAGCACAGTTATTTGGGGCATTCAAACAGTGGCAGTGAATGACATCAAGCTAATTGAAATAAATACACATTTCTGGTACTGCAAAATCACTCAAAGCCAGGTTTTATTTTGGATTCTGTTGGTGTAAATTGATTAATTGTAATTGTGATTTTCAGTTCTCAATGTCAGTATTTGTCATATCATGAAACTGTCTGATGCAGTCATCACTGTCCTAATGAAAACCAAATTATATCCTTCAAATGCACTGGCTTGTACTGTACGTTAGGGCCTTGGGTGCTTGTTTCTTGTTGTTATTTTCATCCTTTGAAAACTATTTAATACTCTCTTACATGTCACGGTGCAAGATCAATCTGAAGCATTATGACTAATAGCTGGTTTGATCTAATGAGGAAGAAAAAACTGAACCAAAAAAAGCAAGTTATATTCATTAGTCCTCGGAGCACACTGTAATTGCTTTAGAGCTACATTAGGGGTGGCATTTAAGGTCGTAGTGAGGAAGTCCGGAGCTGCATGAGACATAATTGAGAGGCTGAAATAGTGTTATTGTGTCCGTGTCTCTAAAATAACTTCATTTTTAACAACACATCCATTTCCATGATGTCAGATCCTATTTAAATCATTGCGAATGTAAACATGACCTAATCCATAATTCTTGAAGGCCACTGGTCACTTTGCCGGAGCTCCTACTGTAGTATATGCTCACGTTTGGGAAAGGAACATGATGACATGCTGTAACATGCATTTTACTTTTCACATGTATGTTGAGTTACCTATATGAGGTCTGAATTTGTCTCATTCACTCAAAATATTCATACTTTGTGTGTGATTCAGAGAAAGATATAATTTACTAAACCGGCCAAATACATCTTTCATTGAGCATCCTCTACTGTAAATTTTTATTGGGTGTACAATAAAATACTTCCAACAAGCTGAATTGTGACTTTTCTCTCTTGTGTGCAGAAAATAAATAAAATCTATGAAGCACTGGCAACATCTCAACCAAGCAGACCCGGAGTCTATTAAATGCAAAGCTCTATTGAGTAGTGCCATGAACCTTGATATAGACCCACTTAAAGAACTCTGCAGTCTGCAACAATAATGGAAAGCGTGAATCATCTCCCATCAATACAGTAATTACATCAAACATTGCAGTTACAAAAATTATAGTTTACATGAGAAGAATGCTCTGCACAGCAAAAGACATACTCACAAAAAGTAAAATAATCCAAATCCAAGCACAAATTTAATATCACGACTGAGTAATGACACCATAAAATTTACAAGGAGACATAAGTAAACATCTTGAATGCTTAGACAGGTAAAAAGATGTGTCAAAACTGTAAACCGTCTGGATCAGAGACAGAATTATTATAATTGCTGGTGTATTTGTTCTTATTTGAATAGCAAAATATGTGGCAATAAGGGACAAATGTTACTCTGAATTTCAAAAATATATTCAATTAGTCCTCTCCATGTCATGCTGTTATGCTTTGAAGAGAGAAATATAGGCCTAGTGGTGCTTGACAGCTTGCTTCCCAAGCTTCAAGGCAAAAATGTTTTTTTTTTCTTTTTTTTACTATTTAACTCATTTATTTTTGTCAATAGAGAACAGATACATGCCATGCCACTGATTTTTTCAATTCGTACTTCAGGATGTGTCTTTACTACATTTCTTGTTCCTTCATGTTGTAACACAAGGTAAGTTACTCAATTATGATGGACCTGTGCTTTGGAAATATACTGTAGCTTCCCTTTCATTAATATCAATAAAGGTTATTTCAGTTCAGTACAGAAATGAAAGAGTTTATGTACATAAACTATTCATGTCCCATCCTATCTGGTTCATTTGAGACCACATATTACAACTTTCAAATGTTTGTAATATGTTAAAACTTTGCTTAATTCACAATCACCATTCACACTGGAAACATTTGTGTTGTCTGTACTTTACTGTGCATGTTGTGCTATTTATTGTGTGTTTTATTACAATGTGTTTTAACCCACCTGTGAAGCCTAAGGCAAAATTCCACATTTGTGGACAATTAAGATTTTTGTTATCATTATTTAACAAAGACTTGTATACTGCAGTCATAAGTAGGTGGGGGAATCAGGTAGACTATGTTGCAATAATGAGTATTCACTTGATTAGATATCACTGATTCTTGAAACTTTGGCAAAACCATGTCCCACTAAGTGCTAATTCTGTTAGACATTAATAACATTTTCATGAATAAAAAGAATCAAGGTTATAATCAGGGGGTCCTTTGCACATATGTAAGGTTCTTTTATAGGTTTATTTTTAATGTGTATTAATTTAATGATTATGTGCTGGCCCATTGTCTACAAAATCGGTTGAATAATATCTTCTCCACATGAAAGAGTACATTGCAATATGTATTAAAAACTACAAACAATGAGTTTTTAACAATACTTACTATTATTTTGTGGTTGCTCAAAATGTGTCCCACATATTCGTCACCACCGTCAGATATTTATAAAAAGCAATAAAATCAGGCAACTACAAGGTCAACTACATTCCTGAGGACCCCATTTTCAAACCTTCAGCTCTACTGCATGCTTCAAGATCACTCAAGCTCCCTTAAGTTTGCTAATTTCTCTTAAACTTGTTCATATTTTTGGACACTGCTACTGTCACAACCATAACATGTCAACACCGTCTCTTTTGTATAAACAATATTAGATTAGATTATGACATTTTTGTATACTTTTTAAGAAGAGGTCTGAAGTAGCTAGCAACAGAGGGGAAACAAGATGGCTAATGTGAACAACTCATGCATATCATGTGAAAGAATAGGTTTTTGTCAGCACCGTCATACGTCACCACCGTCAGGTTTTTGTGGATATCCTCACGGCTGTGGTTCAGCAACGAGGCTGCGGCCGAACCACAGCCTTGAGGATATCCACGAAAACCTGACCGTATTTATTGTGATCAACAATTATATTCTAGCCTCCGTTGAGGACCATTTGGAGGTTTTTGTCACCACCAGCAGACTGTACGTCACCACTGTCAGTCAAGTTTCTGCTGCTAGAGAAAAAATATATCATTTGGGGGCCTAAGTAAATTGTGACGCCCTAAATGAGCAAATGAGCACTGCAGCTACATTTCATGACAAATCACAAAAAGCTACTACTAAAACCTAAACCACCATTCTGACTATAAATGCAAAAGTCTCTGGTTCGAGTCCTACCAGGAACTTGTTGCAGGTCCTTCCCCATCTCTCTCTCTCTCTCTCTCTCCTCGTGTCAACTCTCTGATAAAGACATAAAATGCACCCAAATATATTTTAAAAGTCCTAAATCTGCTTTGTACAGTTTTATTGTTATGGAGAGTCCAATTTAAAAAGTACATTAAAAAAACATTGCACTAGTATGCAAGAGAATAAAACTATGTTTTTAGACAACTCCTAAAAATCATAAAAAAAATAATAATCTGATTTCTTTCTCTGTGTTATCCTTTTTAGATGAGACTATGGGGTGGTTAACATATCTTGGCTGGGAGATCTGAGGGGCCTAATGGTACTATAGGGTGCAAGCAGATATGTATTGTAAATAGATGCAAAACTGTGCAGGGCTTTAAAACACTTTTAATCTAATTCAATATTCTGAAGGGAGCCAATGCAAGGAGGCAAAGATTGGAGTTTTTATGTTCTGTCTTTATGGCTGGACAATAATCTACCAGCAGCAAAAACATTTGTCTGGCAAATTCAAAATATAAGGACATTCATTAGTCAAGTCTGGAGGATATTGGTGTATGTTACTCCAGGTCAGATGGGGTTAGGAAGATAGAACTCTACACTGAAAAAAACTACATTCAACAACTGAAATAATCTTTTTGTAAAGGTTTAAAGCACTATCTGCTCTGTTCTGTGCTGTCTTTGGGGGAAGGTCCCCAGTTTGGAGAAAGCAAAATTAGTGAACACAATACTGACACAACCTTTGTTGATATATGGTTAGTCTCGCATTGCCAGTCCTTCCTCCACAGCGCTTTTAAGGAGGGTCTGGCTAGTCCATACAGCATTCCGCTATAGGAGAAAAACGGCATTTCTTTAAAAGTTCACAAACTTGTCCTTTTTCATGAATATTCACCACCACCATCAATTCCAAGTATTCCTTTTGGCTTGGAATTTTACATTTGCATTCACATGAACTGGGGTACACGCTCCATATTCATACGCCATCTTGAAATACGTTAGCCTGTAAGGGACATACAGGACACACTGCTCTGCCTGTCACGTTTTCGCTGTCACATGATAAACTCACAGGTGCTGCTAATGCTGCTAATGGGTATCGTAGCTTCCCGGCCCGGCAAGTTTGAAGAAGGAAACATGGAGGACCACACGTGTTCATAATCCAAATTTCAGGAACAGGAGTCTTCTTCTTCGCCCAGAAAAAGAAAAAGGATATTGAAAAGAGCAAGAGACCGGCTTTTTAAAACGTGAAGTCTACCGTAGCTGTAAAACTTACTTTGAACTGCGTGGTGTGAGAGAGTTGATTGCGATATATATAATCTCAACGCTAGATGGGAGAAATTCCTACACATTGGACATTTAAACCAATCACAATCGTCATGGGGGGCTGTTACGTGCTGTGTTTTGTTTTGGTTATTAGGGGGGTAACAGCGGCGATAAGCGCCGGACAGCGCCACGGAGCAATCCCAGAAGTGGAACATCGTGGATATAGATTACAGGTTGCTTACATCTCATGCTGGCTCTGCATTTCAAACTTACAGTAACATACAGAACTGTCATGTGGTGAAATTGTTGCCAAGGAGATTTACTGCAATGTAGGCCCATGTATTCCCCCATGCTGGTAATAAGCACATATGTACATGTTAGTTGCATGACCTGGAACCCTCCCTGTTGAAGCCAGAATGAGTGGAAAGAGGGTAGAGTGAAGAGAAGCAAAGTTGTATCATCCTGGGCTATTGCTTATTACATTAATAGGTCCCTAATTCCTCTTTCTTTCAGCGTGGGTGGGCACTAAAATGCATTTTCCAAGGAAGCCATATGTGGTTGTTAGTCTTCAGGGAAGTGGAAACATTAATAGAACCCCTGACCTGCATGGATTTCTATCTCTTAATGAAATATATTGTACGCACAGTAGGGGATGCACTCAGAGTGAAGTGCAACTTTCAGAGTAAAGTGCACCCTTTGGTCAAAGCTAAACATGTTTTTTTTCCATTTAAAGAATTCACCAGTGGCAATTCTGCATCAGTAAAAAATATTATTTTATTGAAATATTCTGGAAGCTTGTCAATAGGATTTTCTGCTTCTGAATATAACATGATTACAGTAAACACATGGGGTAAGTATATAGGCTATGTAGATGGAGGTTTGAATTGTTTGCTTGTTGTTCTGTAGAATGCATTACTCTAAATAAACAATAACATGGCATGAAAAAAATGATAGCTATTCCTCACATTGACCTGGAGTGTCTACTGGACAAGGCTTCACTGTGATGTACGGTAGCTGCATAATCACATCTCCAAACAATTACAAAGTCTGCTGTAAGTGTTTCAGAAACAGTGAGTCTTCAAGCAGCCTGTTCTTTAGCAGCCAGATTGTGTGCTACTCTGTTCATTTTCCTTGTTTTCTTTTCTCTCTCTGTTTCTCTCTCTCTCTCTCTCTCTCTCTTTCTCTCTCTCTCTTGTAAGTTGTATTATACTCTTTATCGTTATAATGATATTAGCAGAAATAAGAAATCATGTAGATAATGTATTTTTGCATTCATATACACAAGTTCTATCAAATATATTTGCACATTGTAAAATAACTTCTTTCAATATGAATTGTAATACAAGCTTTAACAATATGTAGGCCCATGTTAAAACCATGACTATCCATGAAAATGATCAATGCATGCAAAGTATAATGGAATTAATCGATTAAATGAATATGTAATAAATAAATAAAAATAATAATAACAAATAATACAAAAAATAGATGTTTGTCAATTGTTTATAAAGACAGACAAGATGACCACTGAATCAGGCTGGTCTTTTACACCTCTGCTCCAATGATTCACAAGCATTTTTAAGCTGAAAGTCAGTAGCTTATTGTTTATTATGGTTTCTCGGTTTCTCTTATGTACGCTTCTTTTCTCAAGTATAAAAGTGAAAGTAAAAAACACATAAAATATTCCTGTCTATGAAGCAGACTGTCCTCTGATTGGTCAGTATCACTGAAATCTGTGTGGGCGCAGAAAAACCTGTGTCCACCGCTGTCACACTGACTGTGAGACGTCCCAGACTCCACATCTATTGTCTGTCATTATGCCACACTGCATGGGATTAAACACCCGATTATCATCCCAGATGTATATTTTTGTTTGACACCCAACGCCCATGAGATTACTGCACTGATAGCATGTAGGCTGGAGGCCTGAAATAGGAAGGTCACCTTGACTGATGGTAAAATAGATAAATAAAAATGTGTATATCATGCTGCGTAAGATAATGGACTGCTACTGGGCTAATTTCATCCTTACAAAATCCAGTGCTATGGAACAGCATGTTACTCTATTCACAGGTTGAGATCATGGTACATGAATATAACATTTACTCTACATTTCACATAGCCAGTGTGTATGCAAATTTCTCTTCTTGCCTTTAGGTGTTAACTACACAGAAGAGAGTGTTGGATGTCATATCCAACATTTCTTTCTCATCTAGAAAGATAGATAGATAGATAGATAGATAGATAGATAGATAGACAGACAGACAGACAGACAGACAGATAGATAGACAGACAGACAGATAGATAGATAGATAGATAGATAGATAGATAGATAGATAGATAGATAGATAGATAGACAGACAGACAGATAGATGTTCAGAAAGAAAATTAATTTAAATGCACACTTAATTGCTTGCCAATAAGAATAAAACAATGTCCCCAGAGATTTGGAGCCTTGAAACTTGCAAGAATAAAGTGCACATCCCTCACAAATCCTGCAAAGTAAAAAAGCTCCATAGAACCATAGCAATTATATGGCTTGGCAGTTTGACTAGGTATGCCCCTGTGAAATGGTGCTTTAAAATGATGCAATAAATGTCTTTTATTTCTTACACATGCCTACAGCCCCCAAGGTAGTTGCAGAAACACAAAAGGACAGCTGCTCTCTCTATATGCTGATCAATCATAATGAAATATTGCAACAGTCCCTTGTACCATGCAAATGCCAGCCGAGGAGCAAACAGGACACAGGTGGAGTCTGGAAACTCTTCCAACATTTGAAAAATAATTACTAGAGAGCTAGATCAGAGAGAAGACAGTAGAGATGTCCCAAGCAGTTCCTAATAATTGGTTTGGGGGGCCAATCCGTGCACATAATTCAAGGGACTGTCATTGCCGATTAAAAAACAATCCTTTCTTTACTGTCCTGTTTTGTCGTATGACAGCAGGGCTCTTCACTGAGCACTGAGGAAACACCTTTAGATGATGATTTGCTGAGTTTTTAACTCTGACATTGTTACAGGTTGCTCACATTTGATTGTGCCCTCTATCCTCGTTAGATATGTTGAGTATATCAATGTGAAAGTGAAGAAGTCAATTGCGGATTTTATGTCACAGATTTGAGAACTAAAGTAGTTAAGCGTCTAGGCTCAGGATCTATCTTTGACTACACACACTGGAAGCTGACAGCTTTCTAAGATAATGGTAACCATTACATCTTTAGTGTCTCATCCTGTGTCTCTTTTGAATGGCTGCTGCAATTTCTATCAGATGTGAAGGAGACTGTGAAACACTATTCATCTGAAGGCTCCTCAGAGGAAAATTTGCAACTCAAATCATCAGCAGCATTCTCCTCCGGTTCTAAAATATTGTCTCTGAAACGTGTTATTCTACATCATTGTTACAATCTAGTACAAAGGATAATGCTTGTATTTTGGTTCTTTCCGCTCTGAAACTGCACTGCTTGACTGGATAATTATAAATGAATCAGTCAATCATACTTAAATGAAATCAATCAATACAGTCTCCATGACATCTTTGTACAAATAGATCAAATTATATATTCAGTTGCCAGTTTAAGGGGTAGGCTGATACTGATGCATGAAGATTTCAGTGTCATTTTGGAGGCTGTAAATTGTGGTCTGAGATTATTGATATTGACAGGTGTTTTCTAATATATTGACCTTCCTAACTGACATGTTTGAGCTTCTAACATACCAGAATACAACGCACTAGTGGTGTGTGCAATATTTGGTATTGATCTGATACCAAGTAAATACAGGGCCTGTATCGCCGATACCGATACTTTATAATAATTAACATTAAGAAGAGTGTTTTTGTGATTTTACATTTGGATTATTAATACATTAAAACCAAGGACAGAATTCCCATGTGCTTGTATACATTTGATGTGTTACCACTGTATTTTACAGCCTTTTTACAAATTACACAGCTCATTTTCAGCCTGAAAATATAGCCACACAGCACTCCTCTTCTTCTACTCCCTCTCTGTCCTGCTTGTGTGTGTGTGCTGCTGGCCGCCGCTTGTTTGCATGGCTCCACTGAGTCACGTGACGGTACAACATCAAATCACAAGAGGGGGGAGGAGGAGCAAAGTGTGCCTCCTCCGCACTGTGATAGCAGACACAGACAGCCACACAGCAAAAACGTCAGTGTTATTTCATCTCCCATAGTGTCAAATTTAACACTTTCCCTGAGTTTATATAATCCTCACCAGTTCAGAGTTAAATTAACACTTTGGAAAGTGTTAATATTTTAACTCCATAATAGTGTTAAAAATGTAACACTCAGAGTGTTGTTTCTTAACACACTAAAGAGTAATTTTTACACTAAACTGGTGTTATTCCTTTTCACCGAGGGTGTTAATTTCTAACATTCACAGTGTTATTTTATGACACTTTAAATAGTATTTTTAACTCTAAATCGTGTTACTCCCTTACTCTTAAAAGTGTTAATTCAAATCATTCAGTGTTATTTTATGACACTTTAAAGTGTATTTTTAACTCTAAATCGTGTTACTCCCTTACTCTTAAAAGTGTTAATTTAAATCATTCAGTGTTATTTTATGACACTTTAGAGTGTATTTTTAACTCTAAATCGTGTTACTCCCTTACTCTTAAAAGTGTTAATTTAAATCATTCAGTGTTATTTTATGACCCTTTAAAGTGTATTTTTAACTCTAAATCGTGTTACTCTCTTACTCTTAAAAGTGTTAATTTAAATCATTCAGTGTTATTTTATGACCCTTTAAAGTGTATTTTTAACTCTAAATCGTGTTACTCCCTTACTCTTAAAAGTGTTAATTTAAATCATTCAGTGTTATTTTATGACCCTTTAAAGTGTATTCATGACAGTTGTGTGTTCTGAACATGCTTTTTCACTACCAGAAAAAACAAACATTCGATGAATTAATCCTTTTTAATAACAAAAATATCCAAGCACCATACAACTGAACTCTATGCACATTTACAGAGAACATAATGGTACAATATAAAGGCTATCATCTCCACCATAAGCACTTTGTAAGTCAAAAGGCTTATAAATTTGAAGACAGTCTGCTTTCATCACATTTTTTTCATCACTTTCAAACACGTAGGCATGAAAGTGCTCACTAAAATGGTCAACCATAAGCTTGTTCACTATGAAGTAGATCACACTGTTGACTAAAAGTATGTTTTTTATTCTGCAAAACACAGGCATTTCTTGTTCTGTACCACTGCAAATGACTAACCCGGCTCTGTACTCTACCCCGCTGATCTTTACCCAGTTAGTAGAGAAGATGTCTTTTGCTACAGCAGGCAGGACTTGGGCAAACATTTCACCACTTTCCTCATTGTCCACATTAAATGTTTTCAAAGGTCCGTACTCAACATGGTTCAAAGGAGATGTTTCCCAATTGGATGCTATGGACATTTGATGTTTTTTGGCAAGTGATACAGTGATGTTCTTGAAGTTTTTAAGTGTGCTTTTGAAAACCCTGTGTTTTGCCTCAAATCTCATACTCCACATATGTATTAACGGTCCAATTTTTCGAATACAAGACGGGTAATGTAACATAAAATGATGCTTAGGAATCAGGATTCTACCTGGATACAAGTGTTTGAACAAGTCATGGTGTTCCATTATTAAATGCTTCAAATGCACAGTCATGCCTAGTGTAACAGATGGAGAGAATATGATGTTAATTATCTGCAGTAAAAGCAACAGCAAAGTCCAATTCTGGTTTCCTTCTGGCACAATGTCACCAAAAATCAAAGGAATGTTTCTTACCAGACAAAGAGTCTGAATAGAGTTGAGTCCTATATTATTGCCTATACTGTCCAAGTTGACCCTTGTTGGACGATTTTTGCGCTCCATGTAGCCATAGTCAAAAGCATAGATTCGTGACAAAAGACCAGGTTTTGACAACACATTTTCCGAGAGATATTCAAACAGTAACTTTATCTCATACTGAGCCACCCCTTCAAGTATGTCATGCATTATGTCCAAAGGAAAGTTGTAGCAAACATGAAAGTACTGTACTGAGTGCTGTTAAGAGTTGAATTCTTCTTTAGACCAAACACACAAATCTTTTGTGGATCTGATTGCAACTCACTGCAGTGCATTTCAAAAAGCTCTTTTCCATGCAAGATTATCTTTGGGTCATCCTCTTTGTAAACTTTCTGAGCATCATCTTTTTCAATCAAACACAAACGACAGAAGTGACGTCCACTGAAAGACTCTGCAAAACCCGTTATTCCATGCATCCCCAAGTTGTCCCCAGTTATCTGACATATAGTGCCATAGACCTTTTCAGATGAGAAAGGCAAATCAATGCCATCACTCTCCAATATTTTGATGTCATCAATCAGAGGCTGTAAAATAGGATCAAAGCCATATTTTTTCACATTTTCTGTGTGAAACAATGCCACCAAATGGATGTTCATCAATACAGAGTTTAACTTTGGAGGCAGATTTCGGAGGACAAAATAGAGAGCACCAACTTTGTGAACACCACGTTTTGAACCCAGTGGGTTAGCAGTCTCAAAGTCATCATAGTAAAGCTGAATTAGTAAAGAAGTCTGTGTTTTTGAGAACAATGGATGCGACTTAAAATAACTTCCATCACAAAAGTCTTCATATCGGTCTTTTGATACACATGGTTTTGCAAGTAGTTCACAAATATAAGAATTGACACAGATAAATTTAATAGTTTCCAAAATTGGAATGTAAACAAAAGTGTCTTTCACTGGGACCTGATCATAAGTACCTGTATTTTTATTTCGTCTTGTATCAAATCGAACTCCTACATTTTTTTCCAGTGGCTCCACAATTCCCCATTTCTTGTTGAAATTCTTTGTTGAAGTTCATTCTTTTAGTTACAGTATTAAAACTCACAAATGGGTTTTCAAAATTCTCAAAACCCTTTTCCAATGTAGATCTTACAGGGTTATCTTTTGGCACAGCAGACAGTATTTCATGCTTAACATGGGAGTGCAGACCACCAGCAAATTCTTCCAAATCGCGAAGTAATATTAGCGCTATTATAAACATGGAGGACGCGAACGGCGCGAAGCAAAAATGGCCAGTGTGAAGACGCCAAAAGCCTTGTGCAAAACAAACGCGGACGTGCACAAATCATCTTGAACCTGACGACGACGCCACATAAAATGACTTTCATTAAACGTACTAGCTAGCTAACACCGTTAAGCACATTTTATATTAAAACACACTAACGTAATTTTACCGTTTTACAGTTGCTGGACTAACTTAGAGTGTTAAAGAATACATTTATAAATGTCGTTCTCCTTTAAACCGAATCTTCTTGACAGAAATGTTCTCTCACACAACTTAACCGTCTGCAAATTTAAAAAAATAAAAAGCGACGGCGACAACGACCCCACCCCCACTCCCCACATACACATTTTCAGTTAGTGTAGCTAAAACCCTGCTATCGTAATAGAACCATAGTAAATACAATGTTAAGCACTTTTATGACATTTAAACACGCACCGTATATTTTTACCTCTACCGTTAACTACAGTTGATAAATATAAGGAAAAAATGCTAAATTACTTGCTAGCTAACGTTAGCTAGCAAGTCAATTCCATTAATCCACATGTAAGCACATCGACTGAATCACACCCCACTTAACGTTAAAACATGGTTTAAATAACGACAAACAGCCTTTATAAAATGAAAAATGTGATTCTTACCTTTTAAACTGAATATCCCAATCCCACACAGTTTTCTTCTGGGCTAGCTAGCTAAGTTCACTGCCACGGTAAGTGAAGACAAATATCCTGCTCGTCAATGAATGAGCGCGAAAAAAACGGATGTGGAAAGTAACTCAAAATGAGTGTATGCTCCTAACTCCTTGAAATGACGCCCCCCACAGAGCTTTTTCAGCACTGTAAGTGTTAAAATAACACACAAATCAACACCCATTCACTCGGAATAATTTACACTGGGAATTTAACTCATATTAACACTACAGATTTTGCTGTGCAGGTTGCCTCTTTGATGAAACCGCAGCAGTGCATACTGAAGAGAAACTGAAAGTAAAGTATTGATCTTATTACACTGGTATTGATCAATATCAATACCAACGTTGGTGTTGATATTATTGATATTTGGACCGCCCACCACTGCAAGACACAGATTAGAAGCAGCATAATGAGCACTCACTGAAGTCATTCTGTCTAAATGCATGTATCAAATACATTACACACAGCCATGCACCATATGTTGTATGGATTATCAAGTTACTAATTGCAATGAAATACTTTGTCCTTGTGCTCTTTTTCCCTGTAAAGCACTTTGCAACTTTGCTGAAAAAATATTCTATAAAATGATTTTTCTTTATCAGTGTTTTTAATAGTTAGACATACTCACAAATTAAAAACAAAGCAAGGAAAGAAGAAATCCAACAAACAGTCAGTCCTCTGTACAGGCTACAAACAATCACACACTGTCAACTTTTACATTAATCACCAACTATTTTGGTAATCGATTAATCGGTTTGAGTCATTTTGTATGAAAAAAAGGAAAACTTTTCTGAATTCAGCTTCTTAAATGTGAATATTTTCTACTTTCGTTACTCTTCTATGACAGTAAACTGAATGTCTTTGAGTTTGTGGACAAAACAAGACAAACAACTAATCGATTAATCGAGAAAATAATAATAATAAAAACAATTAGTTTCAGTCCTACAATAAATGTGAAATTCAGGAAGCATGGCAGAACCTGGTGCTGAGGGCCGCATAATAACAAATATACATTATTTTTACAGCAAAATAACCACATTAATACCGGCAAATGTCTATACAGACAGTCACAGCAGGCCATTTAGCCATCAGAGGAGCTGACAGAGAAGCTGACAGAGAGGAGAGGGGTGTGTTTGAAGAAGACTCCATGGTGGCAAAGTGTTCAACAACCATGACATATAAATTCCCACTGGACTTGATGTCTTCCACAACAGAGGAGGCCGTTGATATTTTAGTTAGGCTAACAATTCTCTCCTGTCTGTTCCTCCAACCTCTTTTTCTACCGGGTGCAGGTCCAGTTTCATGATAGCGGCCTCTCATCACAATCATCAATCAATCAAGTTTTATTTTTTTGGCCAACCAGAGATTTTCCTTCCATTGCTGCTAGCTTAGAAGTCTGACAAAAGCACTGTAGCTAATGTCTAAACTGTCTCTGCTAATATGATTAGCAACACTAGTTGTTACATTTGGCCAAGTTACTAACCCTTTCATGCAGTCTATGGTGTTAACTATTTTTTCCAAACCATTTATCTTTATCTGCCTTCCTCTGACTTGAAACGGTTCCCTCCATGGCGGTGCGTCCACGTTTTTTCACCACACAAGCTGACACTCATTTCGGACACATTGCAGTCCAGAGGGGGCACTGTTGCATTCAATAAAAAAAAAAAAAGTCAAAGAAAAATGTGGATCAACATCACTGTGCAAATGCAGTAAATGTTATATGACACAATAAAGGGTATAATTTGTTGTTGTTTTACTAAACTGACAGCAGTAGCCTGAATAAAAGAGGTAGGCTGGCTTCCCTTGGCTTCTTGAAAGAAATAACTACACTGATCAGCATTTCAGCCACTGCTGGCTCAGTCACTCTGGGTCACTTGAATTTAGTTTGTGTCCGGTTGACTGTTCACTAGTCATGCTGGTCAATTGGGGAAGTTCATTTAAAAAAATGTACACGTACGCCTATCGCTCTATTTTCATGGAGAAAAGGCTGCTGACCACAGCTCGCCAGAGTCTTCTGTCCTGGGCTTTTTCCTTCCAGCTGTTTCCATGTCATCCCGCTCTGCTTGATGTCTGTCTTGAGGTCCCTTCGCCAGGTGTTCTTGGGCTGGCCTCTTTTTATTGAGCCTTGGGGGCTCCAACTAAGGGCCTGCCTGGCAGTGCTTGTATTTGGGTTCCAGAGTGTGTGGCCAATCCATCCCCATCTTCTTCTCTTGATCTCTTCTTCCACTGGTTGTTGGCCCGTTCTCTGCCAGAGATCATAGTTGCTTATAGAATCTGGCCAGTGGATGCTCAAGATCCGCCCTAGGCAGCTGTTGATGAATGTTTGTACTTTCGTCATTGTGTTCTTGGTTGTACTCCATGTCTCTGATCCATTGAGTAGAATAGGCAAAATGTTATAGCTGAGGATTCTAAGCTTTTAGTTTTTAAGGCTTACTTAAGTACTTAAGTACTTTAAGATACTTCATAACATATCAAACATTTTTAAAGAAAAGAGAAAATGTTACACGTCTTTTTTATTCTTCTACTATGTATTTAAAGAAAAAAAGATCTATAACATTTTCTATAATAAATGAAGTAGAATCTACTTCATTTATTATAGTCTTCAAATCTTGAACAATGAGATCACTGAAAAACAAAAGTACATACCTGTGACTATTGGAAAAAACAGTTCAAATTTCTTTCTTTTTTTCTTTCTTTGTTTTTCTTCTTTTTTGTCTGTGATGGGAATCTACAACTGAGTACATTTATTAACTTTCTCTGTAATCTAAGGTGGCATATCCAACTCCCCAAGAGGCAATAATAAATCTGTATTTGGAAAGAAAACTTGAGATCATAAAATATGCTCGCAAATGCTCCACAATGCTACTAAAAATACTTCTGGGAAATTCTCACCTCGTAAATGTCAAGACCTACAGTATGAACCTTAAATTAATGTAAACATTTCCAGCTCACATATTTCAACAGGGCTGGCAAACTGCAAGCTGGTGTCACAGGTGTGAATAAATAACAAAACTGTATCACAAAATCGACTGTAGCAATGAACAGCAACTGTATTTATCTTGTTGAGTTTGAGCTACGCTTCTGCACCCTTGAGACACAAGATCAGCTACAGGTTTATAGTCACTAAGACTCTGTATTTCAATTCAGGAGTGATGAGCACTAAAAAAACAGTCCAAGTGATATTTGTCCACACCAACGAGCCAACAGAATACTGGCTGCTAATTTCCCCAGAAGGCCTTATCCAGCATAGTTCAAAAGCACGTTGTATTAACAGCCATGACACCTGTCACATACAGTACTTCATCAATTGTCACTTGACAGTTTTCTCCTATTTTGCGCCCTGGTCATGAAATAATGTTCAAACACAATACGGCTTAATCATTAAGCTGTAGTGTGTTCTGAGACAAATTCATTAAGCCTTAATAAATTTGTCTCCCTGGGAGAGTTCAAAGCTCTGATAAAAAAAGAGTGCAATTGCTATTAATTCGCTGGATTTCGTACCTTATATCTGTTGTCCCTTGTCTGTTATTACAGTCACATGCTCTATTTTTAATTGTGCCTTGTCTGTTTTTACCTTTATCTTATAATTTGTGTAACCTTGTAATGGTGTAATACTGTATCTTGGCCAGGTCTCTCGAACAATCTTTAAATGCCAAGGGACTTCCTGGTTAAAGAAAGGTTAAATAAAATATTAATGAACAAAATGTTGGATTCTTTCCCTCATTCCAAATTAAACTGGCTTTGCAGAATTGCAACATGCATCCAAATGTGTAATAAGGCGCAAAACTTTTAATAGATTAAAATGTAATGGCATTATCTTTTAAACTTCCATTTACATTTAATTGAGCAATTGTATTCATTATGGGTCTTGTTTAACACTAAATCAAATTTAAATGATGTGAGTGAATGTACCATTGCATAATGTTATTCAACTTTTATGTGAGGTATGTATATTGTGCATACAGAATATGTGTTATTCATATCTCATGATTAAATAGTATAATTTGCATGCTGTGTATTATTGTCTTGTTTGGGAAATTAACAATGGGGCTAAAGATGGATAATAATCATTACAATTTAGTACTGCTTTGCCTTTTTGTAAAGACATAGGTGACAAAGCCCTTTTTTTCCTTTCAAATTGTGATTCCTTTTTTTCCGCAGGGTTGTGGCCAACAGCTCATTGCTGAGTGTCCAGAGAAATGTCAGAATGCCGACAGGTTGTTATCATCAGTGCCCTTATCTTCCCCTTGCAGGTGCACCAGCACAGAAAAAAACAGCCTGCACATCCCGCCAGTCACGGTTTTACGGCCTACTGCAGCAAACATGTAATTCTATCAGGTGATCAACTCCAGACTCATAAAAGAGCAACATTTAGCACATTCCACTAAAAATAATAAAACCATTTATGTTTTAAACAAAGGGGACACAGAAGTGGTACAGAATTGGTCAAAATTGTGGTGACATGTTGTGAAGTGTTTTTAGTAGGCCTACCTGTTATTTACTTAGGACATTGTGCAGCTATATACAGTGGTGTGAAAAAGTGTTTGCCCCCTTCCTCATTTCCTGTTCCTTTGCATGTTTGTCACACTTAAGTGTTTCGGAACATCAAACCAATTTAAACAATAGTCAAGGACAACACAAGTAAACACAAAATGCAATTTGTAAATGAAGGTGTTTATCATTAAAGGAGAAAAAAAATCCAAACCATCATGGCCCTGTGTGAAAAAGTGATTGCCCCCTAAACCTAATAACTGGTTGGGCCACCCTTAGCAGCAACAACTGCAACCAAGCGTTTGCGATAACGTGCAATGAGGCTTTTACAGCGTCCTGGAGGAATTTTGGCCCACTCATCTTTGCAGAATTGTCCTAATTCAGTTACATTAGAGGGTTTTCGAGCATGAACGGCCTTTTTAAGGTCATACCACAACATCTCAATAGGATTCAGGTCAGGACTTTGGCTAGGCCACTCCAAAGTCTTCATTTTGTTTTTCTTCAGCCATTCGGTGGTGGACTTGCTGGTGTGTTTAGGATCATTGTCCTGCTGCAGAACCCAAGTTCGTTTCAGCTTGAGTACACGAACAGATGGTCGGACATTCTCCTTCAGGATCTCTTGGTAGACAGCAGAATTCATAGTTCCTTTTATCACGGCAAGTCTTCCAGGTCCTGAAGCAGCAAAACAGCCCCAGACCATCACACTGCCACCACCATATTTTACAGTTGGTATAATGTTCTTTTTATGAAATGCAGTGTTCCTTCTACGCCAGATATACTTGGACACACACCTTCCAAAGAGTTCCACTTTTGTCTCATCGGTCCACAGAATGTTGTCCCAAAAGTCTTGGGGATCATCAAGATGTGTTCTGGAGAAATTGAGACGAGCTTTGATGTTCTTTTTGCTCAGCAGTGGTTTTCTCCTTGAACTCTGCCATGCAGGCCATTTTTGCCCAGTCTTTTCCTGATGGTGGAGGCATGAACGCTGACCTTAACTGAGGCAAGTGAGGCCTGCAGTTCTTTGGACGTTGTTGTGGGGTCTTTTGTGACCTCTTGGATGAGTCGTCGCTGCGCTCTTGGGGTAATTTTGGGCGGCCGGCCACTCCTGGGAAGGTTCACCACTGTTCCATGTCTTCGCCATTTGTGGATAATGGCTCTCACTGTGGTTCGCTGGATTCCCAAAGCTTTGGAAATGGCTTTATAACCCTTTCCAGACTGATAGATCTCAATTACTTTCTTTCTCAATTGTTCCTGAATTTCTTTGGGTCTCGGCATGATGTGTAGCTTTTAAGGATCTTCTGGTGGACCTTACTGTGTCAAGCAGCTCCTATTTAAGTGATGCCTTGATTGTGAACAGGTGTGGCAATAATCAGGCCTGGGTGTGGCTAGAGAAATTGAACTCAGGTGTGGACAACCACAGTTATAGTATGTTTTAACAAGGGGGGCAATCACTTTTTCACACAGGGCCATGATGGTTTGGATTTTTTTTCTCCTTTAATAATAAACACCTTCATTTACAAATTGCATTTTGTGTTTACTTGTGTTGTCCTTGACTTTTGTTTAAATTGGTTTGATGTTCCGAAACACTTAAGTGTGACACACATGCAAAGGAACAGGAAATGAGGAAGGGGGCAAACACTTTTTCACACCACTGTATGTATATTTTCGGATATTAGACTTTTAGGATATATCACCTGGAAAACATGAATGTCTGTACATAATTTCAGTACAGATTGGAATTGTTCACAAAATAAGAGGAAACTCTGTTGGTAGCGGAAGAGGAGAATTCAGGGGATCATCAAAGTGATAAGGATTCATCTTTTTTTTTGTCTGTGACCCTCGATATTCCAATCTATTCACTGTGGACAGTTTTTACAGGAATTATTTTTTGTTACAAAGTCGTCACTATAAAAACATTGTTTCTGGAGAGAAAAATCAGTGCTGATGATTTTTTTTAAATGCAATTTTTCAATGCTGTTGCACAAACAAATTTAATTCACCTCCATTTCAGAGATGAATGGTTCAACCTGGGAAAATAATAACTGTCTGCATAAATTGTTCTTTTGTAATTTGGGTGAACCAATATTTTCACTTTTGTTATTTGTAGTTTTTCCAAATATCAGTCTAATTGAAAAAACGACAGGCAAATTTTTTTAAGAGTGAAAAGAAATGTAAAGAACTTATAAAGACAGTAATGTCGAGCCGGCACTGGGCTAAGGGACTCCACTTACATTTTAAGCATCCAAATCAAAGCATCATTATTTGTAAAAGAGATCAAGCAATGTTTCTGCATTAAAATTTAATTCAAACTTAATACAAGAAATGATGGGACCCTTTTTTCTTCTAAAGGTTTGTTTAATCTTCACACACTTGCCAAAAAAAATCTCTTTGATCCTCTTCTCCCCTTTAATCAGGGTAACATGCTCTCATGTCCCCTCCCTTTTCTGTCTCTCATTCAGACTTGTTCTTCCTCACCCCGTCTGTCTCCTTGTACTGGTTTCATTTCTGTTGACAAAGCACTACAGAGCCCCCATGTCTTGTCTTGCCTAATTGGTCCATGTGGACTAATTTGGCATCTAATTACCAAGCTAGTTTTTATGCTTCTGTATTTTCAGGGTCGTGTTTTGCCTTTTGATAACTTTTCTCGCTCTCAAGGCTATATACTGTAGTTGCTCACATTTCAATGAACCATATGAATAATTGTGTATTGTAATAGGTATAAATACAAGTAAAATACAATAATGGCCATGACTTGGAAGCAAGACCTAAATACACCTACAGCAGCATTGGGGTAACAGGAAGACTGTTTTTTTTTCTTCTTTTATTTAATCTATAAATATGTGTGAGCATGTCAAAAGTGATGGATGGTCATTGAGTTGTGGCTGTTAATGCAACCACATGTCCACTGAGACTTGAAATGGCTGAGAGCTTAGATATTTTTATAGCTGACTTAGTTACAGTGTGGTCAGATAATATACTGAAGCAATGTTACAGTACATGTTAATGCATAATGACATTAAAATAGATTTTGGTTTACACAAACAATTTGGAAAAATAATAACAAAAGACATTCTACAGAAAAGATCTACGCTGAAGCTTTAGTCTACCCTTGCCTTAGTCTTATCCCATCTTTTATATTGTTCACTGGTTTGGTTGTTAAATTGCTGGAAATCTTACAAACATTTTTAGTTCGGATCAACTTGATTACCTACCTTGATTAACTTAGGCCTACTAGTTGAGTTTAGTGTGGAGGTATATAACAGGAAACAATATAAAAAAAATAGTTATGCAGAGCCATGGTTTTATGAAACTATTTGCCTGTGTAACTATCTTTGCCAACAGTGCGTATCCCTGCAGTGTTACTGCTTGCATTCACAACACAGTCATACCAGCCTTTTCCTGGAACACAGGCCTGGACTGGCCATCGGGAGCACCGGGGGAATTCAGTGGCCTAGCCAGCTGATTGACCCAGAGTGTCAGACCAGTGTTAATCCTTAGAGACCCGTTGGAGCGCTGGCGATTTCGGCCGACATTACTGTCTTTACGACGATGTAGAATATGAAACTAAACGATCTAAGGAATTCATTGGTACATGGTCATGTCATGCTAACTTGTCGGAAAGTCCGCTATATAACGCTTCAAAGTTGGACAAGATTTTGGTAAGGGAAAAACTGGCAAAGTATTTTTTAAAGGGGTGCCTAGACCTCTATTCTCAAGACATCTGAATGAAAATGGGTTTTATGGGTACCCAGGAGTCACCCCTTTACAGACATGTAGGATGCGAATCCCATGGAGTTTAGGGCAAAAACCATGGAGTTCTTTACATGCAGTATAATAGTTGTGTTATTTTTGCCTTTGTTATTTTTGTCTACATACTAGGCTCCCTAAACCATCTTGGAATTGCATGAATTGGGTAAGACTGGAACACTGAGACTCTCTCGTGAATTCAATGAACCTAGTTGTATTGTGTGTGTGATGTGTGATTTACAGTATGTATGGTTAGTCCCCATACTATAGTAGGCATTTCATTTTTAAATTTTTTTAAAACGTGACCCCGCTGTATAACCTGTGAGCTGCAATGACCTCTATATATTTACAGCTTCCTGAAACTTTGCAATCACAAATTAGAGACCTAGGGCATTCAGGGGATGTGTGGCTGTCCAAATATTCTACTATAATAAGTATGCTGACCATAAGGGGGTTTCTGAGCAGTTTCCAGAAAAGAAGTGCTATATCTATTGGTTTGTGTGCTGTGAATTGGTGTTATGGTGTGTTGTTGGACTTTGATTTATTGTTGTCTGTTAAAGGTGCTCTAAGTGATGTCACGCGTTTTTTAGGCTACAACATGTTTTGTCACATACACTCTTACTATCCGCTAGCTGCCTGTCCCCTGAACACACTGTAAAAAAACAGTCCCTATTGACAGCCCAGGCTCCACAAACGGCAACAAAAAGAAACTGCGCCAACCTGCACCACGAAACATAACAGAGTTCCAGCCAATAACTGACAAGAAGGATTTGGGGGTGGGGGTTGAGGGTTTAGTGCGCAGAAGGGAGGGGGAGGGGACGGGATGAGGAGGTGGGAGGCGCGAGGTAGCCTCCATTTTGTTTATATACTTTGAATGTCAACACTATACATCGCTTAGAGCACCTTTAATGCGATGTATGATTGGAACCCAGCAAGAATAGCCTCTGCTTTGATGAAGCTATGATTGCTAATAAATTAAAAATAGTACGGAAAATGAAAAAAACAAATTGGTATAATGGTTTATATAACAAACAATCACACACAATGTTACATTATACCTACCATACATATGCCTACCATTCTGATAGATTCCCATATTTGTCCATTACATTTCTAACGTGCTATATTTTTAGCCCTCACTGCAACTGTGCCAGGGATGGAAAACTAATTGCATTTACAGTTCTTACTGTAGCCTAAGATCGTTTTGGTGTACTTTTTTGAGTATTTTTAAAAATCAGATTTTTATTTTTTAAATCTTAATTATACTATTGCATCCTACTTCACTACATTTCAAGTCCCATGTGTTATATAATAAAAAATAGGTATAAAGAACAACAATAAATGTGTGCACACCTTTTATTAATCACTGATTTATTGCACCACCCGGCCAGCATGCTAAGTGACCCAAATCAAACACACCCAACAGATGCATGCTGGGTGTGGCTAAAATGCAATGATTTCAGCGTTCAATTAGGAACTTTTACCTTCAGAAAGGTGTGTTAGGCCTTTCTGCTGTTTTTGATTGTAAGCTTCTGTCACGGTTGTGACTGCAGAGTCTCTTTCAGCTCCATTTGAGGAGCGCAGTGGTTCCAGTGACACAGGCTGGGACTATTTTGGCACTGGTTATGTGGTTAAATGGGACAGAGAGACAGTGTGGACTGGATACGCTTTGAGAAATGGATGAGCAGAGAAGTTGAACATGGAGCAGATTGTGGAGGACTTGTTGGCATTGTTCAAGACTCGCACAAAGTATCCAGGTAAGAACAGAAACCTCACTGTGATGGTTGTAACTTTTGTGTGTGTGTGTGTGTGTGTGTGTGTGTGTGTGTGTGTGTGTGTGTGTGTGTGTGTGTGTGTGTGTGTGTGTGTGTGTGAGAGTGTGTGTGTGTATTATTGTATATTGTGGTCTGCCTTGGTGATGCTTTATTGTGCTGTAAAATGTCAGGCTGTTTAATTTCTGTAGCTTTAATAATAGCCTACTTGTTGCAACCGCAGTAATGCCCATAGGTCTTTTTTTATTCGTGGTCGGTCATTTAGTTTAATGGTCTGAGTTTTGTCTCTTTTCTGGTTAAATCTAGCAGTAAGGCTCAGGAAGGTGGTTGTGTAATTGATGTAAGTGATCATGTTGTGTATGTACAGACTGCTAATGTCCATCAATAGATTCATCAATGTTGTACTCTAAATGTGTTCCTTAATGCCAGTAATGTTTGCTCTGAGTACATTTTAACTGACCTACTATTTACTTTTATCTTAAGTGCATATTTAAATGACTTGTACTTGTGTAAAATTTCTTAAAGTGCTTGTACTTTTATTAGTAAAATATTCGAGTACCCTTTCTATCCCTGATAGATTCCCCCTTTTATAAGAAATACTATGATTTCTTTAAATTAGTTTTGACCCTTGTTTCTTTTTCTCAAGTCGTATTAACTCTCTCATTTGTTGGGGATTAGGAAGGTACAGATTAAATTATTAGCAATTTATGAGATGTTTTATCAATATTAATAAAGTTATGAATATGTGCATTGAAGTGCTCATACTATGCTAATTTTCAGGTTCATAATTGTATTTAGAGGTTATACCAGAAGAGGTTTCAAAAAACACCATATTTTTGTTGTACTGCACATTGCTGCAGCTCCTCTTTTCACCCTGTGTGTTGAGCTCTCTGTTTTAGCTACAGAGTGAGGCATCACACTTCTATTCCATCTTTGTTGGGAGTCACACATGCACAGTAGCTAGGTAGTAATGGGCGATAAAAACGATATGCAATATAACGATCCAAAATTGGCTTACGATAGAGATTTTAATTAATTTTAATCGCAATAATGCATCTACCCGCAAAATTTAGAGCCACGAGCTGAAACCGGCTGCAATGCATCATCGTCATCTTGAGTAAACATGGCTGAAAGCAAAACGGAGGAGCTGCAACATCCATTATTTGGACTTGGTTCAGATTTTTTATTTTTTTTAAACCTCTTTTTGTGTGCGTTTGTATAAGTGTGCTCTAGGGCTTTGACTTTTACCCAAAAATTATATTCAAAGTTTGTTTGTTTATTAATATTGAAATATATTTCAATATTTATTAATACAATTTTGACCATTAAATGCCTTTCAGTAAGCCCTATATTTTTGTCAAACTTAAGTTGTATATGTTCTGTCCACTAGAGGACAGCGTATCAGACAATGTCAATAGGCAGACAATGGGCCTCATTCACCAATATCTTCCTAAGTTTTCTCTTAAATATATTCTTAAGAAGGTTTCTAAGAAAAGTTTACGCCGGATTCATGACGTGTTCTTAAACAGCAGATTTGTTCGCACCTGTGTTCTTAGGATTGATGAATCCCACGTCTTCGTAACTGAAAGCACGTGCCAGTTGTTCCTAATTAGCATAAGAAAACGCCCCAAAAATTCCCATATACATGACACTTCCTGTGCACATCCTGGGAGACAGGTTGTCGGAGCCGCGATGGAGGAAGTACTGAATCTCAGTACTTAAATAAAAGTACAAATAACCAGAGACATATTTACTTTAGTAAAAGTAGAAGGTGTCCACAACCACAAACAAGGCCTGGCTTTTAAGAAAAGTTCCTATCCTAACCATGAAACGGAAATATGTTGTTAGAATCGGAATGCGGTTGGTTTTATTCATGGATGTATTTCATTTTCTTTAACCATGCAAGTAAGCAAATAAAGTGTGTGAAGCAGCGCAAATGCGGAGATGTGAAGAGGTCCAGCCAAATAAATAAGATATGAACGCGTCTTACACAGCCTGGTGGAGGAGTAAACGACGCTGTGGAGAGAAATAGATGGCAACTTTGATTTAAAAACGGGAATAATAAAAAAACAATTGTTTTCATTTTCACTTTTACCGGAGGCTGTATTACCGAGGGTCAACGGCGCTGCGCCCGGGCTCTGGAGCACCGGAGCCGGCCTTGGATCAGCGGTGCCCCATATATACAGTATCTATGGCAACAAAACTTCACTGGTGAGACAAACGTGTGACGGTCAGGAAGACGTTTTGGCAGGGGGGAAACTGATCAGAAAATGTAACGGAACATTGTAGAAATGTAGTGGAGTAGAAAGTGTAGATAATTGCTGCAAAATGTAACAAAGTAAAAGTCAAAAGTAGGCTATGCACTATTGAGTTTACTTAAGTAAAGTACAGATACGTGAAACATGTACTTAAGTACAGTTACGAAGAATTTGTACTTTGTTACATTCTACCACTGCATTTCGGCCCTATAAATAGCGATCAATCACCACAAAACGCAGGATTTAATCAGTTTAACCTGTTAACCCCCACCGGCCCGCCGACGGGCCGGTGGGGGGTTAACAGACGTGTTCTGATGTGTTACATAATAGTATTTAACCACAAAAGTTCAAAACTTTTGTCAATATGGACATGCTGTATATCGTTTGATTCGTAAAATTCTCTGCAATTGAATCATTCAGTTCATTTTACTGAAATCATAAGCACCAAAGCATTATTCATTATCTTAGTGCTCATGCTATTTGAAAAAAAAAAAAAAAAAAAGAAAATTATGATGCTTCCCTACCTGTACGCTGTCCTAAACGCTCAATCCTCGTCCATTCCTGGTTTATATATATTATATATAATATATTATTATATTATATCCTCTAGTCCGTAAGTGTCCACAGATCAAAAGGATAACAAGGTTTTTTCACAAGAATTAATCCAGGTTATGAATATTGTCCTGTAGAACCCATGCTAATTGTCCGCTAACTGTCTGCTAACTTCATTAGCCAATCTCGTTCCGTCTGAAATAATATATTTCTCCTTGCCCTGCACCGTGTTGCTGGGTATAGTTGTTTTCCTCAGGTTGCTGCCTACACAATGAAATTATCCCCACCTTTTTCTGTTAAGTTTTCACCCCGGGACAACCCCGGACACCCAAACAAGCGCTCCCACTGTGGAGCGTCAATGCGCTGCGTCATCTCTCTGAGCAGCCATCTTAGAAAAAGCTGTCATTGGCTATCAACACGTCAATCATGGCAGTTGTAGCCAATCACATTCCCTTTCCAACGGTATATAGCATGATAGGAATATCCAATGGGAACCAGTCCAAATGAATGGGTAACAGACCTAAGCCCCGCCTCCCAGAGCCAGCATGCGCATACATGTGATTTATGAGAAAAAAATATGATCAACAGTGTTTGAATGAATGCAAAAAGGTTTTTTAAGTCATTTTAAGTATTTCGTATGTTTTTTCTAATAGCATAGAAGTGAGTAAAAGCATTTAGCAACATTTGGTCACTTGGAGAAGTTTTGGAGAGGTTTTGGCACACCGGTGACACTTGTTATACCAAATACTGAAAACTCCCTAGCTCCCACTAGGTTAGGACTAGAGTTCTGAAACTTTATATAGGTCTTCTCGACAAGGTGTAGAAGGTTTGTGTTGTGTCCTGCATAGTGTGGCACAAAGTATTTTTTTGTTATTTTTTTTCAAAAATTACGTTTTTTTAGACCGGACCAAAATAACTATTTTGAACCATGTTTGAACTGCTGTAGTGTATGTTCTGTTTTAATCACATGCTAATCAAGCACATGTCTATAAAGTAGAAGAAATTAGGTTTCAAATGATGCCTCATACATGTATTTTGGCCTTACAGTTCTTCTGTTATAAGCGTTTCCCTTTGGGAATGAGAAATAGGCGAAAATCAGGCAAAAGAGGTGGATGTTAACAGGTTAATTGCTGATAATATGATTTTTCATCAACAACTGATCAGAAATACATTACAGTACAATACTATCATTGTAAACGACAGTAGAATTAAATAAAATGCAGTAAGCAATCATTTGGAGCAAATTATCATCACTCAAATGTGCGTAAGAGTGCTTTTCAGTGTTCGTAGATTTCGTTCTTAGCTAAGAACAAATCCAAGTTAAGAAAACATTAGTGAATGCCAGAATCTTCGTAAAAAAGTGCGTAAGAAGGGTTTAAGAACACATTTCTTCGTAAGAACGGTTGGTGAATGAGGCCCAATGTTTTCAGAAGAAAAACACAATTATTAAAATTGTTAATATTATTAAAAGTCAGACCCTGGATTAAACACAAACCGTATGCGTTCGACAGGAAGTTTGGAGCTTTCACCGTAGCCTAAGTAAGGTGTCTGACATTTATACTTGTGCGCTGGTGTGTGCGTTGAGCCGGCGTGTGTGTGTGTGGGGAGTGTGTGTGTTAGAGTGAGAGGGTGACGGTGATTACCAATAGCTTCAGAGCGAGTAGCGACTCTAGAGTCATAGTGAGAGGAACAAAGCGTCTCCCCTGTTCTTTCTGACCACGGTGAGACATCTATAGCAGGAAAAGTTAACCCTCTCCTTGATTTCACATTGTTTATGGAGAAGGAGAACCAGGAAATGAGTCGGGGGAAATGCAAGCCACGGCCGAGCGACGTGTAGTTACATTTTGAAATGCGTGAAAAAGCCTCGGAATCTGAATTGAAAACGTTTACAAGCAAACACATTAAAAAAAATAATGCCCATAACAGTTTTGAATATAAAAAGCTGCCTAATATTCGTTCAAATATCATTATTTTTATTAACAAGACAACAGTTTTCATTTCATTAAGAGAACAAAATGTTTAAAACCAAATGCGTTACATAAGCTGCAGGTAAGAAACTTTCAAATATGTTTTTATTTAAAGTATCTGTGCATCTTTGCCTAATACTGAAAGTATTTTCAGTACAGTGTCTGTTCCTTAACTAAAAATACACCAGTTTTTCCTGTTCTCTGCATCTTGGGTGGCATTTAAGAACCAAGGACGTAAACAAACTAAGTGTAGTGCCTTTTAGAATGGTTTGCACTAAAGGAAAGAAACTAGGGCTGTCAAACGATTCATTTTTTTTAATCGCTGAATTTCTATAGTTAATGGCGATTAATCACATGTTTTATCACATGATTAAAATTCTATTATTTTGCATTTCAGAACTGTTTTTAAGTGCATATTACCAATGGAAAGCAATTCTTACCAGTGTATATTGTTTGGGAATCAAATAAATGCAAAGAAATTGACTTTATGAACTTGATTTTAAGATTTGTATTTGTTTATTATTTATTTATTTACTGTAAACAAAAGAAAAATGTGTGAATCTAATCATACATTTGAATCTAGAGTCAATATTAGGGTTGGGTATTGTTTGGTTTAGATACCGGTGCTAAAGCGGTACTTTTAAAAAGGTACCGGTGCCTTAACGGTGCCTGAACCGATACTTTTTAAGAAAGTAAAAGAAGAAGAAGGGTACCAAACAACAGTTGGCGACATTAAAGAACGGCTTGTTTATTGCTAAGGCCATATGGTCAAAATTAAATAATTTAATAATAATGTAATAACTATAACAATAACTTATTTCACTAGTAAATAGCTGTTTAACGACAAAAACAACCACCAGATGGGAAAAGGGCATTTAACAATAACTTTGAATGCACCACGATGCTGTAGGTTACCAGTTTCATTGAACGCACCGTCTGTGTTTTTCCGACAACGGCAGCTGCAGATTGTTACATTCCGGTGTAGGAGACGCTGTATTAAAAAAAAATAATAATAATAATGTTTGTCCTTTTTAGCAACACCAGGTGTTGCAGTGAGTGACAATGAGAAGTGGGTGACCAGAGTATTTATATCCCCGGGCACGGACTCCTGCTGCGTTCAGGGACCCCGGCTTATAGGGAATCAGAGTTCTTGAAGGTGACATGTAGATGTAAACTTAAACTCCTGTAGTTTTTAAGACCTCCGGCCATCTTTTCTCATGGAAGTGTGACTTTGTAGGCTTTTACAGTTGCATGGAGGCCACGTTCTCTTTGTTTGAAAAGGTCGCTCAGGCCGCATGTGGGACATGTGGCTTCCTTTGTCTCAGAGGTGACATGCTCTGAGATCTTTTTGTTTAAAGATAGTGTTTTAACCACACTGCTCAGTTCCAAACACATTGTAATCAACTTTTGGAAACTTTCATTTGTTCTATTATCTTATACTATATTAAATATATAGGCCTAATCATGTACAGTACCAGTCAAAAGTTTGGACATGCTTTCTTATGTCAAACTTTTGACTGGTACATTATATTATCATATACATGATTAATGCATTTAAACAGTTACAAAATCTCTGCATTTTAGAGCCTTTTAATGAAAGCATACCAATCAATAAAGAAAATGAAAATGACAGCTTTTTGAAAACCATTTTTCGCATTAAAGTTATTTCAAGGACACTTTTTTTTCTTTTACCAACTTTGTTAAATAGACTAGATTTTTTAAATCCTTAGTCAAAAGCTATTATCAACTTTTTAATTACAGCACTGCAGTTGTAATTTGGTGGGGAACTTTATAGAATGATTTGGTGTTACAATAGATAGATGTAACCCATAAGTATCTGTGAAAAATCAGACCACACACCTTCATCAGTGTGACATAACGCCAGAGATTTAGATTTATATCCTGCCTGTCCCTTACGGGATTAACAGGCGTTGCTACTCTTACACATTTGGTCAGTAAGTTACATAAAATTACTTTTTCCCAAGGACAACCAGGAAGTTTATGTTTCACAGCAGCCCCTGAGAGCAGAGAGGAGTTATGATACAAATCCATCAGCTGATGATAAGGAGGAAAATATTGTGTGGAAGACTTAGGGAATAAGAGCGTTAGTGGAGTACTTACTTTTTCTGTCAGCAGAGATGGGAAGTAACAAAGTACAAATACTTCGTTACTGTACTTAAGTAGATTCTTTCAGATATTTTTACTTTACTATTTATTTTATTGGCGACTTTTTACTTTTACTCCTTACATTTTAACAACAGGTCGTCTATCAGGAGTGAATGTGAGTGCATGTCGGAAAATAGCGCGGACACGCGCCTCACACCGCAAGCCACACGGAGAAACAAATGAGAGAAAAGAAAAAGACACAATCTGTCCGGAGGATAATCAGTTAGATAGTGTGTGAGCGTCCTTGAGAACTGTAAGTCGTATAACTTATGTTGTCAGTTAATTTAAGCCTGTTGTTGTATTGGTCTATAGTTCTTGCAAACTTAAAGTAAGTTAGCTAGTGATGTTGTTGTTTGTGTTCTTCACCTGTTAGCTAAGTTGCACGTTGCTTGATCTTATTAAAGAATCAAAAGAGAGAAGTTGTCTCCGTCCGTGTTTTAACAGACACCTGGGGCCAAGTTGGAAACCAGAATCAGCTTTAAATACAGTCCTAATCTAGTCCTCATTAACACGTTTCAAATCATTTCACTGGAGTTACCGTTATTATTTTTCGCGTCATCAATACCGAATTCAATCTAATTGATAATATACTGGACTCACCACTACAAGACGACTCGACAGATTCGGCGGCATACATTTTCGGCAAATCCTTGCAGCATGATGGTGGTAACGTTAGCACTAGTAGTATGGATGGCGACATGAGAGATCCCAGAGATTCAGCAGACAAGCAGCAAGACATTCCCAATCATCCTTGGCCTTATCTGAGAGAGCTGTTTAGGCATCAAGAATGACTCCTGGCCAATGTGCTGCTCTTAAAGTATGGGGAACTTCTTAATTAATGTCTATTTAGTAATTCATATTTAATCCTTTATTTTCTTTCCAGAAGCCATATTTGAGCACACACACGTACCCGTACATGTAGATTCCTTTAAATGTTAAGGGGAAGATTAAAAAATGAGAAACTGGATCTGTGAATTCTCACAGAATCACAATTTATATCTTGCTACTCAGTCAGAATCTTATTTACCTGGAGTCCCAGTCTCTGTCACAATAATCATATATGTGATGTTTTAGGCCTTGGCAGACATCCATTTAAAATGTAGGCAATGTCATATAAAGAGCCTTTTTTCCATGTCCACTGAAGTTTCTCAGCTTGCACTCTAGTAACATTTGTGTGGTCCAGGTAGCTTTGCATAAAAAATGGTTGTCATTCGCAAGGCTACTTTTACTTTTATACTTTAAGTACATTTCCAAGCCTGTACTTTGTTACTTTTACTTGAGTAAAGAAGTTAAATCAGTACTTCTACTTTTACCAGAGTATTTTTTAACACAAGTATCTGTACTTCTTCTTGAGTACGAGAAGTGAGTAATTTTGCCATCTCTGTCTGTCAGCATGTTCTATTAGAGACCAAGGGTGTTTTCACACCTGTAGTCCGTTTGCTTTGGTCCGAATTAGTTCGTGAGTTAGTAAACTTGGAGAAAGTAAATACCGGAAGAAGGTCCTGTGTTCTGGTCTAGTGGTCAAACCCGCTTATTTCATTAAAATTATCAGACATTGTTTCGCAAGAGACGTTACTACGTCTGCTCTGGTCACCGAGACTTTGCTCTGCACTGTCGCCGTCTGTCTCCAATTTTAGCGGCAGCTGGTTTGACCATGGAGATACGAGTGACGGATGCCGAGCTTGACCGCAGTCTATTTCTGTGATAGAAACACTGCAAGCTGACAGGAGACTACAGGAGACATTAGCTCAGACTTGCGGAGTATGTATAGTCGGTGTGGTTCGAGTACGGATCACGTTCTCAGCTCAAGAGTTTGATTGCTGCATTCTCACCTGCCCAAACAAACCGCAACAGTGGGGCAAACGAACTCTAGTTTGATTCAACCGAACTAAAGGCTGTCGGTGGGAAAACGCCTCAAGATCACATAGACATACAGTATACAGTGTGTGACACTGACAGATAAGCTGCACTTTAAGTTGTTTCTCTTCATGGTTAGTGTTGGACAAGCTGCAGTTTGTGCCTCACATGTTTTACCATACCTTAGCTCTGTGGCTCAATTGTAATGCCAGTACATGAGAGGCACAAACTGGGGCTTTTTTTGGACCAGTATAGAACAAGGAAATTGTCTAAGTGGGTCAGTACAAGATTAATTGTCAAACAAATGGACATATTTAGAAAACACATGTAAAGTATTAGTCTGTTATGTAATGTCTGTATGGACATGGGAACACTGCCTGTGAGTCCATCAAAGAATATTTTGTTACCAAAGGGTGACTTCAATTTCTTACTATAGTTTGCGATGGACCATTATGTCATGCTGATCACATCATTGTGTCATTTTTGTAATTAAAATTTACCACAGTGCTCACTTTTACTTTTGGCCTTTTATTGATCGTATCATATATACAATCTAAACTGGGTCATATCAATTTTTTGGCTTTTAAATAGGGCTGTCAAACGATAAATGTTTTTTTAATCGCTAAAATTTCTATAGTTAATAACATGTTTTATCACATGATTAAAATTCTATTATTTTGCATTTCAGAACTGTTTTTAAGTACATATTAACAATGGAAAGCAACTCTTTCCAGGGTATCTTGATTGGGAATCAAATGAATGCAAAGAAAGTTACTTTATGAACTTGACTTTAAGATTTGTATTTGCTTATTATTTATTTACTGTAAACAAAAGAAGAAGAAAAAAAAGAAGGGTACTAAACAGTCAGCAACTTGTTTATTGTTAAGGCCATGGTCAAAATTAAAGATTTAATAATAATGTAATTACTATAACAATAACTTATTTCACCAGTAAATTGCTGTTGAACGACAAACAACCACCAGATGGGAAAAGGGTATTTTACAATTACTGTGAATGACCCACGAGGTTACCTGTTTTAAGTGAACTGTGTTGTTTAATTCCGACAACGGCAGCTGCTGCGCAGCAGAGCAGACTGTTACTGGGGATTTCCACTGCATGCGTAACAGATGCGGACCGGCTCCGCTGCGTGTCTGCTGCGTGCTCCGCCGTCCGTCAATACCCACCGGGTCCGGATTTGTTGCGGAACGACTGCGGCCGTGACTGACAGCTGTAGTCACGAGGACCCACAAGTTCTCGCGAATTCAGGTAGAATAGAACCACAAAACCAACAACAGTTTGTTTCCATCCAGAGGAGTAGAGGGGAAACGACGCTGTGCTGTGTTCTGAATTGCTGCGGAGCTCTCCCTCACCCGTCAAAAATGGAAGCCCTGCGTATCTGCTGCGGAGGGCTGCGGACTGACGGAACTGGGACGGAATCGGGACGCAGACGTTCTGCAGTCTGTGGAAATACACAGATTGATTTTAATGGAAACCTAATGACTCCGTCGACGTTTCGGAGACGTTCCGCAGATGTTCCGCATCCAGTGGAAATTGCCGGTTACGTCCCGGTGTTGGAATCCTCTACAGTGAAATACAGTCACACTTTATACTGTTTAACGTTAGCTGTCAGCATTTTAGCCGTTTTTAATCCAGCTGCTAGCTAAAGGTAGGCTAACGTTACATGCTGTCAGGTGTAGTGTAAAGTCAGGCACCGAAATTTTCATTCTTATTCGGTCTCGTTACTACCGTTTAGGTCGGCACGTTTCGGTACCCAACCCTACTTACCAGAGTCAATATAATGTGCAGTAACTTCTAAATAATTTTGATTACTCACTGACGTCCAGTGATCACTGGTTGATGAGACAGCGTTTGCACTTTGGTTTCAATAACAGGTCGGCGAGTAGCACTCTTCAAAATATGCTTAGCTCGTAGGTGGTAGCTCAAGCTTGACGTGCTTCGGTGATATTTTAATTCGGCTTTACACAATGTGCATATGGCTTTCAACTTGTCTACGAGCCGTCCGGGAGTTCTGGAAAATAAAAAACGCCATTCAGAATTGTGTTGCTGCTGCATTTCTCCATCATGCCTGCAGCCTGCAGCAGGAGGATGTGTTACGAGTAGACCTGTGTGAGTCGTGATTCACTCAGATCTTTAACCAGAGTCTTTAAATTGACTCACGAATCACGAGTCTCTAGCATCATTAACCTGGTTCAGTTGAGTCCTACTACAATTAAATCTAAAATGATAACAGCGCCACACGCAAACCTCTTGCAACATTAGCTTCTACTATTCCTAGCCATCTTAGCTGCAAAAAGCTGTATAACTTACAATTTCGTAGGCAACAGCAACTCCACAAGTCAACTCAAGCGCCTGAGTGAGCAGAGAGACAGTTCCCGACCCGCAGACTCAATGCCGGAAGCTCGCAGACAATTCACTTGAGAACTCACGAGCCCTCGATGACTCGTGCGCATAGACAGTATATAATGGACCAATAGACCCCGTTGCGCTGGACGGAGACCAGTGAAGGCCATTAGAAGCACTTTCCCAGTGATCTCTTGCTTTACTGCGCAGCTTCCAACTGAGAGAGACAACGTAAATGTGACGTGAGCAACGTGTCTGAAAGTTGGAAGTCTTCTGGTAGCTGTGCCAAGAGAAATCTCAATCATTCCCAATCTTACAGAGACGGAGAGTGTAGGTATATGTAAGGAGATAACATAGGCACAGGCTAATTATTGCTAACTAAAATGCTAGTTAACATTAGTAATTAAACCTAAACAGCTCATGTAAGTCGAAACTGCCTGTGAGATTCTCCTGTACTATATGGTAATTCCTCTACTATGTGACGCAATCGTTAGCCTATTTTTAACAAAAACGTCTGCTATTGAGCCATAACGTGAGATACAAGGTAATGGAGCCTTTTATACATTGTTGTGTTTCTTTAGAAATAATCAATGGACAAATAGTCTTTAAACACTTCAGATGTAAAGTTATTCACTGTCAAGTGACGTCAAAATGAATGCTAGTCAGTGGAATGCTAACGGGAGGTGATCTCTTTGTAGCATCAAAATGGCACCATTGGAGATTTGAGTCCTGAAGCGAAGCTTACCCCCTTGCTCGTGAGTTGTTGGTGGTTCATGAGTTGTCGATGACTCGTGAGTTCTCGCGGGAGTCAGTAAATCCCGCAAATCGGCTGAATCAGCCGGCTACGTTGTCATGAGTGGATCTGATTCAGACGAGTAAGCACAGCGAGCAAGTGAGGTCTCTCCTTGAGCTCAGGGTAAAGCAACTCAACAACAAAAGCCATTCTTTCACTTCTGAAATAACATACAATGTTCTGCACGTAGCCTAGCTAGGCCTACTGTAGGTTTGGTGTATAAATGTTGTATGGTCTAGTATGTTAAATGCAATTAGGTTGAGCAGACAGTCCGAAACATCACAAGCTCGCCTCGGCTTGGCTCGCAGACAACTCACGAGTTGTCAACAACTTGCGAGCCCTCGATGACTCATGAGTTGTTGATGACTCGTGAGTTCTCTCGGGAGTCAGTCCCGTGAATCAGCCGGCTACATTGTGATGAGTGGATCTGATTCAGATGAGCGAGTTATGCCTCTGCTTGAGCTCAGGGTAAAGCGAATTCACAACAAAAGCCATTCTTTCACTTCTGGAATAACATACAATGTTCTGCACATAGCCTAGCTAGACCTACTATAGGTTTGGTGTATAAATGTAGTATATTAAAATGCAATTAGGTTGAGCAGACAGTCCGAAACATTGTAAGCTTGCCTCGCCAACAACTCACAAAACTGTATTATTCAAATACAGATACACATACACATTGAAAACATTAAATGCATACATACAGTACATACATGAAAAAGGGGACATGGAATTTACATTAAAAAGTTTGTAAGTCATTGTAAATGTTCAGAGTCCAGATGGATTTCTTTGTCAGTCCTATTAAAGTTAGAAAATATAATTCCATGTAATTTTTAAATGAATATTCGGTTTTCTTTCAGACCATTTACATTTATGGATATAACGTTTTCCAAATAAAATTAAAAGATTCTAAATGAAAACATGGCATTTTATCCTAATCAAAAGCTCGCCTTGGATGTAGCATACAATACTGACTCAAGTGATTCAAGTGACTCGTACAACCCGGATCAGTTTATTGAGTGACTCAGAATAACCCAAATCCTAAAAAGGAATCGAGTTTGCCAGGCCTAGTTACGAGGAAGTATGACAGCTTGATGATGAGTAACGGTGCGGCAAAGGGTCAAAATAGTAGCCTGTTAGGCACGACGTGAAGCCGAGTGAAGTGAAAATAAATTAATAAGGCAGCATGTGATTAAAAAAAATTAACGCCTTATGTTTAGCCCTAGATTGCGTCGAGATTAACGCGTTAATGCTGACAGCCCTACTTTTAAGATTTTCCACGCCATGTTTACTTCACAATTACATTAGTAATTACACATACAGTCAATTGGTCTGAGAGTGTGAAAATATTACACGTAAGAGTGCCATGGAAATCTCAGTGTTGGTGGCACTGCTGTAGTAGCTATTTGGAAACGTGGGGACATCTAAGCTGTAGTATGGGGGTGGTGCAGGGGATATGACTCATGTTTTTGGTGTGGGAGACCTGGGTTCGATTCCCACTGCAATACATGCAATATGTCCCTGAGCAAGACACATAACCCTTAGTTGTTCCAGAGGCATATGACCTCTGACATAAATAGCAATTGTATGTCGCTTTGTATAAAAGGGTCCGCTAAATGACATGTAATGATAAGACTGACAACACCAGCATTTTCAGATTCCTACCCCCTCTGGGGAGCCTTTTTCCAAAAATGATGTGTGAGTAAAATAGTGGCCTTGTGTGGACATGGCCTGAGGCTGGAGTGTATACTACTAACTACAGCTAGATCAAGAAAAGCAATATCTACTGTTGTTATTGGCTCTTGTTCCCATTACTCGTGGTGATGTTTTCCTGCTGAACAGAGGCCAAATGTCTTCCCTGAAAATAATGCAATACTAGACTGTACCTGTTAACACTAGGGTAATGCAAGTCTTTGGCCTGTGTACTGTATATTTTGTGGAGCTCGCAGTTCTAGGGCAAGCCCCATGAGATGTGCCATTTGAAAAGATGCTTAAGTTCAGGAAGCTGGCAGTGGAGTCAAAAAGCAAAGGTGTGTGTGTGTGTGTGTGTTTGTGTGTGTGGTGGGGTTAAACTGTTCAAAGTAATCTTTGAAATAGGGCATTAAGAGCATTTCTTAAAGCTAGTTAGGATTTCTCCATGGCGATTTTATTTATTTATTTTTTTTGTTTCCAGAGGCTACTTTTACTGCAGTGGGGGCAATGACATCAATAACAATTGTAGTTTTAGAACTGAAATTATCCACAGCATCATTGAATGAGACCCCCGCAAGGTAGGGTGTAGAAAAGAGTATGAATAAATAATTCACTGGTGTTTAAAATGATACACCATTTTCTGATTTACTCTGAACATTTGTGTGCATAGACTCATCGCAAAGAAAACAGAGGAATGATAAGAAAAGGGCAACATTAGTTATCACAATATAAGAAATGTTAAGATCCTTGCAGATGTGCCAGATGTGCCAGAGTGTGCCCTTTATTGTGTGTGGGCTCCGTCACATGCTGAGTCAGTCCATAGTTATCCAGAATACAACCGTTCTTTAGTAAAGTTCACTAGTAACATGAATGTTAAAATCACCAACAATAACTACACAGTCAAAGTCAATGCAGGTGATACAGCAATTCAAAAGTTTGCACTGTATTTATGTGGCTAGCAGCAGATGTTTAAGAAAATGGCTTGACATAAGGAATTCAACTGAAGAGCAACATATTCAAAAGAAGCTAATTTTTTGATAACACTTCTGCCTGCACTTGGTAGAATTATTAAACCAATTGGCAACTCCACCGTCTTGCTAATTCACCCAAGCTACGTTCACAAAACTGAAGTTGGAAGGGGTTGACAGTGTTGTAGTACTCAAGATTGTTCTTGGTCTCGGGACCAATCTCGAGACCACTTTTTGAAGGTCTCGCCTCGGACTCTACTGCATTTTTACTCAGTATTGTCTCGGTCAGATAAAGAGGACTCTGGATTTTATTATAAGACCGGTCAAGACCACAACTGCCTTTTTTTAAATTATTTTGTCAAGGCCTTTCTCGTGATACACTTATGGCAATAAAAGAGATGACTTAAGAAGAATATTAATTTGTGTTTTTTATGGGAATGTGGCTCATTCAGATCAATTTGAGGAGTGCCTATGGTTAGTTTCCACATTTGATCGTGTGTAACTCACACACGTCTGGTCTTAGTCTTGACACGTTCTCGATACACTGGTCTTGGTGATGACTTGGTCTCAGTTTAGGTGGTCTGGTTATCTCTGGTTATCTCGGTCTAGCCAAGTTTAAGCATAAACATATAAAACCAAGATAGTGCTTGATAATTAAATAATTAATTAAAAATGATTTGCCTGCCATATACATGGTGTATAATTAGGCAAAGTTAAGTGTGTAAAACTATTTAAGCCTAGTTTTGTGACAGGACTGAACGACTGGGTGACAAGGATATACAATTATATTACAAGACATTGATATCATATTTGCAGAAGAAGGTTAGTAGAAGTGGGGCAAGGACCCTGTCTGTCCTAGCCATCTCCTCTCTTGTCTGCATTGATGCCAGGCAGATTTAATTGGTCTTGATTTAAATGCAGATGACTCAAGATGTGTCAGTGCAGCTTAGTGGAATCAATTAACATCACATCCAGTTCCTTAATCTCTGATCTTAGTTTGTTAGAGTTACCCCCAAGAGGGGAGGTGGGGGTGGACTGATGAGTCAAACTTTTGGTGACCTTGCTGGCCTTATCAGTCTCGTCAGCCTGGGCAGGAGGGAGCTGTTCTCTCTTTTGTCATCCTCGTTATCAGCAAGGTTGGTGTTGCAGAATGTGTTTGGTTGGGGTAACTGTGACCGGGGGGGTGAATTTAATGCCAGCGTTAACCAGTGCTGCCATTTTATCAGCGAATCCCAAAAGGGGTGAGGCAGGGGAGAGGAGTGAAGGCAGGAGGAATTAGGAGACTGATCCATGAGCTGGTTGTCAACACGCTGACATTGAGACTGTGATGTTTTGCCTTTGTGGCGCAAAGGCTGCTGTGTGTCAGGGTGTATCACCTTAGGCCTGGCCAATGGATGTCGCTGACAGAACCAATAAAAGTTTGTCAGTACTTTTGAACTCGGGATCTGTTTGGGTGTAGGCCATCTGGCCTGAAAAGATGAAGCTTCCCCAGAAGAGTTAGAAGTTTTCAATAGGGTTGATCCCTTTCAGACTACTGCAGGTTTTGCTGAGCCATGTGTTGAGTACTTAGACTCTGCTAAACCTGTTGATACCTATTTTGTTGACCGCTGGCAGTGATCCACTAATAAAAAAAAACAAAAAAACAAAAACTGGGCTTACTGTTTGTCCAGACAATTAAACAATTCAATGAAATACTGCATTAGCACTTCAGATTGCTCTTTACAAACATCATTGGTCCCCACACGTAGAATTATTTGATTAATTAACGTGTTTACTAATCATTTAATTTTATCTTTTATCTTTTATGTCACAGACAAAAGCATCTAGGAAGAAATACGTTGTGTCCCACAACAGTTACGGTTTGAATCATCTCTTTAGATGCGCCCCCCCCCCCCCCGATTATCTCTGAGGGTAGATATCCCACAGCACATTTCTTCACTGGTTTCATTTCAGTGGGTCTTGGGAAAGTTATTGTGTCATTTATAGAAAGCTGTCCGTTTAAATCTTGTCGAGGTGAATTCTGATGAACTAGCTCACCGGCAAAAGACATTGACAGAGTGTCGTGAAGTTCAGAAGACTTCTCCAGTGTGAATATCCAATCTTCTGTAACAATTTATGACAGTCTGTCCACTTCATTGATTCTGATGAGCAGGGAGGCATAGTGCAGAGCAGAATTCTGTCAGTAGTCCACTAGGGCTGTCAAAATTGGCAATTTTCCTTCTAAAAAACGCATAGGTTTGAGAATAATCAAAATCAGTTTTTGCGCAATATGTCCATAAGAGGTAGCCTAGAAATCTAGACGCACCCTAGCGACAGCAAATGTAATTTGCAGCCAGGGGGTCTAGCAACTTTCCGTTGGCTTGCGAGCTGGAAAAAACAAACTCTGGCCAGAAAAATCACATTGTGTATAGAGTCAGTGGGCGGGCCTTTGGCTGCTGTTGCTGGCGAACAGCGGTCTTTCGAATCGGCTTTGGCTGCGACTCTGGAAGACTTGGAGTTAAGCTTTTCTATGAGAAAAGAACAAAGAACGGCACTGAAGTCATTCTTAAAAAAGGAAGATGTGTTAGGAGTTTTGCCGACCGGACACGGCAAAAGTTTAATATATCAACTAGCTCTGCTACCTCGATTCGTTGCTCTGCCTGGTTTTAGTGCTATCCTGTTGCCTGCAGAGAGAATTTGAAAGACAACCGTTTATCCCGCCCCTCAGATTGCGTTCCGTCAATGGTGAGTTGTCAGGCTACATAAGAGGGCAAACCAATACAACTCCCTCTCTCTAGAGAGTGCAGGAGTGATGTACTGCACATGACGCGGGTTACACCGCAATCACATATCCGGTTGTAATTTGGTCATAAAACACCATGTCTCTTTCTGTTCTTTGAACTTCTCCGGCGATTTTGGTGTCGGCTCTTACATTCCGAAGTTCCTGATTCTTGTCTTCTCTTCAGAATCGTCGGCGTCTTTGTTGCGTTTTGTTCTTCACCCTCGTTGTTTGTTTACTTTGGGTAGTACCAGCCGGCGGATAGTAACGTCATCAACACGCCAACTCCCTTGCTGTGAATTCTCTGGCTTGGCTCAATTGGATGTTACACAGACAGGAAACTGAACATTAGTAGAATGCGGGAGGCGACAGCCACGGCAGTATATATATATATATATATATATATATATATATATATATATATATATATATATATATATATATATATATATAGCCCCAAGATGAGATTCTGCGTGGACTACAGACCACTGAACAGTGTGACCAAAAAGGACGCTTATCCATTACCCAGAGTCGATGAGTCACTGGACTTGGTGTCTGGCTCCTCCTGGTTCTCTTCACTCGACCTTTGGCCTGTGCAACGCCCCAGCCACCTTTGAAAGACTCATGGACCGGGTGCTGGCTGGCATTCCCCGTCAGAGATGTCTGGTGTATTTGGACGACATCCTGGCTCACGGGAGCTCCTTCAAAACAGCCTTGGAGTTGCTGAGGCTAGTGCTGCAGAGAGTGTCTGCGGCGGGCCTGAAATTACACCCACAAAAGTGCCTATTCATGAGGAAGGAGGTGGAGTTTTTGGGTCCCAGGCTGGGGGGAGAAGGCATCAGCACACTGGAAGAGAAAGTGCATGCAGTGAGAGACTGGCCCATACCCACGGACCAACGACAACTGAAGAGCTTCATTGGCCTGGCCTCATACTACAGGAAGTTTGTGCGAGGTTTCTCTTGCACAGCCGCCCCCCTGTACCACCTGCTGCAGAAGGGCAGGGGCTTCACCTGGACGCCACAGTGCCAGCAAGCCTTCAACTCCCTCCAGAAGGCACTGACAGAGGCCCCCATCTTCACCCCCCCTGACATGTTGCCATTTATTCTGGACACAGATGCCAGCGACATGGGCATGGGCTGAGTTAATGTGTTAATATGTATCCTCTCTCTCTGCATGAACCCTAGAACAATAGCAGTGGGCAAATAGGAAGTTTACTGCACACGCTGTGTCTGGCATGCCATCAGCCGGTGTTTGCTTCAATATTAGTTTAACTGCTTCCCACATACAATTAATTAATACAAGTATTAAATGCACCCATTGGTGCACTCAGTCAATATGGGAATGGGCTCAACTTGCTTTTCTTATTTGGATTTAGGAGAAAGGATGTTGATTTATGTGTAGCCAACATAACATTTACACACTAGAGTTAAGAACATCAGTGGTACAGTATACTGTGAGTATAACTGTGTGCACTAATGCATTTGCACAGACAGTTGTGTTGTGACACTGACAATATGCTACAGTTCCTTTATCAAACATACTGGGTAGGCGGTGGCACTTATACTTTTATGAGCCAGTTTGTTGGTACTGTAGTTGGTAATGTTTTATTTCCTCTGCCTAGCAAAAGGAAATGTATTATGTTTTAATTGTTTATTGTGGCCTCTTTGCCTGTAGCAAGTAAATACATGTCAATAAAAATAGTATAAATCTACATCCCTTGATGATATTATTCTTTATATAGCCGGCCTATCAGTTGTTTTTAAGTGCAATAAATATTTGACCGCAACTTTTCCCATTTGACCGGTAAAATGAAACCTTACAGGTAACCTGACCGGCACCAATTTTCTCTAGTGAAAACCCTTGATACATAATTCTAGCTATATAGAAACATATAATCTTTATGTTATTTATGTCTACAGCTCATGGTCCACAAACAAGTAATTAATCTTAACTACACAATGTAAATCTAAAAACGTAATCTATATATTTTTAAAGAACTATATAACATTGTAATTTTGAACAAGACTATGGGAAATGGTGTTTTCAGTGTGCATATGTGGATACAGCTTTATAGTAAATGATCCACCAGACATGATCGCCTACATTGTTTGTTTTGACAGTGCTGCAGATTTTTTTTTTGGAAAAATGTCTTCAGTCCAGGAAGACTCGTTTTCCCCTCCATTTTCTCTTTTCTCTCCTGTCATTCCCAGCAGCCTCGTCATTTAATTGTTTTGCCTGCATACTCACTGGTGTTGCCTAGCACTGAGATGACTATGAAGGATATGATGTGGCAAAAATTACAGGTGCTTGAAGGCTTAGTTCAGTTGAAAAGCTGAATGCAGTTGGCGAAAATCTAATCTCCAGGTCCATTATGCTTATAAAGAGAGACTTCGCATTTATAATATGGAACTAAGGAATGCAAGGCGGTCCTTTTTCTCTGACATTATTGCCAGAAACAATAATAATTCACGTGCTTTGTTTGCTACTGTTGATAGATTAACAAACCCTCCAGTACCAATAGCATCTGAACTGTTGTCTACCAAGGCTTGCAATGACTTTGCCTCCTTCTTCACAGACAAAATTCAGAAAATTAGACAAACAGTCAGTGCTTCCACATCAAGTACAGGATATGTGTTGTCACAGTGTGCACGCAAAACAAATTCCAATATGACACAATTTCATACGATCAACCTTAAAAACCTGGAGGACATTATACAACATCTGAAAACCTCCTCCTGTTGCCTTGATATTCTACCAACGGGTGTTTTCAAAAATGTTTCGAAGTGTTTGGCTTCTGATCTTCTACAGATTGTAAACACATCTCTGCTCTCAGGTATCTTCCCACAGGCCCTGAAAACAGCAGTCATCAAGCCACTCCTAAAAAAGAACAATCTAGACATGACACTAATGAGCAACTATAGGCCAATATCAAACCTTCCATTTTTAAGTAAAATCATAGAAAAAGTGGTTTTCCAACAACTCAACCTTTTCTTATCGCTAAACAACAGTTTTGATGCCTTCCAGTCAGGTTTTCGACCACACCACAGCACTGAGACAGCTATTGTTAAAGTCTTTAATGACATCCACTTGAACACAGATAGTGGCAAAATTTCAGTCTTAGTATTACTTGATCTCAGTGCTGCATTTGATACGGTAGACCATGACATATTGCTTGACCGATTGGAAAACTGGGTTGGTCTTTCTGGCTCGGTAGTAAAGTGGTTTGAATCCTATTTAAAGAATAGGGACTACTTTGTGTCTATAGGTAATTATACATCTGAGCATACAAATATGACGTGCAGAGTTCCCCAAGGCTCAGTTCTGGGGCCTCTTCTGTTCAACATCTACATGCTTCCACTCGCTCAGATTATGGAAAACAACAAAATAAGTTACCATAGTTATGCGGATGACACACAAATTTACATAACCTTATCGCCTGGGAACTATAGCCCAATAAAACAATTAAATATGTGCATTGAACAGATTAATGATTGGATGTGCCAGAACTTTCTTAAATTAAAGAAGAAAAAACGGAGGTGGTTGTTTTTGGAGCAAAAGAGGAACGATTGAAAGTCAGCACTCAGCTTCAAACGACAATGTTAAAAACAACAGACAAAGCAAGAAATCTTGGTGTAGTCATGGAATCAGACCTAAATTTTAAAAGCCACATTAACATAATTAAAAAATCAGCCTATTATCACCTTAAAAATATATCAAGGGTTAAAGGACTTATGTCTCAGCAGGATCTGGAAAAACTTGTCCATGCTTTTATCTTCAGTAGACTTGACTACTGCAACGGTGTCTTTACAGGTCTCCCTAAAAAATCAATCAGACAGCTGCAGCTGATTCAGAACGCTGCTGCTCGAGTCCTCACTAAAACCAAGAAAGTGGATCACATCACTCCAGTACTGAAGTCTCTACACTGGCTTCCAGTGCCTCAAAGAATTGATTTCAAAATACTTTTACTGGTTTATAGATCACTAAACGGTTTAGGGCCAAAATACATTTCTGATCTGCTACTACATTATGACCCACCCAGACCTCTCAGGTCGTCTGGGACAGGTCTACTTGTTGTCCCCAGAGTCAGAACTAAACAGGGGGAAGCAGTGTTCAGTTTTTATGCTCCACATATTTGTAACAAACTCCCAGAAACCTGTAGGTCCGCTGCAACTCTCAGTTCTTTTAAATCTAAGCTAAAGACCTATCTTTTTGATGTTGCTTTTCTTTAAATAATCTATTTATTAACTTTAATTTCTTATACTGCACTGTAACTTTTATTCTTATACTGCACTATCAATTTTATTCTTGTCTTTTAATGTTTTTAATTTGTTTATTATTGTTTTTTAATTGTTTTCTAACTGCTCTTTAATGTTTTATGTAAAGCACTTTGAATTGACCTGTTGCTGAAATGTGCTATACAAATAAAGCTGCCTTGCCTTGCCTTGCCTTAATGGAAAACAAATTTTTTTGAGACAGTGTGAGTATTTTTTATTTTTTTTTGGTAACGTCATCTACACTCATGTGCCTCGCTTTGAAGGTGTCACAGTAACTGTCTGTAAAAGTCAGTCATGTCGAAGCGAACCATTGAGGTCGACGAGATTCAGTCAGAAGAGGCCGTGGCGAAAAAGGCAAGAACACACTGTTTCCGACAGGGATGGCTGATGGAGTTTACATGACTTGGACTTAGCAAAAACACCAACACCATAAACTATATCTACTGTGGTCCACAACATGTGGGGGAAACCAAGTTTGCCGAGGCATCTGGCAACGCACAGTTTAAACACGGCAACTTAAAATCTAACGTATGCAGTCTTAAAATGAAGAAAATGTGAAAAATTGTGTTGCAGGTCAAATTTAAAGTGTGTGCCTCTACATTTTCTTCCCGTGCCCCTAACATTTTCAGTTAGGGGCTGCAGTGCTCCTAGTAAAAAAAAAAAAGTTAGTCTTGAGCCCTGCTCTAACCCCAAGTTAAAAAGATATTTCTTTAGTTCATTTTTGATTGGCATCATAATTAGACAGGCAAATATGAACATGTCTGCCATTAAGCAAAGCTTAACATGACCTGAATTTTATTTTTTTAATGCACAAACAGCATAGTGAGACTATATGGCTTATGTATTGAGACTACAGAAAAACCAACGCTACAAACTATACTAATACTAACACTGAAACTGTTCACAATGACATATTTGTGAAACAGCTTAATATGTCTCGGTTTAAAAGTAATACATAATAATAACTGAAGCCATCAGGTAATCAGATTGAACTCCCCTTTAAAGGACAATTCCGGCACAAAGGACAATTCCGGCGCAAAATGAACCTAGGGGTTAATAACAGATGTGTACCCTGCTAATTGAATGTGTTTGTAGCTTGAAAGAAGCTAGCGCAGACCGCTGATTAGCTTACAACGCTAGTATTCGGGGCACAGGGAAAGTAAAAACGGATCGCTATTTTGTACCACTAAAAAGCCTCAAAATATCACCAAACTTCAACGGTAGCATAATGAGGGTCCCTAAATGTTAACCGAAGCATTGCGAACTTTTTAAGTGTACAGACAGTTTATTGAAAAGATGGATTATAAAGACACTCGCGTTCATGTTTACATGCGGCTGCCGTCTTGAAAACCAGTCATGACTTACAGCTGGCGATGCAAACTAAAATCAAAAGCAATTTGCTCAATATATCTGAAATAATTGCACCGATGTAAAACATAACTTGTCTATTGTAGCGACTTACTCAGTGGATAACTGTCCATCTGGTCCCTCCGGTCTGGGTCACTGTCTCCAATTTATTTTCGGGACATGGAAAAAAGTTTCAAGTACAACCCTGTTTATCAGAGAGGGGAAATCTTCAGACTGTACGAAACACAGCATCTCTTGGGTATCGCGACGCAACAGGTCCCACTCCGTGTAACACAGACACTCCTGTTCGGTGGCCATAGCTTCACAATGTCTGCAGGTACAAAACCAGTTTCCCGAAGTACGAGGCTGTGTTGTGGCATTGACTACCGGTAGCTCTCTCTCTCTCGTAGCCCTTCCACGGAGCTCCTGCAGCTCTTTGTTCAGTAAACTGTCTGTACACTTTATGAAGTTTGGTGACATTTTGAGCCTTTTTAGTGGTATAAATAGCAATTTGTTTTTACTTTCCCTGTGCCTTGAATACTAGCGTTGTAAGCTAATCAGCGGTCCACGCTAGGTTATTTCAAGCTACAAACACATTCGATTAGCATGAAAACATGTCCCAGAGAGCGATCGAGTGGGTACACATCTGTTAATAACCCCTAGGTTCGTTTTGCGCTGGAATTGTCCTTCAAGTCAGACCGGTCACTGACGGCTATGTGTTTTGTCTGAATTTTGACCTTCAATTTCAAAAAAGGATCTACAAAAGGGAAAAGGCATTACATTCAGGTGCAAAATAAATTTCAGCCAATGAGAGGATTATGCGAAATAACATGAATGACACAAGTCATTTGTGAGAGGATATAATTATTGTTATTGGGTATTGTACATTCATTTGTAGAGTGTGTGCTATCATGATATAATACGTGTGTGTGTGTGTGCAACTAAATAATGCCATGCATTTATAGCTAACAGGCACATGGCCACAGCTCTCACAACATTTCTGTGTTCATGTGTGGTCAATTTCATTACAGATAATTTGAATTTAGCACACAGACCTTACATGTCAGTAGAGCTGGGCGATATGTAGAAAATCAAACATCATGATATTTTTGACAAAATACATCAATGTCGATATTGCGGCGATATTGTTGGGTTGACTATTGGTGCTTTCACAAAATATTTACACAATGAGAGTTTAGATAAATAATCATCAGTAATGTGGATATAATGACTAAGTGGGTAAAGACAAATAATGGAACAGCTAAAACAGTCTGGTAAGTTCAGAAAATGACATCCCATACTGTCATGTAGCCTTTAAAACCAGGAAAACACTTATGTCATATCACAATATTACGATATCCAAAATTGAAGACAATATCTAGCTTCTTATATCGATGTTGACATAATATCGATATATTGCCCAGCCCGACACGTCAGTGATCACATGTTGGTTGGTCAGTTGGACTTTGAGGTTTTCAAGGGTTTTTATTTTATTTTTCGGTTTCTTAAGCTTTCAGCCATATTATCATGTTGTCCTGTTGCATTTGGCACCTGTAAAGCAGGCGTGACGAGGATGCAGGTTGAAATCCTGGCTCCTAGATCATATATTGCTAATTTGCAACATCTTCCGTACTGTACAAAAAAGTCCCAGTGAACATAGTCTTGCATTGCCAGACCTTTCTTATCAGCGCTGGAACATGGTCTGGCTACACCACCTATCTATTCTGGGATAGATGAAAAAATACAAACACGCTGGCTTGTTTGTATTTTTTTAAACCAATCACAGCCATCCTAGTTGGTGCTAATCCCATAAGGAGGAGATAGCGAGAGGGTAGGGACATCCGGGGCTTTATCCCAGCAATATGCGTCCATTGAGCCAGACTATGCTGAACATAATCTTGGCAGCCGTTATGTTTCCATCAAACTATAACTGGGAAAGGATTTTAACCACAAAGGCAGCTGTAAAAAACACAAGGTTAATATTTGGAATATTAGACAACACAATAAAAGATCTGTAACCATACATTATTCCACATTTTAATTAAGTTAATATCAAAGTGAATTCAAATCAAATACAGAATGGAGTTTGACTGAGGTAATGTACTGTATAGCTATACGTATACTGTAGTACAGAACAACAGTGCATTTGATAAAGATCTAATTACAATTCTACAAGACATATTCAAATACCCTTCTGCATAATGATGTAAGATTAGATCAGGCACTAAACAAACATATTCACAGTGTCTCAAGGGCACTACATGAACTGTTCCAGAGCTGTGCAGCAATGATGAGGTGGGGGAAGACACAGAAGAACACAAGGCTGCACTTTACAATTTAAAATACTGATGAATTACAGGTCAACAACCTCTCAGTGCCTGTATGGGTGGACACACAGAGGGTAGAACAGGAGAATGGGCAGGGGCAGTTGTGCTGTAGACCGTAATCTGTGCTTACCAGTGCAGCTCTCTGTGGCGGGGAGCAAATAAATCTGCCAAGCAGCAGCAGATTCATAAAATCCCTCAGGTGGCTCTGTTCATTTATCTACATTTGCCAGGGCTTCCAGCTGCCAAAAGCAGGTGGCACACTTTGGCTTGAAAATTGCCTGTTTTTAAGATGTAGAGCTCTTTAATCGGGTGGAAGAGCAGACAGTGAGTGGCTGGTAGGGGTTAAAAGGGTGCCAGTGGGGTATAGGTGACAAGGTCATAAGGTGAAGGGTATCAATACCCTTGATCCATTGTAGCCTTGAAAGGCCTGTCATCAAAATTGTCTCACTGGAAAGTTAAATTGAAATGAAAATGCCCTCATTTCTAATTTTCCCCTCAAATTCAATTTCTAGATTGGTGGTACACCCAGGGAGTCAAAGGCAGTGCCTGCAGGGAGGGAGGGGGGGTAGCATTAGAGGAGAGGCAGAAGGAACCCATACCACCAGATAAGAAATTATAGATGGAAATAATCTGGGGATCTATTTCCTCTCCTCCCCTCCCAGGCCGGCTGCAAATATGATACGGTGAAGAGGGAAATTAAAAGTCACTATGATGCACCTCATTGCAGCTAGCACTTGTTCGGGACCAAGGTGCTTCTTGGGATTGCACTTGGGGCCCCAAACAGCTGCTAGCCAGCACACACTGGCTGCTTAATTCATATTAATGCACTGCTAACCTGGAACAGCATCCACACTTTACACTGCTCATTTCTGCACCCAACCACATAATTAGATCTAGTTTGTAGACATAGTGAAGTAACAAATGCATTAAGGACTCTTCTAAATAATAACCCCGTTATATGTTCATGTAAATATCTTGTTCATTTGGTCATATAATAGTGAACTTGTAGGCCAATGTTTTGATATCTGCTCTTCTATTCAGACTAATAGTCTACAGCCACACTAATGGCTCTGTGAGTCTGTAACAAGGCATTGTGATGCTTTTAAATTTTGGAGATAAAAAGTCAGAGGAACACCAAAATGATTGCTTTTCATCCTGTGGGGAACATGAATATCCAAAACAAATTTCATGGTAATCCGTCCAATAGATGTTGAGACATTTTGCTAAAAAAAAACACCAGGTTATGTATCAACATTCATGCCAATTCATTCAATAGTTGTTGAGATATTAAGGTGTGGACTAAAGTGGTAACTTATTATACAGAGCCACTGCACTAATAATAAAAATCCTGTGGTTATGGTATGGCGATCTGTCATACAGAACATTACTGTGAAATGTAAATAATGTCCCACATCAGATCAGGATATATTTTAATTGGCCATTTCACCCCATTTTAAGATGATCCTGTGTATTTAGCAAGTTCCACATCACATTTGATATAACAGTCACGTCTAGAGTGTAGTCAACGTTTTTTGCAATGACATGGGGAAGTCTAATGCATAAACATCCCCATAGTCATATTCTCCCTTGGTCTTTTGGCATTTAATTGCATCTCCATTTGAATTCAAATGTGGCACTACTTTGCTTTCATTTGCTTTGAAATAGAATGGGGTACAAGGAGGAATGGAATCAGCATAAGCAAACATGGATATGAGTTTTCAAACAGCCTTGCTCACAATTTTTTTTTTCTTCTAAAGAGCTTAGATTGACACGAGTAACTTTGATGGTTTTCTCTCACTGCTCTCAGGATAATGATGGAATACACACAGCACATAAGGAGAAACATCAATCAAAGCCATTCATGATTTTCAACATAGAGTATAGCATAAAATCATTAACAAATTAGGCAAATTCATGACCTTCTGTTCCAAATCTGAATGTATTCAATGGTATATTTATTGAGGTGGGAAAATATGTCTTCTCTCGCTTTCTCTGTTAAGTGAAGTAGAGTATCACCATCTGCCTATAATGTCCCTAGATATCAGTGGTGCTTGATGGTCTCTCCCAACATTGAAGGCATTATGCAGGAAACCACTGCGATTACACATCATTAGAGGCGGTGCAATGCTGCTGACTATATTTTTTTAAGAGCAGGTCAGGGGTAAGTAACAAGGAGAAAAGTGCAAGAGTGGCAGATTTCTTCCTATGCATGTGGTCAAGTTTTGCGGCATCACATCATGTCTACTTTGACACTGCTGCATTTTTACAGAAAAATGCCTTCAAAGCAGTATCATCACTTCAGAGGAGAGAAGGGAAATTTTCCAAAAACATCACAGCACATTGAATATGGTTAATAACTGCAGTATTGCATGATTTTTGCGAAACAATTATTTAAATTCCCAGTAATTGGTTTACATTACAGTGCATTGGCTTCCACACAAATTTAGTGTGTTTTTGGGGCTCATTAGAAAAGCTGCTTGAGCCACTGCTGTGATTGGCTGGCTGTACGTGGGGGTCACTACCTGTCTTTAGTTGTTGTTTTCCATATGCAGACAGCAGTTCAATTGCTAATAATATGAACGACATACTGACACTTCTAAGGGCGCAGAGCTAGAGGGGACTCATATAGTACTGTATATGGCTCTGATTTTATTTGTATTGTGTTGTTCCAATTCAGAAAGTATTACCCAGGTAAATGTCATACCAAGGTTTGTGTCTTGTCTCAGTGTTGACTTTTTAGCCTTAAAGGAATAGTTTAACATTTTGGGAAATAACGCTTATTTGCTTTCTTGCCGAGAGTTAGAAGAGAAGGGTGGTATCGATCTTCTAATCTAATTATTGGCAAAAAAGTGAATAAATACATTTTCCAAAATGTCAAACCATTCCTTTAACCAAATGGTTTTCCTGACTAACTCAACAATACTGACATATGACCTATCATTTACCAAGTATATTGAGTTGTCTATATATACTGTAGAAATCGTAATCATACGATAAAAGCTGAATACTGTTTCTCTCAACTATCTTATGCAAATAGTTGGAATGTAATTTCTTGGAGACAGGGAGGCCAAACTGTTACATTGTGGATATTATCAGTAGCATTTGAGCTCTTGCTGGTGTGTGATTGTACATGTGTTTTAAGCATCAGTTGGGACAGATTTTTATCAACGTTGCAGTACATTTCATTCCAGCTAATGCTCCAGTTGCTTAAGCTGACCACTCACTTGGGGAGAATTGTGGCTGTTTGGCCTCTGTGGCCATCAGAGGAGGCTTCCCCAGATAACAGATTCTGTTTTTTATTGAATTGGAAGGTTTTTATTATTCAAACTTGATATGCCTGAAGCACTTGGGGGCTCTCGGACAACTAGGCTACCTGAATTGTGTCAAACATGTGTCCATGTTAGGTTGTGTAGTAGGCTAACATTATCAGGTTCTTCTTATCAATTTCCTTCTTTCTTTTGGATGGGTGGCTGTTGGCAGGCATTATGAATTAACTTAGAGACCCAGGTGTATTAAGTATAGCAGTGTGGTGAGACGCAGTTTGTTGAGCTCTGTTGGACTGAGAGAAAGCCTGCACCTTTTTGCCTACTTGTCTTTTGTTGAGAACTGCTGAGCCGACAACCTCCAGATTGTTTTCTTTTGGACCAACCACACCAGACCCTAATAAAGATCCAACTACCTGTCATTCTCGTAACCGTCTGTAGTGTGTTGAAGTCACAGATTGGAACTGGCAAACGGTTAAATTCAATGAGTTGCTAATTTGAATTAGACAATGATTTGCTTAATGATTATTTATGCTGCACAGTGCCTGCTGATTACATTCCACATAGAGGGTTACTGTAAAACATTTTTTGTCTTCTTATTACATACAACCTGTCAGGCTTGTAAACTGCATGATGCATAGTTTGTGTTCTGCATAATGTAAAACCCACACTTTTATAACAATTGCTACGTGTACATCCAGATCTTTCTCTTTGACTTGTATTTGTCTTCTTCAGTAAACAACTGTCCTTACACAGCAAGTGGCTGGTCATAGGTCTTGCAGGATAAGCTTGAGTCAGAGGTTAGACTTTCATTATATCGAAGCGTATGACGCCAGTCCTTTGTCAAAACATGTTACATACGTATATGTTGGCTTTAACAACTTAAAAGAGTATTTGCATTTTTTATGTGAGGACTCAAAAAATTGCAGATTGAAAAATCTTCTATAACATGTTTGATCACAATTTGATCTATAGCTTTTGGGCAGGTGTTTATGTATGTTTTGTGTGTGCTCACTCGTGATGTATATGAGCAATTGCTGATTTATTAGCTCATTTCAGGATGGCCTCTTCTTTTTGGGGTTTTAAAGCCCTTTTGAATTTATATTTGTATACTGCCTCCTGTTGCTTTCCATGGCTCTGATCATGACATTCTGCAAGACACGGGGAGGACATGCTCAGGGCATCAAAGTCCCACCAAGACACTAAACCATGTGTTGCAATTTGGGAATAGCAAATTATCTAGAAATTAAGCCAAGTCTATGTTAATGACCCTGTGGCTGCATGGCTGAAGAGAGAAATTAATTCTCTCTAGTCTATTTTTAGACTACTGTCTTCAGGTCCTTTTGTCCATATGACTTTTTTTTCTTTTTTTTATAATAAACTGAAATTATCAGTTTAATCCCTTGAATTTTATTCTGATTAGTCTTTTTTTCTCTCATCCAAAATATTTTCAATCAGTTTAGTTTTGTTTACTGTAATTTGCTTACTATTCATTTTAAGATTTTAACAATCTGTACAGTATGAATGAATTAACATCAACATTATTGTTATTATTTAGAGAAACACAATTTCTCAAGGGTGCAATTCAAAAACCCATTTCTCCATTTTTGTTGTTGTTCGTAGTAGTGCCAGCAGTGTAGAGAAACGGCTACATGCAGTGTGTCAGAATCTCCATGGGAAACCAATTAAGCTAAATGACTGCCTGGATGTCCAATTATTTTTTGAACTCTGCAATCTTATGGAGGAATTTGCAATATCATGCCTCGATGTTACAATATCTTGAACTGGGTTATTTATGAAAATGTGCTCTGACCTGAAGATTATTGCATGGCATCCTGTGAGAAAATAAAATCGACAGCCATGGAAGTCATCTGTTGAACACTCAATCTGCATTTTTAAACATGCCTCCCAGGATATGAGTGGATGTAATTACAGAGTGTATAATGCACGCTTTCCAGTTTGACTGGGCTGTTTTTTCATTTATATGATAGTATTACCATTTTTATAAAAAAATTTGAGAAAAACATCTGCATTAAATATTCAAACAAGAGGTCTGGTTTGGTATTAAACAGTATTCCACTCAAAATATTAAAGTTCTTCTAAAATAGATATATGCATATTGTTTGTTGACTACACATTATTTTACCATGGTTACTAATTTTCCAATTAATTCTCCCCCAGCGTGCACAAATGTTCCGATCTGTCGTCATCAATCATAATGAGTTTTATAGTGTCTCCCATTGACCCCGTCATCTGGTCTACCTGCTGCCGCCCTTTCATATTCTTTTCATCTCATTAATTTAACAAATTTCAATTGTGTACATTTTTGACAGGTTTCATTTTCTGTCTGAAATTTTAAATGGTTTTTATCAGTGTGGAATTAAGGACTGCCAGCTCATGCATATATGTAAGTCTGAGTAAACAATGCAAGGTTAATAACACTCACTCAGACCTTTTCACTCAGTCGCTCGCTCACAGATGTGCCCCGCACACATCAGTGAAGATGAGGGTATTTAAAGAGGAATTAAGAAAAGAATGGATTCAAAAGGAAAGTGACATAGAGTTGCGTTGAGCAGCGTTGCTGGCAAGGCAAACAAGTCAGAGACACAGAGGTTTGAACTGTGCAAATACGGATTAATCACCTACAGTTTGAGCAATACAATATGCCAGCAATCAATCAAACCATGAAATTACTAACTGTGACAGCAATCTATTCTCCTGTTTAGTCCGTTTTGTATATATTTATTCTTGTGGTCAAACCACCTCCCCTTCAATCTGCTCCACCACAGGAATTTAGTTGACCTTTAGTTGATGGTTAATATCTGCCTCTGGCAGATATCCTTTTATGGAAATGCCTTTTGAATAGGCCTACCTTCTGTTTATGTTTATAACTTAACTTTACATAGAACAGACAGGCTGTCATCACATGTCCAACACATCCTCCAAACTAAAAAACCAAAACACATTGTTTGTCATTACCTTTTAAAAAAAACATATACAGTTTAAAGCTTTGATTGGATAAAAGCTGCAACTGTGGGGTGAATGGATGGGTCAACAAAACAGCAGACTTTAAAGATGAGATGTAATATGTAATATTTATGCATTGAAATGTCAAAAAAATGACGTTAGGTAGTTACATTATACCAAATGTTTCCAACAATGTTCAAACCCATCTATCATTTTACTTCAATGACAGGGACCGTGTCGTTTGGTGGTCGCCTGTCAGTGGCGTCATATAATCTTTGACCCCTCTAGTTACTCTTAACTTGCGTCAAAATACGGGAAAACACCAGAAAATATGTTCAAGGCTGGCACCTGCGTCAGGGCCAAAATCAAGCCACAACAAAGGCCATCCATCCCCACCGGCAAAGTAAGTCTCCCAGCAACAGGAAGTAACGTTTCAACAAACCTCTTTCCTTCGGTGCTGAAAACATCCGAGAGGGTACACAGACGTAGCTTGCTTGCTTGCTAACTGGTCAGCTACCACTACAAATAGAATCTAAATAATAATTAGAATTAGAAAAGAATAAAACATGAATACAATAACTCGTCCGTGAACAGATACATTTTAATCGGCAATGGTGGTTAACAATGACGACAACAACTCCCATGATCCCACGCAACTTCACAACTTTATGTTTACATTTATTGTTTCGATTGAAAGATCCCTAGCAACAGAAAATTATATATTGCACGTTTAATATGTGAGATATGTGAGCTGTTTGTTTCCCCATTTCCAACAGTCAGCATGTTTTTAAAGCACCATCTAACCCAAACCTAACCAAGTCATTGTGTGGCCTAAACTCAAACAAAACAACCATAGTGCTGTCACATCAGAAAACAGATTTTATTTTATATATATACTGTATATAATTTATTTTTTTATTTTTATAATTAGCAGTTTATTAATGTTTAGAATCAGATACATTTTGATACAGCCACTTCCTAGTAAGTCTTTTGTACTGGCCACCAGCAATATGTTAATTAGATACTTATCTCCTCTTGAGGTATTATCCCAAGTTACATAGTCTTAAATTCTAGAGGGATTTCCTCTTGAAATAACTCCTGTATGGTATTATGTATCCCTTTCCAAAAGTCTTTAATGATTGCACATTCCCAGGAAATATGATAATGGTTTGCATTTTGGTTACCACATTTTCTCCAACAAACTGGGGTATTATCATCATAGTGAGACTTCTGAGGTGGTGTGATAAAGTATCTTATTATGCCTTTCCAACAAAACTCTCTCCATTTCTGTGAACTGGTACATTTCCATTGATACCTCCATATTGTTGTCCATTCTTCCTCAGATATGTTGATTCCACCTTCCTTTTCCCACTTTGTTTTAATATATGTTGCTGAATGTTTTTTTTAGACTCAATAAGCACTTATACATACTACATGATATAGTCCCCTTTTTGATTTCCGATCTACATGCTTTTTTAAACAGTTCTATTACACTTGGGTTTGCCTCTGTTACATTTTTAACTTTCTTGTTGACATAATGTTGCATCTGCAAGTATCTAAAGAAGTCCTGTTTCTCTAGCAGGTATTTCTCTTTGAGCGTTTCAAAACTGACCAGTGTTCCTTCTTTCATTATAGTGCATAAGGCTGTTATTCCTTTCACTGTCCAGTTCTTAAATCTAGTATCCATTTTATTTGGCGTAAAATTTGAATCATATGCACACCATTTGAGGGAGATTAGATCTTCCATTTTATATTCCTTGACAATGTTTTTCCATACCTTCAGGGTCCGTTTTACCCATGGGTTAACTATAATGTTTATGTAATGTTGTAGCTTAGAATCTGCTAACACTGCCTGTATAGGGATGGGAAGTAATCTGTCTTCGATGTTGTTACATTGTGAGGAATAATGTGGGTCACACCAACATAGCATGGCCCTTGCCTTGGCAGCAAGGTAATAATCCCTAAACAACGGTAAACTACGGTGGCACTGAGAGGCCACAGCACGCAACAATAAGACAACACATGCAACTAAACCACAGCACGCAATAATAAGACAACACATGCAACTGAACCACAACACGCAACAATAAAACAACACATGCAACTAAACCACAACACGCAACAATAAGACAACACATGCAACTAAACCACAACACCAACAATAAGACAACACATGCAACTAAACCACAACACGCAACAATAAGACAGCACTTGCAACTAAACCACAACACGCACTAATAAGACAACACATGCAAATAAACCACAGCACGCACTAATAAGACAACACATGCAAATAGCCCACACCACAACGGAAGTGTTTCCAGGGGACACTTTTAAGTGATGCTTAAAAGTGCCTTAACCATTGGCTTTCCGGTACATAGACAGACCAGCAACACGACAATTTTCGCCATTTTATTCATCACTAAATTCACTTCTGAATACGTTTTAGGCGAGAAATTAACTCTTTAGATTTTGAATATAGGCAGTCTTGCGTGAATTGTTGCTGAATTGACAATTTGCTTAAAAGTTTTTGGAATTGAGAAGCTCCATAAAGTGACGCGACAGCCAGCTAGCGCCTGCCGGGGCCGCTAGCTACTGGAGAGTTAAACTCCACTAGCGCTTGCAGGCTTAACAACCTCGCTGGCCGGCCGTCTCACACACACACACACACACACACACACACACACACACAGGCGCCGATACATAATAATAAAATACTGAGCACCCTACGTGTGCCAGACTACCAGTAGGTTACATTCATTTAAAATTAAACATTGCAGTTAGTGCTGATGGAGCGTGTGTGTGTGTGAGACGGCCGGCCAGCGAGGTTGTTAAGCCTGCAAGCGCTAGTGGAATTTAACTCCGAAAATGCAGCTAACCACAGGTTCCCGTTAATCTTATGATGGACGTGTGTTGTGATATTTAAACAAATAATCCATCAACGGCGAAATAAAAGCCTCTTATTTACGAGAGCGGTCTGAGAGACCTCCAGCTTAGAGCGGGGTCTCTGAGCAGGACTGTCTGAGCGACGAGCTAGCGGCCCCGGCAGGCGCTAGCTGGCTGTCGCGTCACTTTATGGAGCTTCTCAATTCCAAAAACTTTGAAGCAAATTGTCAATTTGGCAACAATTTACGCAAGACTGCCTATATTCGAAATCTAAAGAGTTCATTTCTCGCCTAAAATGTATTCAGAAGTTAATTTAGTGATGAATAAAAAGGAGAAAATTGTTAAAATTGTCCTGTTGCTGGTCTGTCTATGTACCGGAAAGCAGTGCTGCCAGATCTCGCGAGACAAATAAGCAACCAGGCCTGAACAAGCCCAAAACAAGCGACTTTTTCTACGGACCCCCGGGAAGAGAAAAATAAATAAACTGTGTGCACGGTTTTACAATGTGTGCACGGTTTTACAATCCGTGGGTACAGATTGTCAATTTACATCCATGTGGACAGATTGGTAAACTGTGCACAGTTTTGCAAAACTGTACGTGTACGGTAGTTTATTTATTTTTCTCCCCCGAGCTTCAGGACACTGACTACAATAGGGAGTTAAACCACCTTTTAACATTAGAAAACTGATGGGATATCAAATATAGACTGATGTACCAAGTACATTATATACACATGTGTATATAATAACCTTTGATAATTAAAATTTCCATAATACCATCCTGAATTCACAAATTCTTTATTTATTATTGCAGGGACTGCAGAAGATCCCATTTCTAAATAACTATAACCCAGAAACAGGAGAAATTATTACGATGGGTTGAATCCATTCTTTTACTCCTTTCTCTTTCTCCCAGTCTTTGTTATATTTCTTCCCGTATTTCGGCCACTTTGCCCCGGACATTTGTTCCTCCAAAAACTCTCCTACAGTCCATTCACCATCAGTCGCGACTCGCGCATATTTTCATTCAGTCACTCACTGACGTTTTCCTAAACAGAAAAAACTGATTGCCCTGCTCTGCCTCTGATTGGCTAGTACTCGTTGCCATCTGGGTCAGAGCCAATTAGAAGCAGGATGTGGGTGGGAAAAAACTCTGCCTGGAAAGGGGAGGGACAGAGGGAACAGGCAAGACTGCTTGACAACTTATTACGGAGCTGGGAACAAGCCCAAATAAGCAACTACACTTCAGAAACAAGCCCAAAAAAAACGCGACCCGCGACTACCAATATTTGTAAGCGACTTTACAAAAAAACAAGCCCAAAGTCGCTTATAATAAGCGGACTTGGCAACACTGCCAGAAAGCCAATGGTTGAGGCATCACTTAAAAGTGTCCCCTGGAAACACTTCCGTTGTGGTGTGGGCTATTTGCATGTGTTGTCTTATTAGTGCGTGTTGTGGTTTAGTTGCATGTGTTGTCTTATTAGTGCGTGTTGTGGTTTAGTTGCATGTGTTGTCTTATTAGTGCGTGGTGTGGTTTATTTGCAGGTGTTGTCTTATTAGTGCGTGGTGTGGTTTAGTTGCATGTGTTGTCTTATTAGTGCGTGTTGTGGTTTATTTGCAGGTGTTGTCTTATTAGTGCGTGTTGTGGTTTAGTTGCATGTGTTGTCTTATTAGTGCGTGTTGTGGTTTATTTGCAGGTGTTGTCTTATTGTTGCATGCTGTGGTTTAGTAGCATGTGTTGTCTTATTAGTGCGTGTTGTGGTTTATTTGCATGTGTTGTCTTATTAGTGCGTGTTGTGGTTTAGTTGCATGTGTTGTCTTATTAGTGCGTGTTGTGGTTTATTTGCAGGTGTTGTCTTATTGTTGCATGCTGTGGTTTAGTAGCATGTGTTGTCTTATTGTTGCATGCTGTGGTTTAGTAGCATGTGTTGTCTTATTAGTGCGTGCTGTGGTTTAGTTGCATGTGTTGTCTTATTGTTGTGTGCTGTGGCCTCTCAGGGCCACCGTAGTAAACCCCATCCCCTTTTTTCTTTAACTAATTGTAATGTTTTGAAATGAACTCTTGGTCTCTTGCCTTGCCATTTGTATCTCGACAACATTGTATCCCTTTCAATGAACTGACTTTGGGTAACTTCTATCGGTAGGGTTTGAAATAGATATAGAAGTCTGGGTAATATGTTCATCTTGATTGACTCTATTCTTGATTTAAGTCCAAGGAAAGGAATAAGGTTCCATCTTGTGATATCTTCCTTAATCTTTTGGTGTATAGGCGAGTAGTTGTATTCTGTTAATTTGGATAGATTCTTTGGGATATTAATGCCCAGATACTTAACAAACTCCGTTTGCCATGACCATGGGTATTTACTTTTTACCTCCATTGGTGGATTATATTTGTAAATTAGCAACTGTGTTTTTACCTAAACCTACATGTGTTGGTTATCTAATGTAGATCAATATATCATCCACATAGCAAGCCAGTTTATGCTCCATTCCTTTAATATGAATTCCCCTGATTTCTTCATTTTGTCTAATGTATTGAGCAAGTGGTTCAAGGAATAAGGCAAATAGTAGTGGTGACCATGCACAACTGTCTTGAACCCCTTTCTAGAGTAAAACTCTTTGACAAATACCCATTGACCTTATACCTTGCTGTGGGATTGTTATATAGTGCCTGAGTAGTTTTAATAATAATAATAATAATTATTATTATTATTATTATTATTGTTATAATAATATGATCCATAATGTGTAGTGTCCGTCGTATGTTGTCTTGTGTTTGAAGTTGCTGATCACTATGGATCAATTCAGGCGTAAACTTCTCCAGCCCCCTGGCCATAATAGAGGTGAAGAGTCTATAATCTACATTTAGAACAGATATTGGTCTAAATGACTCACATTCTGTTTTATCTTTGCCTTCTTTTAGTATGGCTGAAATAATTGCCTCTTTCCAACTGGGTGGTGTTTGTGCCTTTTTTAGAGTCCAGTTCAGCGTGGGAAGTATAACCAACTCCTCTCTAAACTCCTTATACCACTCTGCTGTATACCCATCAGAACCTGGTGATTTACTCAGTTTAAGCCTACTAATCACTGCATTTAACTCTTTTTCAGTTATGTCTGCAATCAGCATTTGGTTTTGTTCCTCGGTTAAAGTAGGTAATTCCAGAGAGCCAAGGAGGTGTCAGTCTGCGCAATACTTACACCTGGAACTTTAGTATATAGAGTTTTATAAAACATTTCAAAGGCTTCATGAATTTCACTAATTTATTTTGTATTTCTTTTGTTCTTCAGTGTCTTATTCTATTAATGGTATTCTCCACTAACTTCCTCCTCAGTTTCATGCTAGTATTTTCATTGATTTTGAGCCACTCTCATAGTGTTTCTGTTTCAGATACATAAGATTTCTCTTGACAACTTGTGTGGCCAGACCATTAATTTCATTCCTAATTTTCATAATTTCCTCTAGTGTATCATTTGCTACCTTTACTTTATGTTTCGATTCTAGTTCCTTTAGTTTACGTTGTAGTTCCTCTAGTGTTTTATTTCTTTCTTTCTTCATATGCGAAGATATTGCTATAATTTTCCCTCTTAGGACAGCCTTCAGAGCAACCCAAAGAATGGGGGATGAGACCTCTCCATTGTCATTCAATTCAAAGAAGAGACTAATTTAGTTTTTAATTGCTTCCTTAAAGAGATAATCATTAAGTAGACCAGAATTCAGCTAAGACTAAGGTTAACAGTTAAATATAGGTGCATGGCCACTCAAATCCATCGTTCCAATTCCACATGAGAATATTTTGTCTATATTTTCCAAATGTTATAAAATAGTCTATTCTTGTATATACAGAGTGAGGAGCAAAGTAGTGAGTATAATCTTTTCTGTTAGGAAAAAACTCTCTTCATATGTCAATAAGCCCCACATCTTTAAAGAGTGTGTTGAGATTTTGCTTCATGCGTTTTCCCACTTGAAGAGTCTAACCCCCCCTTGCATATCAACAGGCCTTCTGTTTCTGTTACCATGATATAAGTTACTTTCTGGAAGAAAGTAATATCACTTCCAGGAGGTGCATATATATTCAGCAAGGTGACTACGCTTCCATCTATGTTTCCCCTTACTAAAATAAATCTGCCCTCTTTATCTTTAATTTCAAGTATCTTTTCAAAATTTAGCTTTTTAGAGATGAAACTCCTCTTCTATGGCCTGACTTATATGAGGAGAAGAATAAATCCCATTCGTTTTAATTTCACATATTCCTAATCATTTAAATGCATTTCCTGTAAATACGCTACTTGAGCATTTTCTTTCTTAATTTAAATTTTTAATTTTACACAATTTTACATTTGGTTGGATTTAACAGCCCATTAACATTATAGGAGATTCTTTTTACCTGGTCACCATGGGTACGTCTAAGCATCCTTATTTTGAAATTAAATTCATGTAATTTACTCCCTGAATTCATGAACAGTTGCACAAAGAACAAAACAAAAAATAAAATAAAAAGTGATTCCAAGGCTGAGGTCTCTAAATGACCCTAAACTTAGCTAGCATGAACGTCTAGCTTGGGAGGAAAGCCTCTCCTAGGTTGAGAGCCTCCACTGTAACAGTCTCCATTGAACAAAAAAGGCTACCTGAAGCTCTTAATCCTCTGGTAGGGTTAGGCTACTTTCCCATGTTAACAGGGATAAGGAGATGTGTGGAAAGAGTGGAGAGTGATATAGGTATATCAGATCTTCACAATGTCATATAGGCTACACGTGGCTACAATCATTTGTAATCCAGGGAGGGCGGAGTGTGTTTCGAAAACTCACGATTTTCCCTCCGCTTGCTCTGCATTCCTCCTGCGCCGTCTCTGCTCTCCTACCTTTTCCCACGCAGTCAGGGACAGCAGCGTAGTTAAATTCTCCTTCGCTTCATGTCTGCACTTGCCTCCTCCGCTGACTGTTATAGCTGGATCCCGTTCTTGGTTCTTAGTATACTCGTAGCTTGGCAGGGAACGAATTCTCCCCCGCCAAATACACACACCGATACACACGTTACTGGTGAAAGGAAGATTGATTAGACGTAGTGATACAGAGTGAAATTGTAAGTTGTTTTTAATTACCTACTTACTTTTAGCTACGTTTTCTTGAGGTAAAGGAAAGGGGATATTTTGGTTTGCTATGGAAAACTATAGTCTAGCTAGAGTGAACGAGCGAAATACAAGAAATGGTTAATTTAGCAATCTAATCACAACTCTTTATTCATTGCCAATAATATAGCCTATCTCTATAGTAGGCCTATTCTAAAACCATATCAATCCCCATAGAATGTTGTTGTCATTGAAAACTAAATGTCATAGGGTCCCTGTTAATGCTATTGTACCATTGTATCCTTCAATTCATTGAGCAGATGAGATGGATATTGGAAGATATTTCAGCAGAGAGAAAGAGAAGCAGGAGATTGGCAGAGCAGTTGATTCTGAGGGAGCCCATTGAGGTCAGTAGTAGTCTATGGGTTTAAGGATTGTTTTTGTTTTCTTCTAACAATAAGCATTTGTTGGCAGGTCTAGGTACTATGCATAGCCTAAACAACATTATTTCATTATATTTATTATATATGCTAGCTGAATTCTAACCAATTTAACTTTCTTCATTCATAGCCTGTGTTAAATTAAATAAATATGTAGATGTTGCCTAAATGTAGGCTAGGCTAAAGATGAGCACATGCCCACAGATACACATGCATCCGCAGCCCTCCGCTGCAGATACGCAGAGCTTCTATTTTTGCCGGATGCCGGAGAGCTCCGCAGCAAATCAGCACACGGCAGATAGTGCGGGACAGGAAGTCGAGGACAGAAACAAAATAAACATCCGGTTAATTTTCAAAATAAAATACACCGTGCTCACGGCGGATCATATTTCCCTGCACTACACCTTGAAAACACAGCACAGAGTTGTTTCCCCTCTAGTCCTCTGGATGGAAACAAACTGTTGTTGGTTTTGTGGTTCTGTTCTACCTGAATTCGTGACTTCAGCTGTCAGTCATGGCCGCAGCCGTGCCGCAACAAATCCGGACCCGGTGGGTATTGACAGACGGTGGAGTACGCAGCAGACACGCAAAGGAGCCGGTCTGCAGCCGTTCTGCATCCAGTGCAAATCCAGAGTTATAGGGGCAATATAAGTAAGTTCTTGTTGTTGGATTCCCTTAGGGTACAGATTTGATCATTGGCAAATTATCAAAAGATGTTTTATCAATATTAATAAAGTTATGAATATGGTTATTAATAACTGTATCAAATCGACAAACAATCAAAACGGGGCACCACCCTGCAAGTCAGTGACCAATAATCAAACTGTGGAACAGTCTCATTTCTGTGAAAATCCTTTAAAAGGAACAAAGGAAGAGGTGATTTCGAGCACGGACCTTTTTTAGCCAGCAATTATTACAACAAGTACACAAATAATCACAAGCAACTGCTAATTAAGTAGAATAAGATTTATAACCTCACAATTATCAGTAGCTAATCAATAATCCTTCCATAATAAACTTAAAACATAAACAACATAAAACTATTTAGCCTCAAGAGGGCGGTAGTGGTGCTGGGTGCACGAGGAGGGGTTGAACAGGTAAAGGGGGGGTTGCCAGGCAACCCCACGTGGTTAAACTAGCAGCGTTAGCTCAGGAGCTACGTGGCTAGCTTGTGTCCGTGTGTGTGTTAGTAAAAGGAACAGAATAAAGGAGGAAAACACTCTGATCTTAGTTATCGATAATGGCCAGCTCCCTCAGCTGCCCAGGTCTGGACCCCACGTGTAGTTAGGACAGACTGAGACTTTTGATTTACCCAGGGAAACTTTGGTCATTATAACCACTCCAGTGGCTAACAGCTGATTCACCGCGATTATCTCGCGGACAGTAACTAAACTCCGTGAAAGGAGTGATTTAGCAGGTAGCGATTACAGTTATACCCAGCTACTTAACACAACATAATCAACGGTATCGTGATCTATTGATACATTCACAGAAAACAGATTAATAATCATATATGGACCATTACATGATTACAATCAGATCACATTAATGGCACAAGCGGTAGCGAACCCTTTGCTCATTAATAAACAAACCAAAACGCACTAGTTCTAACGTCTGCCCAGAACTGTGTAGAGCCTTACGGTGTGCGTTGTTTGTCAGTTAATCTCCTGCCAGAGGTTAACGATCCGTTTTGTCCAGAACAGGGGACGAGACGTGATCCAGGTCAACAAGCAAGAAACAGAACGCCGTCCTTTTCTTGAATCCAGGCTGATTAAACCCGCTGCAGATGAGGGAATACTCGGCCAGTATTTCCTCAGATCCCCTTTGTATATCAGACAGATATAAAGTTGTCCCAGCTCAAAACTCGACCAGCGAGGTGATGCTGGCTAGTGAGGTATATTAACATCCTACTTTATTCTGATCATTATATAACTTGTATTTAGGCCATATCTGAACTATCTATATGTAGCTAGGAGTGATGAACTTTAGCCTACTTTCAGAAGACACATCTGGAAAAGTGTTATCAATGGGGCCCTCCAGGATAGAGCCAGTTGGCTGGTAGCCATTGGTCAAAGCATTGTTTCCTCCCCCATCTATGTTACATATGTTATAGAATATATACCATGGTCGAACAAAGAAAGCCAGAGTGACTTTTGAGAATCTGAGAAGCGGTCCTCTCCGAGCTCTGCAGGGCTTGTAAATTGATGCTGAATTCCTTTGATGTAAATAAACTTTTATAATCAAGAAACAGTGTCGGCAGATTCCTCTCTACACAGCAACGCACCATCGATATTAATTAAACAACAAAACTGGCAACGAGGATTTCGGGACGTGATGCGGGCCGGTCTCTGCATTCCAGCACGGGCACGGTCGACCTGAATTCCGCTCCATTGGCCGGCTGATAAAGGTGAGCTTTTCTCACAACTCTGGAGCGCTGGTCAGCTCGTCTGTGTTCTGTGTGTGTGCGTTGAGGGGGGCTGCACCGTTTCGAACCCATGTGTGTTCTATGCTGTGGTGCTGTGTGGCTGAGGGTCTGTTTTTAAATTGTGTTTGCGTTGTGTGGCAACGAAGTTATATAATGATCAGAATAAAGAAGGATGTTAATATACCTCATTTCCCCCCTTCGAGACTAATTAAGTCTCGAAACAAAAAAGAGTAAGATTGTTTCAAAATAACACTTTCCATTACATCATGTTTCTTGTAGTATAACCTTAGCAATAACACAAGTTTTCATAGTGTGTGAACAATGTTAGGAGATGTAAACAAACATTTTATGGAGTGTAAGAGCGAAAAACCTGTCTGGCAGCTTCTTTCCAAATAACCATCAATCAATCTAGACAGGAAAATTCTCTCACGGCCCCTCTGCCCCAGGCGACCACCTCGGCACTCCAGATCAATTAGAAATCTTTTTATCAATTCATGTAATGTCTTGGTGTACTCAAATACATATGACAACCTCAGGAATCAAATAAAATCAAAACATTGCCCCAACTCAGACTGATCAACTCATCGGATGTATCCGATACCACATTTATCCCACAACGAAACATTATTCTTCGAACTGTTTAATACAAAAGAATATGACAAAAAGTATATAATATTCATGCAAATATATGTATATATGTCAGAATTCCTTTGATGTAAATAAACTTTCATAATCAAGAAACAGTGTCGGCAGATTCCTCTCTACACAGCAACGCACCATCGATATTAATTAAACAACACTAGCTAGTCCGGACTAGTGCTTCCTGTCAGCAACCTGGGTCACCGTGGAAGCGAAGAAGACACAAACGCCGAAAGCTTTTATCCTTCCTCCACCTCCTAGTGGCGGGGTGGTGCATTCAAAGACCCGACAGCCAATGGGAAAAGCGCAACCTTATCACAGGTGTGAAGCAGTTCTTTGTCTCACCACCAGTCTGCCTTGCCCTCCATGTGTTGAATGTAAAACCTCCATTTTGGGGACTGCTTCCAATTGGCAGCCTGTAGGAGTTTGGGGAAACTGGCTTTGGGATTCACATGTAGGCCAAGATCCTTTGTCTCTGCAGTCAGCGCAGTCTGAGCCATTTTTGGTTAAGATCAATGTTCAACCCACTTCTTGGTCCCCAACACTGTGCTGTTAGGCCATTCGCTAGGCTGATGTCACCGGAACCCCCAGATTTATATTTTAACAGATTTGTTATGGTTTTGGAAGGTCCAGACAAATGATGTTGTCCTGCTGAGAGTGACGTTGGATCAGAAACTCTTCTCTGTGTTGTTCTGGAGGGCATGGACAAACAACGTATTTTGTCATTTTATTTGGAGGACTTTCTTGATTTTGCAGGTCTGTGTCGTGGGGGATTTTTACCCCCAGAGATCACACATAGATTATAGTATCAATTCAAAAAGCATCTTGTTCTTTTATGTGACACAATCAGAGGATTAAGGCCCTGTTTACACAAATACGCTCGCAGGTGAAAATGACAAAACCTTAAAAATTTCAAGGGTAAAAGTGTGTGTGTGTGTGTGTGTGTGTGTGTGTGTGTGTGTGTGTGTGTGTGTGTGTGTGAGTGAGTGTGTGTGTTTATTATTGTATATTGTGGTCTGCCTTGGTGATGCTTTATTGTGCTGTAAAATGTCAGGCTGTTTAATTTCTGTAGCTTTAATAATAGCCTACTTGTTGCAACCGCAGTAATGCCCATAGGTCTTTTTTATTCGTGGTCGGTCATTTAGTTTAATGGTCTGAGTTTTGTCTCTTTTCTGGTTAAATCTAGCAGTAAGGCTCAGGAAGGTGGTTGTGTAATTGATGTAATTGATCATGTTGTGTATGTACAGACTGCTAATGTCCATCAATAGATTCATCAATGTTGTACTTTAAATGTGTTCTTTAATGCCAGTAATGTTTGCTCTGAGTACATTTTAACTGACCTACTATTTACTTTTATCTTAAGTGCATATTTAAATGACTTTCTGTTAAAGTGCTTTTACTTTCATTAGTAAAATATTCGAGTACTCTTTCTATCCCTGATAGATTCCCCCTTTTATAAGAAATACTATGATTTCTTTAAATTAGTTTTGACCCTTGTTTCTTTTTCTCAAGTCGTATTAACTCTCATTTGTTGGGGATTAGGAAGGTACAGATTCAATTATTAGCAATTTATGAGATGTTTTATCAATATTAATAAAGTTTTGAATGTGTATTGAAGTTTTCATATTATGCTAATTTTCAGGTTCATAATTGTATTTAGAGGTTATATCAGAATAGGTTTACATGGTTTAATTTTCAAAAAACACCATATTTTTGTTGTACTGCACATTGCTGCCGCTCCTCTTTTCACCCTGTGTGTTGAGCTCTCTGTTTTAGCTACAGAGTGAGGCATCACCCTTCTATTCCATCTTTGTTGGGAGTTGCACAGTATGCGCAGGTGTGTGTGTGTGTGTGTGTGTGTGTGTGTGTGTGTGTGTGTGTGTGTGTGTGTGTGTGTGTGTGTGTGTGTGTGTGTGTGTGTGTGTGTGTGTGTGTGTGTGTGTGTGTGTGTGTGTGTGTGTGTGTGTGTGTGTGTGTGTGTGTGTGTGTGTGTCTGTGCGTGCATGTGTGTGTGTGTGTGTGTGCCGTGTGTGTGCATTGTTTGGAGCAATAACTCCACCTCCTCGTCTGTCCAGACAAAATTGTCTTTGCGCTACTAGGGAGAGAAGTAGAAGGAACGTTCTACGCAGGCGCACAGACATGGTGGTGTTGTGTGGCAGTACTTCACACTACCCTCTAGCCGCCTGGTGTGCATACTACATTGAATCTCACACACTTTTGCGTCATATGCACGCAGATTTCCCACCCAACACGCTTGTCTAAACGCGGAATAAAAAGTGAGCATGCAACGCCACTTTTACATTTTCTCTTTAGATCGTTTCCGTCTAAACATAGCCTAATATTGAGAAAATACAGTATAGCAACATGGTTTGAAATGTAGTTTAAATAATGTATGATTCTTTTCTCCTGTATATATCAGATGGAAAATATCAAAAAGAGAATTTCTAATGGACGCAAATAGCACATTTCTCTTATTCATAAGTAAACAAGTTGAATCCATTGATTTTCAAAGCAAGATGCTTGATTATGTCTTCATTTTTTAAGCATGGTTGATTTTTAAATGAGTTAAGGGAATTTAAAGTACAACAGGGAGTCTTGGGCTTGTCAAGGTTGCTTGCATGTACACATATATTTGCAGGCTGTGCTTAATGTGGCAAATGGGTTTTGATGCACATTTTGATTTACATAACTTCGGAGGAGGGATGTGGTAAAGGATTCCCTCAGCACCTAAGGACACGGGAAGATATTGCGGTGTATTAATGACTGCCTCTTCTCCCCAGCGAAGAATCAAACAGAAATTTCAAGCAGGACACACAGAGAGTGAGGCCGGGCAGGAAGATCTGACAGATTCCAGCATTACACACAGTCTGCGATATTCTATTACTGAATATGGATATGTAATGCTATGACCTTCTTTTCTTCAGCTATCCACCCCTGTTCTCAAATACACACACACACACACACACACACACACACACACACACACACACACACACACACACATGCACACACGCACAAACACACACACACACACACACACACACACACACACACACACACACAGTTTTTATCAATAGAACATTTCTGTTGTATTTGAGAAACTGCTCCTGAGAAAGCCTGAACATACATTGGGTCTTTCAGGTTTGGACTTGGATCGTTTTTGTCATACGGTCATGTATGCAGACGCTCGCCCCAGAACCACTCAGAGGATCAATAAGTAATGTTTGCATATACTCTCCCAGGCTCTAGCAGCACAAAGCCCCATCATTTACCCAGACTGCATTAGCAGCGAGATAAAGGTCTATGTGTTTTCTCACTCAGCCATTTGAAACACAGGGGGAATGTATTTTTATTGCCCCCATTAATATCAAACATAACTAATGAGGTGTGATTATCCTGTGTGCTTATTGTGATAATGATGCGCATCACACAATAATAAAGAGCCTCTACGCGAGGAAGGCTTGGCTTGCTTTTTGGCTATAGTGGCATTCTTAGCTTTGAGTACATTTCAATACCTGTGAGCATTTGTTACTTCCATGAAGCAGTAAATCAACTGTAGCGCAGAGGATAATCTAACAATAAAATGGCTCCCACTGGAGAAAGTGCAGCACAGACTTGACATTGCTTTATAATAATGACGAGACTTATCTATCCACCTGAGATAAACATGACACAATACTCCATTATCAGCCCTAGTACAAAAGGCTGCATGTGAATGCAATTAATGTCTGATCACTGAGACTGCACCTCTTAACATGCATGTACATATTATTTATTTTTCTTTTACCTTTCTGTTTTTCTCTGTATCTGCCGGTCACCATGTATTTGCTGGTAGATTAATTCTCCTTTCTTCAGATCATAGCCAGGGCCCACATTTAGTGTGAATTGGTCACCATTTGTTATATGACCTGGCTTTGCCCCACTGCTCTGGTTTTAACGTGGGTCTAATTCTGCTTGGCTTTGGTGTTTCTATAATAATTATAGGAGGTTACGGTAGAATCCCTGCAGGATTATTATAAGCAGTGGTAGAAGATGTGTTAAGATCTTTTACTTTAGTAATGATACCAAACACTACCAATACATCAATGTAGAAAACCATTGCAAGTAGTACTTGTAGTACCTGTTCCAGAAAAAAATGATGACATTACATTGTTACTCATGCAGCATCATATTTTATCATTGCAGCTAATGAAATATTGTTGTTGTTTTTATTTTATTTTAGAGGTGGAGCCAGTTTTAACCTCGATATACACAGTTTGCTAGTTTAGTCTCCTGGTTCCCAACCTAGGGTTTGGGCCCCCTCCAAAGAGTCACAAGATAAATCGGAGGGGTCCTGAGATGATTTATGGGCTTAGAAAGAAGAACAAAAACAAAGTTCTGCTACACACATTTGCATTTTGTCTTTTTAGATTTGTTTGTGTCTTTCGAGAGGAAATCAGTCTTTGGTGGAACTCATAACAACTACACAGTTTTTAAAATTTTTTTTTTTTTAAAAGAACTGACAAGCCAACAAGGTTGGGAACCTCTGACTCACCGGATGTAGACGCTCCTTCTCTTCCACTATCTCCGCTATCTTTTTTGCAAGGGTGCGGTTGCTGCATTCGGTACACAGTACTGGAACATGAGCTGTTGCATGAACCTTTCAGATTCAGTAGTTAGTTCAAATGCTTAAGACAACATATGTTTACATTTTTCTGACAAGCAACAACTTTGTTCGGTACCACAAAGCCTCTTAGGCAGGAGGTCTGGATAGCTTGGGGGAGTACACAATGTCTGACTTTAATGTGGGAGATCCCATCTCCTACCAACAGTCAGTGGTGCTTTCTCATAATCCTGACCACATGCTCTCCCTAACATCAACCATATAGTTTTTTCTGTTAACCCAAACCATGATTTTTCCTTATCCATAGCAGAGTCGTTTGAGTTGCCTAAACTTGCATTGTTATCCTGGCGAATATGTTAAAAATGGCTCTCTTTTGGGTCATCGTGTACTTTCTTCTTTTCTTCCTGACCCAGCGTTCCCATGTGGTGAAACGGCTTTTGTAAAACTTGTCTTTATTTCACTGTACTCATCCCCAGCTATGGCCATTTTCTGTTTCTCTCTGCCGCAGGCAGGTGGTTTGATGCTTTATTCGCCATTTCTTTTGCGACTGATGAGACCTTGACATTGGTCACAGCTCTGTACCCAGCCTCTCTGCACTTCGTTGTCAATTTTAAGCATTTAGACCTTTTCATTTTTTGTTTGCCTTCTTCTGTGGCAGAGCTAATTTGATGGCGCTTTCTTTTTTTGGTATACTTTTTTACTAATGGTGAGATGTCTTCATGAACATTTTAAAAAGATTAAGCATCAACAATGTTTTTCATTGTTTTTTGCAGTGATAGTGTGAGACAGACTAAGTGCCGTGCAGTCACACTGGGTTGCCTCACATTTATCATCATTGTTATTGTGACCTTAATAATATCTCTTTGATTGTGTGGTGTGTTACGTGCGCAGTGATTAATAGTGTGTGATTAACTGTTCAGTCAGTTTTCGTCACGGCACAAAAAAAAAAAGATTTGTTGAGCTAGGGGTTTAAATGTGACTCATTCTACATACATTAACACTTTCTATTCAAGATTTACAGAAAACGGCGACAGATAGATTAAAAAGGAAAAGCTTTTTGGAACATTGGTGTTTTTCCTCAAAACTATCCATTAGGGCTCGGTATCGTTAAAAAATATTTGATACTGGTACCAATACCAATACCGTGACTTTGATACCGGTTCCTACATTTCAACATTACGGCACACATTTAGAAGAATGCTGCATGCTTACTGCCTCACTGACGCTGAGGAGATTTACTCCTCAGGTATTGAAATTCGTTATTGAATGACGAGGCATTTTTTGATACTCGATACTTCCGAGGCAATTTGGTTGGTGCCTAAAAAGTTTTGAATTCGGTACCAAGGCCTACTATCCACTTCTTGTTAAACCGCAGGTACCCCTTCACTGAACAGCAATCAGTGGCCATGAATGGATACTGTAGATGGACGCATTTATAATGGATACTGTAGATGGACGCATTTATTCTCTTTCAGAAACACTTTGTCCTCCAGCACTGTTTGACGTTCTCTTTGCATGTCAAATAAACAATGGGGGATTTGAAATGATGTGCATTACTTCAATTGATGATGTATCTAACAAGATCAACCTCTTTCTCTCCTTATCCTGTCAATCAATAGAACTCTGTGGTGCTTTTCGGGTCCTTCCTTCCTCAGGATGCCATTTCATTGACTTGCTTTTTCTCTGTGTACTTCTGTCAGCTAAATGGTATTGTGGCATGAGCAATCGCTCACGAGGAAGCTTACTGAACATCAGGCAGAGAGCGCACGCTGGAAAAAATCGTTCTATTAATTAATGGTGTAATTAAGGTTTTGTCATTGACATGCCACTAGCTGACAGGGATGGATGGGGTACTTGGTCCTGCACCAGGCAGTCGCACATTCGATAATGAATGGCAGCTATTACCAGCACGTTTGGGTAGTGATGGGGCCACCTGCAAAGGCTTGGCTTCCCCACCTCCCCTTGCTCCCTCTCCTCCCCAAGCCCCTTTATCTGTTCCCAACACTTTGGTTTCCCATTTCTGACCTTATCCTTCATTTAGCATCCTCCTAATTTAACACAGTCTCCCTTCCCGTTGTGCTCACACAGATTTACTAGACCCTGCTGCTCTAACTGCCTAAAATTATTCTCAGGTAATTTAACCAGAGAAAATCCTCTTTTCTCCTAATATTTTTTGTTTGCAATTATCGCCCCCTTTCTACATCCTTTACTTAAAATTCAAGCTGGGAAAAAAATGTTCATGTTGTGTTAATGCACAGTCCATCTGGGTAGTCACTGTTCCTGATAAAGACATTCCTTCCCATAGTTTACAAACTACAAAAACACACTAAAACCTCTCAAGTTCAGCTGCATCCCTTGGCCTTCTGTGGTTTCCTGCAGAGATAAAAACCCATTAAGTGCAATTTTAGCCCTGGATATTAATATAATCAAAATTGCTTTGATTACAGCTCTGACTGGACAAAAACAAAGTTTTACACGGTTACCACGGCTACCATAAAGAACATTATAGCGAGTATTACGTTTTGAGCTGTGGGTCTGCATCCCTGAGACCAAGGCAAGTTCTTTTCAGCGTCTGTGAAAGTGTACAAGAATAGCTTGCCGTAGTACACTGTGATAACTCAAAAGGATGCATAGTGCTCAAGTGCATCAAGAATGTGTTTTTAGATGGAATCACATTTAAAGTAATGAAAAAGTGGTGCTTTTTTCATGCAGCTGTTTTCCCTTATAAACCAACTGAAAGCTTCTAATCAACACCAATGGTTCAGTCTTTAATTATTAAAACCAAAAGGATGGCATGTAATATTAAAACATCTTCAGGCACTCCACCGTTGTGGGGTAAGGAGGATGATGGCGGTGGTGATGGGGGGAGTGAATCTAATTCTGAGATAAGGTGATATTTTCATTTCCTATCAGGGATAAAATTGGATGGGTTTTGAGCTATAAATTTAAGGTCAATGTCAAAAATGGCAGTTCTTGTGATTTATGAGAAGGCTAATTTTATTATTTCGCTAACAAAGTTCTAAGGAGCACACAGTCTGAATGCTCACCGCCCAAAAATGTTTGTGTTAGTCAACACAGACATACACATTCACTCTCCTACTTAACTAGAGCGGCATGTTTGTACGGTGTGAAAACCAGAGCACCTGAAGGAACCCTGCACAAACATGGGGAGAAGATGCAAGTGCCACACAGTAAGAAATGAGTGCTGAAATCTAAACCTGTGTTGTGACTGTGAGCTAGAGGTTGAAAAAAACGGAGCCACCACCATGCTGCCAAATTTGGCATCAAGTGTAAAAAATAAAAAGGAAGGCAGCTTTGTCTTAAATATGTAGAAGTGTGTGTGGTACAATGCATCCTGATGAAGGCTGCCATGCTTCAACACCCTGCTGCAATAACCTGGCAAGATTCAATGGCCACTTTAATAAAGGTTTTAAATGCTTTTCTGAAGTCGTCTGGGGTTGTTTTTAGTTGCTTTTTGTCAAATTGTAGAAGCAGTATGTGTTTCAGTATAGATCCACTCACAAACCAGTTTTAATCATTTCTTTTTAGGCAAGAATCCTAGTCTGAAAAATGGCACGTAAATGCTTGGACATGAGCACAGGAAAACATATTTTGAAAGAATAGTTGACAATAGTGACATTTAGGAAGCACACTTGTTTACATTCTTGCGCAGATTAAACAAATGAGATATAAAGTGTTAATTATTGAGCTTTGGATGTGCTGGTGGGCATATTTGATTCCCTTTGGACAGAGCCAGGCTTTCAACATTTAGCTTTCAATAATAAACATGAATTCCAATATTTTGAATTTGCTCACTAAAAAGGGCTGTAATATTTATTTTTGTCATGTAAGCTAATGTATGCAATTGTTGGCTGACTCTGTTTTAAATAACATTTTCATCTTACAGTAGGTTGACAAATAAAACCTCGTCATCTCAGCTTAATGGGTATTTAGGATTTTCAATATTTCATTCTGAAATATCTCATACGAGTGTTTGTTTTCTTCTCCAGTTCTTTTGGTGTTTGTGTGTGTCACACTCCATTTGCTGCCTTCATCATGGTGTTACTGTGCCCACATTATTTTAAAATGACCTGAAAACCTGTTACGGCCCTTTATCATGAAATGTGAAGCAATAATGCAAATGATGTGCAGAGACAGACCGTAAACTACTTTTCCTCTGAGAGAGAACTGACAGAAAGAGAGACACTTTTCCAATAGAAATTTAAGCTCTTATTCCCTGGCCTTGGTGAAGGTTTATCAGTCATAGAAATTAGGAATCAATTAATCTCTGTGCCATAGCAGTATAACGGTTATTCAGCTGTATAGATTAGATCCGTCACGTTACATTCTCGTTGGCCAGGCAGGCTTTAGCATCAGATACTGCCTGCTTGTCAACATGTATCCTTATTTTGTATGATCATTCAGTCAAGGTTACCACCTGCTTTTGATTCCTGACAAGGTGACCTTAACCTTTCCCTCCATCTTATTCTCCTCAAGTACCCAATTCTTCCCCCGACGTAATATCAACTCACTGATACCAGTCACACAAAGGATATTAGTCATTTCAGGAAATCAATCATCCTCATATGAATTCCTTTTATCAAGTTGACCTGTTTTCAGATGAAATATTATCGGGAAGTGATGGGAGTTTTGATTCCCTGCTCAAGGGCTTAAGCTATTTCCCTTTTTTGAAGGTTAAACAAATTTGCTTATTTGGTTGGTTAGTTTGTTCAGCATTCTCACACGATGCACTGAATTTGATTTCACTGGAGATGTCGGCTCTTCTGAACGGCTTAAACATGCATTAAAATGGGGGATTGTAAAGCTGAGAAAAGTAAAACCACCACTTTATAAAATATATTTGTGTGCTGCGAGTGGCTTTACCAAGCAAAGTAGAAACACACAACAAATAAAGGTACGTTCGTGTCACAAATGAGTCAAACATGGGGCTAAAGCTGTTCAAATTTCAATTACCCTGCAGGAGGTAAGAGAAGGAGAAGGATGAAGAGGAATGAGAAAATAGAATGGGGGTGGGGGGGGGGGGTGGTTGAAATGCGAGAGAAGCTATATCAGTCTGATCAGTCATCCGTCGTCCTCCAATCTCCTGATAAAGCAGGTACTGCAGGAGGTGAAACGATGTGTATCAAAACCTCATGAAGATCGATGGCATGCTTCTGCCAGCTTTGAGAGAGACAAAAGAGAATGAGTGCAAGAAATAAAAAAAAATAAAAGAAGGCTATCTAAATTGGGCAACACAAAAGTGACAACAGCGGGGAGACGGAGGAGATCGTGGGCTATTAAAAAGTAGAAGGAGGAAGGTTTTATTTCTCTACAGCCTGTTGGCACAATGTCAGGAGATGTGGTAAATAAGTCCCAGAGAAATGATTGAGGGCTGTAATTAGAATTCAGTGGGATCTTGAGCCAGGTGTGTTTTATGTACGCAGCGCTTAGGCAACCAGCAGAGCGACAGGTGATATCAGCTTTAAGAGCTTAACAGGCCTACAGATGTAGAGGTCATGTCTCGGTTTCACAAACACACTTGGGCTATAAGAGAGCCACGATTTCCATTCCCATCTCTCCTTCTTGCCATTATCACAGAATTTACCTAGGCGTCCTTCTATTAGATTCACAATAACATAAATATCGGAAGCTTTGTAGAGTGACTGTTTTGTGAATTGTTAATGCAAGCTGACTGCAATCTGTTAGAAATCGTTTTAGGCCTCGAACAGACATTTTAAGAACACCTAATAAAATAAAATGTTGTTCTTTTAAAGCCAGCAGAGGACTGATTGAATTACAAAATGCTATAACAAAAACAAGAAAGACAAACATGCAAATTATGTCCCTGGAAATCTTTTTCAATAAATAAATAAATAAATGCAATAAATGCAAATTCATTTATTTTTAGTGAACAGCCACTCGTGTCCAACAATATTGTAATCATAGTCGAGAACAAAGAAATTTTATTCCAACATGTTAGACCATTGTGTTTATCACGTGTATTATGCTATTAATAGATTGCAACTGACTTTCATCATACGTCTATGATTGCCATCATACCATTAATCATTTACATTGTTTATGAAGACACAGTGGTTATTTATTTGCTCTTGAGAGCTAAATAATCCTTAATTATTCCAAAGGGAAAAACAGGAACTTATCACATGCAGAAAACTGAGAAAACTCAAGCAAACACAAGAAAAGGTAAATATTTGTGAGCCGATGACTTTGTAAGATGCAAAATACATTTAAATTATTTTAGCCTTTGTTTATATTGAAATGCTATCACATCTTTTGAGTTGTATATTAACAGAAAATGTTTCTTTACTGACACATACACAGGCCATTTTTGCAGGAGACATTTTGACAAGTCACAGTACGAAAAAGCACAAGTGATGGTTGAATTACATTTAGCTGCTTCAGTTTCAAGGTCCTGGTATTGTGAATACTGGTTCACACTGGCACACTGCCATGGCTTACTGGGACACTTGAATAGAACAGAGCCTACGTTGATGTTATTAGTGACTCCTGTGGTATTACTGCTATCACAAGTCAAATAGTTTGCTGTGAAAAAAGGTATATTGTTCATATCCCTTCTATCATTTGCACAAGGTAACTGTCCAAATCTGTAAGCGGACAATATGCCTATCTCTGTAGTGAGCTTTACCTGTGTTCAACCAAACATTTTGTAACTGGTCAGAACAAATAATTGTGTGTCACTTTGTGTAAATTTGCTATGCAAATATTCCCAAATTGCCTGAATGACATAAAGGGAGGTTGCAAAAACTCATAGGTGATCAGTACTTACAAACAATGCTTCCTTTCACTTACCAATTTTAAATTGGTCTGGACTTGGCAGGAAATTACTCATTACTGACAATATAAATACACCAAGATTTATGTAACATATATGTAACACTGTATTTCTATTTATCTGTCCTTTTCAACAACAAAAAAAGAGGTTATGGTAAGAACCTAATATTTTCAAGGCAACAAGCAATGCTTTGTCACATAGTTTCACCTTGTTTTCCGGTAAACTTTTGAGGTGTTACTTATGATATATTTCCCATTAGTAGCAGTGAAAGTAGGGAGGGCGGGGGGAAGGTAAAGTAACATTGTATTAGTAATAGTCAAATATTAAGCCTCAGAACACATTATATTTACTTTTTTTCCAGTTCAGTGCTGCAACACGTGTCATGCACCTGCTTCCTTGTTGAGGCTCAGTGATGATCGGAGGTGGGAGGGACAGCAGCTGGAGGGGAGGGGCTTGATAACAGCCCATGAATCATACACTGAGCTGGATACAAAGGGACAGAAAACCAAACGGAGAACAAAGAGACTGCAAGTGCGCAGTTGCGACAGGGGTGTTCAGATTTGATGCGGTGAGCGTGTTCTTTCACTTTGAAGCACAATCTGCAAACTTTTTAGTCGTGTTCTGCTGTTGAGAACAAGTGTTTTCTGAATGTGTGAAACCCATTTTGCAAACTTGTGAAATCATTTGTGAACAAATGGGTTTAAAGGAAAGAGGAATAGTTGTTAATTCTTTTGGTAAATTACTGAAAACACTTGCTGTCATTTTGGCAGCATCCTCCCACAGAATAAGGTTGGAAATATGCGTGCGTTTTAACTACAAGGAACTTTTGTTGTCTTGGTGACGACTGGAGGGTCACCAAAATTGAACCTGCCCACTCTTCACGTAGCCAGCCACAAGCGATGTGCCCATTGTTCTTCTGCTCATTTCCCGCACACTTTGATATAACTACTTTTATAGCTGCTGACTTTTTTCACGGAGAGTTCTGTGATCCAACAAACAGAATGTTAATTGTCTTTGCTCCGACTCTGCAGGCATGACTGACTGCAAACAATAAAAGTGGACACAGAGGTGATGGTCAGCCACAGCATGAGCTGCACTTTAGAGGTTTATAAGGGTGAATTATCAGTAGCCCTGTCCAATAGTCATTATGTTTGTGGCATCAAGTCCTTCCCTGGTGATTTGGAGTGAACTAATGTACGGTACGACAGAGTACACAAATTAGTAGAAACTATCACATGTGATTTTTAAAGCTGTAGTGCACAACTATTCTATATTTATGAACGTCCGTTACATTCAAGCCCTTGCCATATGAGTTGATACAAACCTAATTAAGCCAGTCAGCTCCACAAAACTCTCTCTGTATTGCTCAGTATGTTTACAAAATGGTGTAGTCAGGCGGCTTTAACGCGCAGAAGCTCCAGTGATGTTTTATGTCACCGCTAAGAAAGGACAACAGGAGCGTTCAGCTTTGGAGAAGAAGAGGACAAAAACATTACAAGAAAATTACCTCTTCTGAAGAGGCCATGTTTTTTTTAATCCTCTGTGTCCTCCCTAATTTGACAGGACAAACGCTACTAGCAACTTTGTGGAGGAGGGGTGGGGGTGGTGCGTGATCACTGACCGCTTGCGTCATGTGGATGCGCCGACAGTGTTGTTGTCATTATCTAGAAGTCCTCATGGGGGAAACAGAAACTACACACTATAGCTTTAAGTGTTTGTATGGCTTAGTATAGTCGTTTAGACTAGTTTCTCTTTGAATAATAATACGACAGCCTAACTTCACTGCGTCAGGGTTCTCATCAGACTCTCAACTCCATCATTGCACGTTACTGTTACACTCAGCTGTCCCCTGTAAAACAGCGGCAGCTAGGGATTATTTATTTACTATTAGTAAATTACTCTGAGCCAAAGGGTTGTGAATAAGCTACTTAATTGTTATACATATACATATATAAATAATGCCAATAGTAAAAGTGCTGTTAATGATAAAATAATAATAATTATTAGAGTAATGATAATAAACCTTAATTTTGACAAAGTCCAACATAATATTGTGGAATTATTCCTACTAAAATATGTTATGTACCATAGTGTATTGCACTCAACATCATTTAGCTGACTGGAGCATTTGCTGTTAAGCGCCCAGTGAAGCGCCCTGCACAGCCTACGTATGTGATGTCACATCAGACCAAAGCATCAGCCTCAGCACATCATGTTGTTTGTTTGATGCACATTTGAGGAATTCACTTTAAATTTATAACGTTTAACAAATCTCGTGGTGTCATTTAAAACGTATGCACACAAGCATTGATTATTGTTTAGAGGATACATATGCAGTGATTGCTGTCTACGTGTCTGCACGTGCAGTTGATGTTTTTGCTGACAACTGCTATTACATATAATATTATAAGTGATGATGGCATATTTCCCAGTTATGACATGAAAGGAGCTTGGAATTAAATGACTCCTATATATAGAGATAGGCCACAAATATGTAGTAATGATTTAATAGATGAGACTTTAACATATCATGGCATCTCCTGAATTATGAAGTAATTACTTGCCCTCAGCTAAGTGATTGGAGTCCAGTGGTGAGCTGGGACAATATGCAATCTATGTATTACTCTCCTGTTGCACAGGAAGTTTGTCATTGTTGCACAGCCAGAAAGAAGTACTCAGATCTTCTACTTAAAGTGGCTATATGTAATGTTCAGTTTGTGTTGATTCCAGCGGCCCATTTGGACAAAAGCGATAGTGGTTTTACCACACTTGCTATCGTAAAGGTATTTTCTTTACGATGCTGTATTACCGAGTTAGCGTTACTGGGAGGTTTTTCTCTGTCAGAAAATCATTCATTCACAATAAGCATATATGCATTGTTGCATTAGAAGTGTTACATACGGTAACTTGGATGTATCGTGAGCTAAACCGGGTAACGTTATCACTGTCACTGTGTCACGAGCCAAAGCATTAATAGTTTGTTGTAGCAACCAACGTAGTAATAACTTTGATTTATATAGCGCATTTCATGAAACACAAGGACGCTTTACACAATTACAGGGGGACAAGGGAAAAGAAAAGAGTAGGTCAACACATACACGGACTAAAAGGAATAACACGTCAGCGCTACATGTAAGCAGAGCTGTATAGTACGAAGTAGAACTACTTCACTACTCTACTGAAGTACTAAAAGGCTGTATCTGTACTCTACTGGAGTATTATTTTTTTCTCCTACTTCCACTTTTACTTGAGTACATATTTTCGATAAATGAAATACTTTTACTCCGATAAATTTTTTTATGTGCTGCATCGTTGCTCGTTACTGTTGTGAATTCCTCATGCTACGGAGACTGTGTAGTACAGTGTGTGTAGTTATGGCTACGTTAGTTACGTAAGAAATCTCCGAGATCGTGTCGTGTTTCTTTTCATTACGGTTGCCTGTTCAGAAGTCAGAGACAGTGACTGACTTGTACTCTGTCTATTTAGCCGTTGTTGCAGCAGATTAAACTATTCCTGAGTTGTTTCAGTCTGCAGTGAGTACTGAATGTTAACCGTTTGACCCTGTGATGTGAAGCTGCTAGTTTATCTGGATTTTGCTAGCTTGCTAACTTTCCTGTCCATCACACATGTTACTAGCTAGTGTGTGATACATTTTGGGGGGCTTTAATCATTACTGTGCTTGAGAGGATGTTCATTTTACTTGCACAGTGTGATAATTGTACATTTTATTACAGTATTTTTATTAATATTTGTTATTTTTAATATAATATATTTAATATTTGTTAATTCCTTTGGTTACAGCCTTAGGCTAAACATTTGAAATAATATAAACAATATGATATTCAAACTTTTGACTGCTTTCTTTAATAACTAAATAATACAATACTTGTACTTTTACTTTCATTTACTTGAGTAGTAGATTTTAAAATAAACTACTTGCAATACTTAAGTACAAAAAATGTTGAATAATTTAGTACCTCTACTTAAGTGTGGTGCTTAAAGAGCACTTTTGATAGAGCACTTGTACTTTTACTCAAATATGGGTCTCTAGTACTTTATACACGTCTGCATGTAAGGAGGGTGTAATTTAATGTCTGCTACTGACGTACAACCACATCGCACAGTGTAAGGTTACTTTATGAATGAAATACACATATTACATACGTGAGGGCCAATTCGGGGTCGGTTTTGAATTATTTACAATCCCGTAATTATCTCCATATGTTGAAAACTTGACGGAGATTGACTCGGTTTTGCCGTTTATCTGTCACTTTCCCTTTTAACTTTTAGTTATTCTCAGTTTAATTTTCTTTTCTGCGATGGTCCTGCCCCAGTATCAGCCATAACTACAGCAAATAACTTCTAAAATACAATTAGGCCTACATGAAGAAATCTCCTGCTACCTTTTACCTATATACTCACTAACACATGCTTCCAGTGTTACACCGAAATCTGTGACCCATCAGAATGTGTGCTCTGTAGAGCCGGTATACGTACCTGCTGTAAATTATGTTGTGACTCTGCGGGAAATATTGGACCTGGGCAAAGGTATAAATTACAACTATGTAAAAATAGTCTTTTTTTTCACTGTTAGTCTTGTTTGCTGTTACAGGTCATTTATGATCATCAGAAGAAAAATAACAGTTTCAGAAACATTGAAAAGTTACATATAGTCACTTTAAGTAAAAGTAACAATACCCCAATGTAGAAATACTCTGTTACAAGTAAAATTCATGCATTCAAAAATGTTATTTAAGTAAAAGTATAAGCGGCAAAATATACTTAAAAGTACCAAAAGTGCTTATCATTTCAGTATAATGTACTGTATATTAAAATATTGAATTAATTAAATAATTCTAGTGGAGTAAAAAGTACAATATTTGCCTCTTGTTTTGGAGTGTAAAAAAAAGAAGAAATACTCAGAAAATAGAAATACTTAAGTAAAGTTAGAATTTTAATTAAAAAGAATTTTCCTGGGTAGGAACAAGTTTGCCTGGGCTGGTTGCCCAGGTAAGGCCTATGTATTGGAAACACTGATCTGGCATAAACAAGCTGTTTGGGCAGTTTCCAAGGCACCTCACAAACAAGCTCTTCACACCTTCCCTCTGCTGCTGTGAAAGTCTCATCCAAAATGTTCTCCAATACAACAAGAGAGAGGTGGGGCAGTGATGTTGACCGTGCAGAACGACTGATTGGGCCTTTGTTGGTCTTTCCACAAAAACTGCCTACCTATAGAGTAAATATGTTAACCCACTTCTGATGCTGTATTACTCTGCCCTTATTAATGTAACATTAACGACAAAATGCAACATTCAAATTCCCAGTAAGACTGATCAACCATGTCCCTGAATAGTGTCTATATGCTACTAACAGTAACAGTATGCATATATTGAAATAACTTATTTGTAACATAATTAGTTTTCATTTAACATTTCTGCTTTTGAGAACACGCACACAACAAAGTGTTGAGCAGTGTAAGCTTCAATGCAAGTCCATCAAAATTCAAGTATGTACACCCTGTTTCATTTACCAAATTTTGTTTGAGGTCGTTTCCAATTTAACTAATAGGTTACGATGAATGTACTGTATTTGCTAAATGTTTTAATATTACATGTTTTGTATTTATTGTAATTTATTTGTATCTTTCACATGTTCTATCTACTGGGTTAAATATGTTTTTTTTTTGTAAGAAGTATATCGTTTTTTCAAAAGCATCGAGGAAGATAACGATAGCCAGAAATGTTTGTTGAATAAAACAAGGTGTACTGGAGACAGTCGTGCAACATACTGAACATATCTGCGAAATGTTCGCTGGCAGTGTATTTTTGTATATTATGTTCCTAAATATCTGCTCTTATCAGATAAAGCATGATTAATGTTTTCATGGTTATGTTTAGGCAACTCCAACCACTTGGTTAAGGTAAGGGAAAGAGGGTCATCTTGGTCATCCACGCCACCTCCCTACAACTTTTATGCCGTACAAGAACATAGCTTTTTATGGACTGTAAAAATCCATGCAGCAATAAAGTTTTGTCCAAAATGTGTTAGGTGAAATAGTTAAGTAAAATTAAAGTTTTTAGGGGACAGTATTGATTAGAATTAGTTTTTTTCCTTATTTGGAATGGAAATCTCATTCTGTTAAAGGTGCACTATGAGTTCCTGCATAGTTTCAGCACGATTTCATTTTTGTCTCAAATTGTAGGCATCTCTCCTTGATCTGCTAGCTGCCTGCCCCCTGAATACACTGTGAAAAAGCCCGGTCTCGGGAGACAACACAGGGGTGATAAACGTCAAACAAACACTAGGGGCATAGGCTGTGCACCAAAATACAACAAACCACTCCAACCAATCACCGACAAGATGGTTGGGGAGAGGGTGGGGGGTTAAAGGTGAATTATACTAGCTAGATCCAAGGTTGTGACGTCAAAATGACGTAATATCCTGCCGGCGCGCCCGATTTATGGCGATTTATATTACTCTTTTTTTTTTTTTTTTTTTTTTCTTCAGCGGAAACCGGAGGCCTGAATGAGTTCGCCAAAAAACGGGATACCAAGACTCTCAGAGTGACTGCAAGTCTCTCTTGTAAACTTACTGAGTTAAGATGAGCTCTTTTATGGTGAATGAAAGGCTTGATCCGATGAAGTAGGTCATTGAATCAAATCGAAGCATTGACGGCAATGCTGCTGCCAGTTCTGCAGTTGTTTACCTTTTTCTTCTTCTTCTAGTCCGTAGAAAGAGCAATGTCGGCAGCCTTTGCTCATTAGCGCCACCGCTGTTCAGGAGAAGACTGCAACTAGTGTCGCGACCACCAGCGCAGGTAAAAATAGTCACGGCGATTTCATGACGTCACATATGCGCACGCCAGCTGGGCTGCGGTTACTGTAAAACACGCTTTAGTGACAGTTAGTTAGTTAGTCATGACAGTTAGGGAAATATGGGGGGAGGGGTGAGCTTGCTCTGTTTTGTTTGGAATTTACTTGGAACGTCAACAGAAGTGACCATGCAGGAACTCATAGTGCACCTTTTTAAAAGTGCTATTATGTTGTAATTCAAACCAACAGAGGTTATTGGTATGATTATGATGATGATTTAATCCATAAAATCATTCTTAGAATTCCCCTCAACACAAATAAACCCAAATCTACCACTGTAAGGCTGCAGTCTTAAACCTGCTGTGTACCAAGGAGATGAAAAGGGTGGGGGGTGGGTGGGGATGATTGTCTGCTCAATATTATAGCAGTCCAGTCAGCCACAACATGGATCTGTGTGCAAACACTTCTGTAATGTATCTAAGTATACCTCTGCCTTTTCCAGCAACAGTCTAATTTCATGGTGCATCATGTTTATTCTCTCAAGATGTTTGACCCTTACGGAACAATTCAAATTTAATTCGTGGCAGAAAGATCCAAAACACCACAGACACAGAGTCACAAAGTTAATCCTTCCATACATGGAAAATCGTTGTGGGGGCACAGGGGTGTGATTTTGTTGGAAAAGCAGTTTATTTATAAGGGGATTTGTGCTGATCTGCACATAAACACAAACAATGGAGAGCCTATTATCCTATCACAAACCTTAGTACAATAATATGTTTTTAATTACATTGGTCATTGGTCCCTCAGTTGTATACACTATTTAATGGAAATTCATAAGAACAACTTGGCTTTACAGTAGTGGAACATGTTTTATATTTGATGTTTTTCCACACATGCATATTCCACAATGAGGCATTATCACAAGATTAGTCTCGCATTGCCAGACCTTCCTCCCCACTTCTGCAGAGCAAGGTCTGGTGAGTCCTCACAGCATTCCGGGATGGGAGAAAAACATGCTCTGGTTTATTGGCATTTCTTTAAACCAATCACAATCGTCTTGGGCGGCGGTAAACACCGGGAAAAGCTGCGGTGCCACTGCAAAATAGCCTCATGAAGGAACTTGTTTTCGTGGTATATAACTAGGGTGAGTATATGTCTGAGATTTAAAGCCAGGAACCAAGAACGAATGCAATGAACATTGGGCTACTCACTGTACTATATTACCAGGATTTGATGGTATGATCCATCATGCTGGGTTATAGTGGGGAGACCCTGTATTTCCTGTATATTGTTAAAACCAACTTGGTGTACAATTTAAAAATAACCGAAGAGTGTGAAAACATTAACTTAATCAATTAACCCCAAATCTAACACAGTTGATATATCTCTACAGCCTTAAACCTGTTGCGTTAGGAGATGAGAGGGGGGATCTTGGGGATGTTTGACTCTTCAATATTGTGAATCAGGGTTATCTCTATGACCTTTTTATGGTGTATAGCAAATGTCATTAACATACCCTAGGTAATTACATTGTGATTGGATAGTGCAAAACACATAAAAGCCAGAAGGAAATGCTTCCAGGAGGCATTAAGACCTGATTACCTAGGCAAATTCGCAAAGTTCATTATGATACAATCTTACACGGGAAACGGACTCAAAAATGACCAAAGAATTGAATCAACATTTGATCCACACACACAAAAATTGTCAGCTTCACAAAGGTATTATTTATTAAGGTACTTTTGTAATGGTCTTTGTTAATCTGTCAGTGTTTAATATTTGATTATTGTGGTGGAGAAAAACCAAGACATTCTTTTTGCTGCTTTTGTCATTGTAGACCATATATTCTGGGGTTTAGGAATGACAAAACAAGGGATTTGAAGAAACCACCTTGGGTTCTGGGATATTCTGATGGTAATGTTCTTCCATTTTATAGACAAAAATGATTAATTGAGAAAATGATCTGCAGATTTATTGATGATGAAAATAACTGGTAGTACACTTTTAGCACTTTTTTCCCCGCATAGGTGTTGCTTCCATTCCATGTGTATAGGGATATATGGAATGAACCCTTAGTAAATTACAACTGAACTATGAGAAGTATACAGTGTGGTGGAAGGCAGTGTCATATGTCACATTTACACCAGCTCATGTAGTTTCTTCCTCTGGCTGAGCACCAACATTTAAGCACAATTAAAGGCTGAACTCTCATTCGGATTTATTTAGAGGAAGATGCCCTTTACTCTCTAAACACTGTCACACTGTAATATCAGTTTTAAAGCTCCTGCCCCGAAAATAAAGCGTCTGTGGAACAACTGGCATCATGAGCCACTCCTTGAGTTAATCTTCAGCTGTCATATCTGCCCTCTGATCTCGAGTAGGAAATAGCTGAATATACTTTGGGTAAATGGGACTGACAAAAAATGTAAAGTATATCCACCAATTACCCACTATTTTTACCAAGCACATTACAGCATTAATACCCCACATATACTTGAGTATGAAATGTGATATGTAGAGCACAGGGCTGAGGGCATTACAGTAGATAATCAGAAACTTTTTCAAGAAGAAAACCTACCCAGTGCTACTCTAAATATAAATCTAAATATAGGATGCATTATTTACAATAATTGACTATCCAACGAGTCACAATGCAAGGCAGCTTTACAGGCCACAGTAATCAGTTTCTTATCTAGGTGAGTGAGTAGTTTTAACAGTTCTGTCAGGAATGCTTGTTGCAGATCATTTAGCTGTGACAAAATTGGCAGCAAAGACACAAACCGGTAGTGGGCCATATTGATGCTGCAATGCTCCAATCATGATCAGAATTGCTCAGTAGACAAGTAGACAGGTCCTCATGGTACCTGTTTGCAATGCACTCTGCTTGATGGGCTTCTGCTTGGCACCTGAAATTGCTGCTTGCATCAATATCTCCTGTTTAATGTGTCTAACAGACAGAGGATTTGCAGGTCAATTGAGGCAGACTTTAAATTGTGTCTGGCTACAACTCTGATATTTCGCTGGGGTTGCTACTGAAAAAGAGCGAAGAAAAAAACGGGTTGTATCCAAAGCTAGAGTGTAATGTCAAATCCACGGTCTAAAAATGCCTTTGCCTAAAGGAAAAAGTTTTTGGAGTTTGTAAATTTTATGTTAGTAGGCTACTCCTTTTCAAGGCTATAATATAATTTGTTTTTGAGGAGCAGCTGCGAAATGTGTTCCAGACCAGTTAGAATGCCTAATGTGATGGCATTATTTATAAGGGACAAGTGTTGGACAGTGCACAGCTTGGCAGAATTAACCACATGTCCTAACTTAGTGTGGTTAGTAAGTCCCTACACCTTTTAGAAATTGGAGCAATAATTAAACCTACAGAGCACAGTAATTACCAATACAATTATGTAAAGCATCTTTAAAGTAGTGTGATGGAAAGAAACACCCTCTGAGACACAGTTATTTACAGCGAGTGCTACACTACTACATGGAAAAGGAAACACCCACCAACTCTTTCCTCCATCTCTGCTTTGCTTCATAATTTTTAATTGATTGTGTATATTTTTCTGGTATGCCATTTCATTACGGTTATTATTATTAATATTATTATTATTATTATTATTATATAGCATCATTACATCAAATGCAACACTCATTTGTACTTAGTAAGAAATACTCCCCTTTATCTCTTTGAGCCAACTGTAATGGGAACATATTGATTCCCTGTGCCAAGAAGTGGCAGTATGCCTGTATATTAGGCATACTGTACATCTTTACTGGCCTCGGAAATTGAATAGGGTGCAGCTTTCTACAGTTATCTGATGGGCGTACAACACACACTTCACTAAACTAACTGCATCAAACTTGACAAGTGGTCATATATAGTTGGGAGTCTTGGTTATATGAAACATGCACTAAACCTTGTCATGCACTATATACAATGGTGGAGCTATGATGTCCAAAATTACAATTTTGAGCTGAATTCTCTCTGCCAACCTGATTACTACATTTGTTTCGCAAAAAAAAAAAATGTAATACTGTTTAATTAAAAAAAGTGCATATTTTGCATAAAGGAAGAATTGACAAGTATAGTCATTCCTCAGCTTTGCAAATTGAAACAAACCACAGAAAGTAGAGGAGAAAGAGGACAAGTACGTGGTGCATATAATCATAACTATTGTATGCCAATTATATATTGGTCAGAGGGAGGGGTGAGATAGACGTGTGGTTTGAAATCCTGCCAGATTACTTCAGTGATTGTTATACATCACATATGTTTATTCCAATTTCAAAGTAGTAAAACAATAATAATGATGAGGTAATGACTTTTTCATGTTGTCGTGTTATAACGTGTTATAATAAATTTAAACTCCATCTGATTTTTATTCAAGGTCAGAGGTCCGGAATGATTGGCAAAAACAAAATAACATTTAATTGAGTCACTAATAACTTTATAACTATAAATTTAAGTGGAATACTCTGTTTTCCTGGTCAGCTTTTGTACCGATAGAGATAGTGGTACCTGGAATTCGGTACCGGTACCCAGCGGTACGTTTTTTGCTTTTCCTTCTCTCATCCATACAGATCAGCTACCTGTCCAGTACACCACTACTGTATATTCAACGTCACTAACAATTTATTGATCAATAGAAAATAAAAAAAATAGAAAAAGGTACACTTCATAAGGTAGGCTAATGTATTCATAACACAAGGTATGGGCTAGGTCCTAATATACTTTCTTTCTGTCCAGATATGGCCATTGGTCTTGAAGAAGCCCTGTTTTATGATAACTTGTATTTATTTGAGATTATTTCATATTTTAAGATGCTCTTGTTTCTACTAGTTGTCCTCCTTAGCATTTGACTTAACTTTTTCTCTTTGAAACCCACAATAGAAAAACAATCAGAGTAAAACTAATTATTCAGATGTGTCTTGTTCTGTTCAGCTACAAAAGTGTTAACTGGGTTAACTGAGATTTAAGGAAATATTGGACAGCCAGACAATACTCTGTTCTTGTGTTTTACTTGATTTTATGTTTTTTTATCACGGTTGTTTACACTTGCATGCCTAGAAATAGACATACCTAATAAAGACATTTAGGTTTGAGAAACACTGCTGCAGACAAACCAGCAGAAAACCAGCAGACTGGCATCCAACCGAAGGAACAGGTCATGTAATTCAGTTGATGAGTTTATTATGGATGTTTTATAGGAAGAACACAATTTATTAGTCAACAGTTGTGGTTACATTTTGCTGATGTTGGTATGTGAAAACCGTAGATCGTAATAAACAATGTGATCCTCAATTAGTTGGAAGAGGAAACTCATTAGGAAACAATTACAGTCACACATTCCTGTGAATCCCCACAGAGCAGTCTCACTGGTTGTACCAGGCTGGAGAATGAAAATCTGGAAGGGGAGAAAGTGAAATGCATCCTCCGCTGCACCTGTGATTCCTCTTCCAGACCTCTTCACCAGCTGCAGCCCCTTAAAGGCTGGAGGTAATAGTTACATTTAAGTATCTATTATGGCTAAAATAGCAAATGGTTTTCAGTAAAAGGTAGCTGTGTTTAGCCTGTTACCACCGCAACCTAGACATGGATGAGAGGATAGAAAATGGATGGATGGATGGATGCATATATGGGATATTCAGTGATATTTTCTTTCCTGGAAACAGAGGTGCTACGTTCAGACCTAATGGGGTCACTTACCTCCAAACATGTGGTCTCTGTCTCAGCTGTTGTTTATACACAAATAGATACGTACAACGTGCAGTCCATGAAAAAGGTAGATTTTATATTAGATAAAACAGACATGAGAATTATCTGAAAAGACTAGATACTAAGGATTGGCAGCACTTACTCTCAATATAAATCAAACAACTTATTTTTTTGGGTTGCTCACATGAACAGGCCAGTCTCTCATGAGCTTTTCACATAATTGTGGGTCCTTACAACTAAGTGACTAATATTTACGGTTGAATTAATATTTACGGTTGAATTAGACATCTTAGAGATGATTGCAAATTGACAAACAACTCTCAGGGCAAAGAACCTACAGTGTGTATTTATGAACCTATGAAAAGAGCACAAATTTGCCTTGAAGTGGTCGTTCACGTGGCGTTGTTTGCTGTATGCACCATGCAAATGTGATTATTGGCAGTCCCTGCACCAGACATCACACCATACAAAATGCATGACAACAACACAACACCATTTCTCAGCTGAATATGTGCTTTTGGAAATGTAGCCACAGGGAGTGAGACAATTTGTACTCCATGCTCATTTACTAAACATAAATTGTATGTTGTCATCTGATAATACCTTATCACTCTGGGCAGTGAATTGAATCCTAAAATCTTGTGTTGCCTGTAAAATGATATGTGGAATCACCCTGGCATTTCCTCAAAAACAAAAGCTAAATTACTGGTATGCATCAGCATACAGCAAGACACTTCAATTTCAACTGAATTATCCCACAAGGTGAATTAAATGTTTTGGTCATATAACCGAAAAATTGAATTCACCTTGTTGGATAATAGTTTTTTTAAATCATGGTTGTCATATATGACATTAGCGTTTTAGCATTTTCACTTGCCACAATTTTGTAGTTGGGGAATTATGTTTTATTTGATGCCTCGGCTGAACCCTCTATGGAGTGTGTGCTGAATGCCACCCGCCATTGCCAAATTCTACCCGCATTTGGTGGGTGGGAGGTTGCTAATGTCGAGCCCTGTGAATAACATAATTCATTTTCTAACATACCAAATCTCTCCTCTAACTCAAAGCTATACAGTATAATGTCCCCAGTGCTACGGTGGTGTCAGGTGCGGCGCTGCTCGTGTGGCAACCGGCATGAAGTTTCGTGAGTCATGTTTTTTGTGTGCATGACACTGAAGAACCTCCTACTGAACCACTCTGTAAACTATGTCCTGTTTGTTGTCCATCAGTGTTTTGTGTATGAATCCTGGCTGCAAACCAACTTCCTTGTAAGGGACAATAAGGATACTTGAATTTGAGTTTTATATAAGTAAAAGAATACAATAAAATAGACAAGGTGTTTTACCTTAGCGTGGTAGCATTAAATTAAGCTATAGTTACACATATTTACTAGCCTAGAAATCTAGACGCACCCTAGTGGCAGCAAATTTAATTTGCAGCCAGGGGGCTCTAGGCACTCTCTGTTGACTTGCGAGCTGGAAAAACCAAACTCTAGTCAGGCCAATCACATCGTGTATAGAGTCGGTGGGTGGGTTTATGGCTGCTGCTGCTGGGAACAGCGGTCTTCTGGAAGACTTGGAGTTAAGCTTTTCTTAGATGTGTTCGGAGCCTTGTCAATGGTAATTTCCCAGATCCAACATCTTGATGTGAGTCTGGCTTGTCAGGCTACATATTTACACTTATTTAATGCCAACTTGGATATAAAAATATCAGTGCGTTTTAAAAAAGTACAAAATCCCCTGTTTTAATTACCACTTGAAGAGTGTTTACCAGTCAGAAACTAGAAAATAGCTTACACATGATGTTAATGCAATTACTGTATAAACACAAGCAGACTCTGGGTCAAGGAAGATGTTGAGGAGCCTCATGCACTTAAGTTTAAGAGACATTCTTTCATTGCCATTTCCATTTCTTTCTTTCTCTGTCTTTCCACCAGTGTCCGTACTCGCCCCCTCAGAATGAGGTAATTACAAAAAGTAATTCTGATGTTGAGTCACTGTTGTCGACCAATGATTGAAACTGATAAGTGGGTGTATTTTACTTAAATGTGTAGCTGCAACATGCATTGTACACCTACATAGTGATGTTAGTATTTTCACGGTGTGTAATTCAGCAGAGGGGGTCTTTGTCTTCTTTCTTTCTATCTTTGTTGGATACAATTAAACACATTTGGTAGGAGACTCGGCTCATTCTACTGTTTTGCTGTTACTCAAACTGAACAATAGGCTTGAACTCTTCATTGTACCCTGTTCATTTTTCCCATAACCGGTTATTAACACAGATTGTCTAACAATGTCAATCCCCAAAATCTGTTTTGATGTATCCAATATACAAATACAGTATGTTATAGTACTTGTTGGATACAATTTTCCTGAATACTTTACAGCCAAATATATAGCCCCAATTGAGATGAAGGACATGCAGGACAATTATAGTGAAAACAATGTTTGAATTCCTCAAGCTATACATGTTTATAAACAATATGTACATGCTTAAATGCAACTCTGAAAAGGAAGACTTCACATGCGTTGCTTGTAAGGAGTCAAACCAAGCATAAAACACTGAAATAATGCATTTTCTAATTTGGATTTGGTGGCTCGGTGGATGGTAATAGCATTGCACAAGGATCTCCGACTGAAAGCCTGACTAAATTAATAATATCTGAAAAAATTTTCTGCAGGATTCTTTGACTTTCCTCATTCAATGCTGTTCAGCCCATTCTCATTGATTTAATCCGTTTTAGTGAAAAAGGTATATTATCACAAAATTATGGAAAACTAGGAAGACTTGTAGACTTAACTGCTTTATATCTAAATGGTTGTTAAATGTGTATGCAGCAATGAATCAGTAAAGAAGTCCAGCGACTGTGAATTTAGCCACATTCTCTAAGTACATGTGAAGTTGCTTGGCTAATGCTTAGACAAAACTGTTATGCAAAAGTTTGGCCTTTTAGGATGGTGAGAGAGCTGATATATATATATATATATATATATATATATATATATATATATAATAAATGTTAAATGTGCATTGCATTCACAGGTTCATCCAGATATTAAGCAACAATATTGTTACTACAAGTCTATAGCACATCTAGCACTGTATTGATTAGACATACATCTCACACATGACTGGAGCCTGTTTTAGAAATTTCACAGCCTGATAAAAGATGTATGATAACACACCTTTGAGGAAATTGTTTCTAATTGCTTGTCAGTTATTAAACTAGTAATTGTTTGGGCAGTACAAAACAAACACTTCAAGCTGTGACTTGTATATGTCAACCAGAACAGAGATGGAAAAAGGCAAAGAGCAGAAAGATACTGTAAAAAGAAATATTGATTAAACCAATCAGAAGTACCCGAGGCATGCTTGTATTTAAAAGTTTGTGTTGAGCTGATATAAAGGTGACCTTTTAAGTACATGTATTCCTTGTCAAAACTATACAACTTAGTTTGACAGGATTTGAAAAAGTATTGGTGTTGGAGTGCATGTCAAGTATCTTACTCTGTCTAACTTGCTATCGCTTCATTCATACTGCACAAGGTCAAATCAGCCTGTGCAGTGAGCAGAAAAAAAGATCTTGCTCAACTTTCTTCCCCTGGTTCGCAGCAGTCTTTGACCAGGATCCATTTCAGACACTACATGCAGGCTTCTGGCTTTTACATCAGTAAGAAAAGAAAATGGGAGGGAATGTTTGACCTTTTTCAGTGCACAGTCTGGAATATGACTTGTGATTCAAATGGTCAGGGAGCTATAAAAAATGAGGAGAGACGGAATGCAAAGGGAGAGAGCAAATTAGAGTCACTGAAGGCATGAAGACAGAAGAAGCATTTCTTATAGGGATAATTTGCACGTTTTGGTCTCTTGAAACTCTTAATTTACCCTGGATATTTTCTTTGATCAAACAACGTGTCAATCAGTGTTCAAAGGATTATTATGAATGGCATTTTACCTCTCAAATGCCAGCTGTCAGGCAGTAAACGATGTGCTGGGTGCATAAAAATAAATAAATGATTTAACAATAATTAGGAAAGCTCAGCAGCAACTACAGGATGTCTACGCGGTTGCCATATGGTGAATCAAAATATTACCTTGAGCAGCCATTTACATTTTAACTCATAAGCCCCCAGCTGTATATATCTGTCCCTGAATATATCAAAGTATCTAGTTACTACCTTGTTAAGTGATGTAACATCACTTCCTCAAGGGAATTCAAAGTTTTGATTACACTGAAATCCCTTTCAAAGAAAAAAAAAAATATAATAAAAATAACATTTCCTATCCAAATTCTCACTCCCATGTATCTTAACTTTTAAGCTGGAGGTGCCTGATTAGAATTCTGATTAGTATTCAGAGTCCACGGCACGTGTGGTGCCAATTATCCACTCAGTCATTACCACTCATGAGAGAAGTCGCGCTGGCAATGACATGGTGCTCTCTGGATGCTTTTATATAGGCATTAGTGGTCCCCTAATACTGTATCTGAAGTCTCTTTCCCAAAATTCAGTCTTGGTGCAGAATTACAGCCACTAGAGCCAGTCCCACAATTAGCTTTCCTTAGGATGTGCCATTTCTGTGTCTGTAGCTTTAAATGCTATTGAGGAGGAGAGAGGGGGGGCAAGGTGGAGGGTGGGGCTGTGGCCTTCACCAACTGCCAGGCTTTGCTCGTTTGAAAGCCATGATGTATCTCTCTTTCTCATGGGTGGGCCAAATTCTCTGGGCGGGCAAGGCAGAGAAAGGAGAGGTAATCTTGCTCCTTATGACCTCATAAGGAGCAAGATTCCAGATCGGCTCATCTGAGCTTTCATTTTCTCAAAAGCAGAGCAGGATACCCAGGGCTCGGTTTACACCTTTCGCCATTTCTAGCCACTGGGGGACCATGGGACCTTTAAAGGAAAAGGCATATTTTCATCAGCAGTGGCTTTCTGGTAGTATTGACAAGGAACAAATGATACCACTGCACTCAGTGGGGACAACATGAAGCATGAGCTAAGCCATAGCAATAGGAATTACATTCTATTTACACATTGCCATTCGGCTAGCATTTTACACATCTAACAGTTTCTGTAGAAGAGCTTTGGTCAGGAATTAAACAACTCAAAAGATTGTATTATTGTCCAATTTTAAGTGCTGACACTTGCTGAACTGGCAGGTGGTACAGTATTACAAGCAGCAGGATTCCGCTCATGTGATAATAGCCCCACTGATGTTTTTTCTGTGTGAGTCAGCTGATTACAGAAACTAAGGTGGGAAGTAAAGAGTAAACACATTCATTACACTTATTGTTTCTTTGAAGAGGACACACAGCATGTTATTTGATACTTTTTAACATTACAAGAGAAGGTTCTTCTGGCTTTGCATTCATTTTGAACATACACCAGGGAAAGACGGCACTGGATTTCAAACAGCTCTCACACTCTGAAATAGCCTCTGCTTTATGGATGTTTCTCACACAGAATCATTGTACTTTTGAGGGCCATCACGGAGAATATCCCCAATTATGTGAAGCATAACTCATGCATCATGAGAAAAAACTTTTTTTTTTTACTGGAATTTCTGAAACTGAAACAAAATGTGTCATATTAAAGAACTCCATTACAGCAGTAAACAATAATCTCAGTGAGTACATCCTCATAGCTAGAACCATTTTCTAGTGATGGTCAAATGAAGCTTCGTGAACCACTGTCTTTATTTTATGAGCTCACTAGATGGCGCTCTTTGTTCAACAAAGGGTGGAAAACACACTGAATTGCCATCCTTTAACCTTTTTCTTTGAACAGAGAGCGCCATCTAGTGAGCTCAGAAAATAAAGACAGTGGTTTGCGAAGCTTCATTTGACCATCACTACTGTTTTCTCACTGGGAATGTTGCAGCAACAACAATGTTCTCTCTGTGATGTTTTGGAAAGGTGACATATTGTTGCGTAGGCATAAGCACATCATTTCCTTCTATAATAATAATAATATAATATAATAATAATATTAAAAAAATTCTAATCATGTTAGGTGTTGATAACTGGTTTATTAAGGGAACAATGACACTTGGACAAACTGCATCTGAAGGCTCTTCCACATCAGCTGCAGCTTTCAGACATGTTTACTGCTTCTTGGCTGCGTATCAACACTAAAGTTGTGACACAAACTGTTTACATTTTTTCAGCGCACCAGCTCCTCAGACCTTGTTTATGTACAAAAATTACATACATTACCATTTTGACCTTGTACTTTAATGGACAGGGAAGATAAACATATTTGTTCCTTGTATTATTCATGAAGCCAATTCAACAGCGTGAACAAGTCGATAAGTCAGTAGTGTGAGAATCAAACCAAGGTGAAGAGTGTGATTGACTGCACTTGGTATATAGGGAATCCTAAGGCCTTAGGTTTGGACGCTTCCCTTAGGCTCCGTCTTCCATATGAGATTTTAGGAGGTACACCAGAAGACCTAGAGCATATTTTAGCATAGTACGTTATTCATCACTTGTCAGTTACTTGACAGGCAGAAACATTATCTGCAGCCAGTTTTACTAAATAAGGAGATAACAAACCTAAGAGACCAGGTATATTTGGAATTAGGAGCTGTGCAGTTGCAGAATTTGCCCCTTCTAAATACTGAAAATACAAAGTAAGAACCGATAATAAAAAGACTGCTAAGTTTGTAAAGTTCAATTTACCTTTAAGGTGCCATAAATAAGATTTTACTGATCCGTAACAAAAAATTACCTTAATATATCTGTGGAGGTTTGATAGATTTAGTGATCAATACCAGTGTCTTAACAATTACTTCACAAGATGTGGGGGTTTCTGGCTTTCAAAGTGTACTCTCTGTGCAATAATCCCATTCACTGCACAATCGCCCCTGTGCTAAATCGAAACACAATTCTCCTTTTGCAACACACACACACACACATTCCCAGTGAGAAAGTAAACGCAAGCGATGAGTTTCTAATGACTCCCACTGGCCAGCAGAGCGAGAAAGTGTTTCACCACTGTAGACAGTTATGTTGTCACTTTTCCCTCCACATCAGAGTGTCGGACTTTAAACTGAAGTGACAGATCTCTCCTTTAGCTGCTCTCCCTCAGCAAAGGACACTGACGGCTGCTTCCAGAGGCAAAAAGGTCAGGCCATCAGGTTGGTTGTGCTAATGGACTGCTGACCAGGCAATAAGCCAGCCTCTCAGGAGACACTGGCAGCCTAGTTCTCACCTCAACAGTGTGGATCCCATGTCGTTTGCATCACTCCCATCACCATTTGCCAACACCAGGGCTTATTCTCACTTTCTGCCGTCTCTTCAGCCGCCCTTTGCTTCTTACTGAGGGCTCATTTAGACATTTATTCTGTTGTCACTTCTCACGTTTGTTTGCTTGAGAAATGTGTAGTTAGTTAGTTTTCTATTCAAGTTATTAAGCTCACGGCACAGTTCAGGTATTTGTGAAAGAGCACCTGCAGATGGCAGTGTTCACCATGGCAGGCTACTCAGCCTTTGAGCTCAACAGCTGAAGACTGTCTCAGCACCAGCAGCACAGGCAGAGAGCCGTGGATGAAACTGAGGGTTATTTACTGCATTGGAATTAAGTAATGATTGGATGGCAGTATGCATTAAAGGAATGCTGGATCTGTATGGCTGACTCTGATTTCCATTTTATTTAATCTGCTGTTTTTTTTCTAGTTGCATTGTGCCATTTCTGACATGTCATTCTGGGGCTTAGTCGGCTCAGTTACACAGTTCAGCCTCCTTGTGTTGCTTTGAAACTTGTCAAGTAAGATCATCTGCGGTTCCGGGCAATTCCAAAGTCACATCACAGCCTCGTCAGATCGTCACAGCTCTATAGCACGAGGCAGTAAACTTAAAAAGATATTGCAATTCACCCACTAGGCAAAGAGCACGCACCACATGATGCTGTAAAGCTTTGATGACTGAGATAACTGTCAAGGTTATTTCTTACGGACACATGCTGATGACCGGCTGCAGGGTGCCGAATGTGGCGGTCAGAGCGTGGAGATGCACCCCGTGCAAAACGCGCACAGACAACGGCTTCTCTGTGTAGAGTGCAATTACTAGTGACTCGTACACAAAGCTTGTATTGTAGCCTGTATGCCTGTGTTTTATTCTTGGCAAGTCGTTGCAGTTAATCTTTTTTTGAATGTTCTTCAGTCTTGTGGCTTTATGTGTCCACCCCAATTAGTGCAGCCTACCTGACAACAGCCTAACAGGTTGACTTATTATGCGTTTGATGCGTCCCCTTTAGAGCCAATGACTGCTATCTGCCTTTTTATATAATCATCAACAGTGTAAAACGAAAGAGCACGGACACTCTTTTTTTTTTTTTTTTTTTTCCTCCACATTATCAGCAGCAGCACTAGCAGCTTCATCATCCTCATCTTCGTCATCATCATCATCATCATCCCCTCCAGCCTCCGTTTTTTTTTTTTTTTTTTTGTTTTTTTTTGTTTAAGCGTCTCTGCAGCCTGCAGCATCTTCACGGAGCATCTCACCGCGGACAACCCTCCGGTCTGCATTGACGTGACGTGACTTCGGGCCAATCCTGTTGCTGCTCGGGTTGTCGACGCCACTGAAAGAGAGAGGCGGTGTCCAATGACGAGGGTCGGCGGGGGGAGTCGGTGAGTCGGTGTGGTGTACTTCACCACCCCTCCTATGGGTTTACACAGAGTTAGTGCAAGATATTCTGCTCCGGGAGTGAGAGTGCAAGGATAAACGGCACATGGGCTACGCGCTGCGCATCGGTGTCACACTGAACAGCCTTTATATTCAGGGTTGGCATTTCCAAGTGGGATTGACTGAGATTTCTCTTTTTTAACCTTGTGTATTTGCCGGCTGATTATTGATGGAGCTACATGAACTTGAAACATGACGGGACACCAGTGTCTCCTCTTGCGTTCACCTCTTCGGCGCTTTCACCTTAACAGGTAGCCGGGGGAAGAAAAGAAAGAAAAGAAAAAAAAAGAAAACGCCGGTTTTCTCGGGACCTGTACAGCATTGATTTTTCGGACCGGTTCTAATGGAAGACGCCACAAACCCCTGACCACCTGGCTGTGTCTGCTGGAGAGCGACGCTGATCACCACAATCACTGCAGGTCGCACAATAAGATCCTGTCCATTCCTGAAGTTAAATGGGGGAAACGGAACTGCGACATATATGCAGCCTCTAATTTCCCCCTGTTTGTGCGACCAGCTGCTTTTACCCCAAACCTGTTCTTGAGTCTGATTACTCCTGCGGGGCGATTTTTTTCTCTCTCTCTCTTTCCTGGACCCAAAGCTTGATTTGACTGAGAAGGATATCTTTCCCCGAATAAGCTCGCAGGCACACTGGAAAAGAAGACTATGAGCTGACACACTCCAGTTTTTCTCCTGCGCTGGAACGGATTTGGGTATGTACGATAAGAATAGGTCTCAGTTGCCCACTAAGAATGGAAAATCTGTCTGAGCTCATTTTGTAGGCTTCATTCATGCGTGTTCATTCGTTTGGGAGCCCACACACAGCTCTTTAAAAGGCACAAGGCTCTTCAATTTTTGCAATTTTCAATTTTAATAAGAGTGTGTAATATGTTGTGAAGTTTTGTGGCCATGGGGGTTTGAGGCGCTGAAAATTCTTAGTTAACAAAAAATGTGGAGGATTTAGAAAGCAACAGACCTGACTGGCTGCCTAAATGGTTGCTGCAGTGTTTATATTAATTTTCTTATACATTGTTGAAAAAGGCGTTTGGGCAGATGTAATATTTAATCTTGTTAATAAATAAATAAAAACATTATAGGACAAAACAGCTGACTGTGAGGTGGGTGGGGGGTTGTTTGTGAATTACTGTGCAGGGCAAAGTTATTTCACTGAAGAGAAACTCTGTCATGTATTCATAGGTTTGTCCTGGGAAGATTCCTGCCATCACATGTAAGGAGTCCCTGCCTGTAACAACGTTGCATAGAAAAAAAAAAAATCACCTTTTAAGTTGCAAAGGCTGGAAACACATTTACGTGGTCATGGATCTAAAAGACTATTACCTGTTGGGCACCCTACTTGCCTGCATATGGCTCGATCCTTCAATAGCCCAAGAGCTAATCTACCCCATCAGAGAGGAGTTGCAAGAAAATGTCCTCATTGGAAACATACCAAAGGACTTAAACATTTCCCATACAAATGCTGCCACTGGAGCAAGTGCTAATCTTGTGTACCGACTCGTCTCTAAAGCAGGAGATAACCCACTGGTCCGCGTTCTGAGCAGCACAGGCGAGATATTCACAACATCAAACCGAATTGACAGGGAGAAGTTGTGCCCCGGTCCCTCGTTTGAGGACAGCGAATGCTCCTTTGAAATTGAAGTGGTCATCCTCCCTAATGATTATTTCAGGCTGATTAAGATCAAAATAATTGTCAAAGACACAAATGATAATGCCCCCATGTTCCCATTCCCTGTGATCAACATCTCTATCCCAGAGAACACGCTCATTAACAGCCGATTTGCTATTCCTTCTGCCACTGACCCGGACACTGGCCCCAACAGTGTCCACAAATACGAGCTGATCAACGGGCAAAGTGCCTTCGGCTTAGACATAGTCGAAACGCCTGAGGGGGAGAAGTGGCCCCAGCTCATTGTGCAGCAGAATCTGGACAGAGAGCAAAAGGATACATATGTGATGAAGATCAAAGTGGAGGATGGTGGCAGTCCACAGAAATCCAGCACTGCCATTCTCCAAGTCACAGTAACGGATGTCAATGATAACAGACCAGTGTTCAAAGAGAGTCAGATAGAAGTGCATATACCAGAGAACTCTCCCATTGGCACGTCTGTTGTGCAGCTTCAGGCCACAGATGCAGACATAGGAGCAAATGCAGAGATACGTTATGTATTTGGGACTCAGGTGTCTCCTGCTACAAAAAGACTATTTGCATTAAATACAACATCTGGCCTCATTACAGTGCAGAGGCTCCTGGACAGAGAGGACACTGCTATTCATAAGCTCTCTGTTTTAGCCAGTGATGGCAGCTCTAGTCCTGCCAGAGCTACTGTTACCATAAATGTGACTGATGTTAATGACAATCCACCTAATATAGACCTGAGATACATAATCAGTCCCATTAATGGCACGGTTTTCCTCTCTGAGAAGGATCCCATCAATACCAAGATCGCTCTCATCACAGTGTCAGACAAAGACACTGATATCAACGGCAAGGTCATTTGTTTCATAGAGAAGGATGTGCCGTTCCATCTCAAGGCCGTGTACGACAACCAGTATCTGTTAGAGACATCTGCGCTGCTTGACTATGAAGGGACCAAGGAATACAACTTTAAAATCGTAGCTTCTGACTCTGGAAAACCAAGTTTGAATCAGACTGCCTTGGTAAGAGTGAGGCTGGAGGATGAGAATGACAACCCGCCTATATTTACCCAGCCAGTTATTGAGCTGGCTGTCATGGAAAACAACAAACGTGACCTGTTCCTTACTACTCTCAGCGCCACAGATGAGGACAGTGGGAAAAACGCAGAGATAGTTTATCAGCTGGGACCAAATGCATCATTCTTCGATCTCGACCGCAAAACTGGGGTCTTGACTGCATCCAGAGTTTTTGACCGGGAGGATCAGGATCGGTTTCTCTTCACTGTAACGGCGAGAGATAACGGGACGCCCCCTCTGCAAACGCAGGCAGCCGTTATTGTAACAGTGCTGGATGAAAATGATAACAATCCCAAATTCACACATAACCACTTTCAGTTCTTTGTGTCTGAGAATCTTCCTAAATACAGCACAGTGGGGGTGATAACTGTGACAGATTCAGATGCCGGAGAAAATGCTGCTGTTTCTCTTTCCATACTGAATGATAATGAGAACTTTATACTGGATCCTTATTCCGGGGTGATAAAATCTAATGTGTCATTTGATAGGGAGCAACAGAGCTCCTACACGTTTGATGTCAGGGCTGTGGACAGTGGCAGGCCTCCCTGCTCCTCAGCTGCCAAGGTGACCATCAATGTCATCGACGTGAACGACAACACCCCCATCGTCATTTACCCCCCCTCCAACACATCTTTCAAGCTCGTCCCACTCTCCTCTATCCCAGGATCAGTGGTAGCAGAGGTGTTTGCTGTAGACGGTGATACAGGGATGAATGCAGAACTCAAATACACCATTGTGAGTGGGAACAACAAAGGTCTGTTTAGAATTGACCCGGTCACAGGGAATATTACTCTGGAGGAAAAACCAGCACTGACTGACATAGGCTTGCACCGATTAGTGGTCAATATCAGTGACCTGGGATATCCCAAATCTCTCCATACACTGGTGTTGGTATTTCTGTATGTCAATGACACCGTGGGCAACTCAACACTCATCTATGATCTCATCCGACGCACCATGGAGACCCCAATTGACAGAAACATTGGCGAAAGCAGTGAAACTTATCAAAGTGGCGACTATTTAACCATAATGATAGCCTTTGTTACCGGCGCCTTAGTGGTGATTATTGTCATCTTTGTCACTGTGCTTCTGCGCTGCCGCCACGCCTCCAGGTTCAAAGCGGCACAGAGGAAAAAACAGGGGGCCGAGTGGATGTCCCCCAACACAGAGAACAAGCAGAACAAGAAGAAAAAGCGCAAGAAAAGGAAATCCCCAAAAAGCTCCCTGCTCAACTTTGTCACCATTGAGGGGAACAAACCTGACGACCCTGCCCACGAGCCAATCAACGGAACCATCAGTCTGCCCACCGAGCTGGAGGAGCAAGGGATTGGACGCTTTGATTGGAATGCCACACCTACCACAACGTTCAAACCTAGCAGCCCAGACCTGGCCCGGCATTACAAGTCCGCCTCACCGCAATCGGCCTTCCACCTCAAGGCCGACACACCGGTCTCAGTGAAGAAGCATCACGTGATTCAGGAGCTCCCATTGGATAACACATTTGTTGGGGGCTGTGACACCCTTTCCAAGAGGTCCTCCTCGAGCTCCGACCACTTCAGTGCCTCAGAGTGCAGCTCCCAAGGAGGTTTCAAGACGAAGGGGCCCATGCACACCAGACAGCAGGTAAAAGAGCACTTTTACTGGTCTATAAGTACTGCCTATAACTGCCCTGTTCCACAGTGCTAAAGTGCCAGTCTAGATTAGAGACTCCCTCTAAGTTACTGTGAAGCAACAGAAAAAGAGTACAGGAGACATACTGCTTCAGCAAGTTCCATTATTTCTCAAAACTTAAAAAAGAAAAAAAAAAAGAGAGAAAAAAACAACTCAAAGCAACTGCTAATTAACGGAGTTAATTATGGACTCAACAATCACATGCATACTTTTGGGGGAATAATTATAAACTGATGTTTTGTCATTAATATATATTTAATTCATATTTAACAGAAATGCAAGTAGGTGAGTGATTGCCTTGCCTCATTTTGTCTATTCAGCACCCAGGTTAGATCACTGGTAAATGTACCAACATAACATTAATTGTGACTCGATGTTCTTTGTGAAAGAAACATTTTTTTCTTGCCTATCTACTCAGATTACTGCTTTCCTCATAGATAAATGCTGCACACATTCTTCCGAAAAAGAATTTAAAAAAAGCTGACTTTTCACCTCTCTTCTCATAAAACTCTGAGTGTATTCATGTTTTTTTTGTTTTTTGTTTTGTTTTTGGTGTGTATTGTTATATCACAAAAAGACTTTGTAACCTTTTCAACACCTGCAGCAATATTAGCAGTCAATAATTATTAGTCTGCTGCGGTGGTATTGTGAATGTCACTGTAGGCTTTGCCACATCATCTAAGCTGGAATTAAATGCCTCCTCTCAAAGCACACTAGCGAACTGAGTGAAGCTCGTTTGGAACTTGATACACATCCAATTCAAAAAGGATTAGCCAATAATGAGCCTCAAATTTCAACGTAATCCATGCTGCTTTTTATCAAAGCCTTATTAATTTTTCTGCTAATAAAGCACCACTACACAACACACAGTTGCAACACATGTGGACAAATACAGGGAGCAGCAGAGAAGAGGGAAGAGAGAGTGTTTCAGAGGGAAAAAGGGAGGCAGAGTGAGAGTGTTGTCAGTGGGTCAGGCTTGACGGGTGGTGGTACTGAACCTTTAGGTGGCAGTGTTGCGCTGCATGGCACAGTCTGGCACGACTCCAACCTGCAGTGGACTTATAAATGCAAGGGAGGAGAAGAAAGGAGTGAAACCTATGTTGGTGTTCTTAGTGAAATACTCTTGCCTAATGATGTAGAGGCTGCACAAGGAAGATTGATAATGGCAGTTACAGATGTGAGTGATAAGATCTATCCGAGAGAGAGAGAGAGAGTGGAATTACAGGGGCGACACTGTGCGACTCCTATCGATGCATACCTCCGGGTCACTGCATCTGGGGCTGCATTTAATGTGTTTCTGTGTGAGAGGTAGCAGTCAAAAGAGGCATTCAGTTTGGTGTGTGTGTGTGTGTGTGTGTGTGTGTGTGTGTGTGTGTGTGTGTGTGTGTGTGTGTGTGGGGTTGGTTGATTGTGTGTGTGTGGTTGATGGTGTGTGTGTGTGTGGTTGATGGTGTGTGTGTGTGGTTGATGACGTGTGTTTGTGAGAGAGATGAGACAAGGCGATGAAATGTGTGACGGTGGTGGTGGCGGGGGGGGATATTCAACCCTAGAGGAGGACACATGAGATATGACACTATACTGTAAGCACAACTTCATTGATTCGCTCAGTCATCCCACAATGCCACACTGGATTTATTGGAATCAATAATTCTGACAAATGATTCAAAGAAGCACACAAACAGTTACAGTTCTATATAGCGCCATTGGTAATATAAATGATTTACTGTTGCAGATACTTTTGCTCACACATGTTCCTCTGGAACGTCTGAATGTCATCCATGTAGAAGCCGAGGGTTGAAATTGACCTCGAGTTGTGCCTCCGTCTAAATCTCCTTTCTTTTCACTCCTTAATGACACAGTTCAGCTGAATTGCGCCGATCCAACTATCTTCATTCTGTACTGTCACCTATACAACTGGCACATAAGCAAGCATAAACATCACATCTTGTAATTATGTCATGGCATTTCTAAATTCATAATCAATTTGTTTTTTCATGTATCTATTGATTAAACTATATTATTAAGTTCTTGACGAAACCCACTACCATAAAATGGTCTAGAGGAAGTGAGAGATCCTTCCCTTAAGCAATACCTATAAATTACTTACATTTATATGCACTAATATATTTGACTGCACACAAGGGTCCTTATCTTCATTTCCTTATTATTAGAAGGAAAAAGTAATTTTCTACTTTCCACTTCTTGCTAATATCTTTCTTTGGAGATTTGCAATGAAGACTATCTGGTTGGTTCTCAGTCGAAATTAATCGACATCTCACTGATAAGGATCCTACTTCAGATTTGAGGTTAAATGTCAGTTATTGATTGTGGTCAAATGATTGCACAGACTGCACTGTCATGTCTTAGTAGATAAAGCAGCATATTGTCTCAATGCCATTGTTGCATCCATATTTTGATTGTTTTGCACAATGCAACCATTTGCATAGACATGTATGTCATCTCTATGAGCATTGATAAGCAGACACCCATTCAGTATGCCTAATTGATATTAGCTGTGCTTAAAAAAAAGAAAGAAGTAAAGCCAAAAAATACCAATTACTTTTTGAGTGAATCTTTAAACAGACAGTATATCCAAAAGGTAATATCATAGGATTATCATATTCCCCATAGAGCAAGAGCGCTTTGGAAAAAGATAAGAACTGCATTATTAAAAGATTTTTCATACATACATAGATGATAAAAATATGTCAATATAATCTAATGTTATTACTAGTTATTTCTCAGTTTTATGTTGGTTTGATAACCTGCATTTAAAATGAGTTCAGTAAGGTGCTGAATTGTTCCACTAAATAAGGCATCACAAAGGTATATGATAGTATGATGCAGTTTAGCATGCGTTGCCTTACGAGTAAAAGACTATCATCCATCACCCATTGTTGCCTGACGTTGACATGAAATAAGCAATTAATTGAAAGATGACGTTCAAGAGAAAGAAATGTGTAAAGCTGAGGGGAATAGATTTTAAAATTGAACTTCTCGCTAAGAATTTTTAAAAACCATTTTGTTCCAGTTCTTAAGAGTCACGTCTGTGTAACAGCCGCACCAATCAATCAATAAATAAGGAAACTGAAAGGAAGTTGATAAACAAGAAGTTACGGGGAAAGAGGTGGAGAAAAACAGCAAAGCATGCAGGTTTCAGTGATGTCTTTCCTCTCAGAGAATATAGAGCATAGGGAATAGAAATAGCAGACATCTACAACAGTGTCATCACAGACGAATGCCGAGTGAAATCACCTTTATAGAGACCTCGAACTTTGCTGATAGCAATAGAAGCAATCCTTGCCTTTCCTTTCTCTTCCCCCCCCCCCCCCCCCACACACACACACACACACTTATTTACCCTCCAGGGACCTACATTAGTGTAAACAACACTGAGGAAAAAAGCATGAAAACACTGTCCTAGTTTCTCAAGGCAACACAAGCATCTAAGAAACCAAGTATAATCATAGCCGTTTCCCCATCACTCTTCTTCTTTCTTTCTTTCAGTAGTCTAACGGAGAGACATAGATGTGGTTCACCAACATAACATGAGCCCAGTGGCTACGCATTAACCATGTTCTGTGCATCAGATCCCAAGGCTCATGTTATGGACACAATAACATGGTTTTACTGAGGGTGCAGGGTTTAAAAGTAGTCACCAAGATGGTGTGTAGAACGTGCTGAATTGATTACAATCCGTATCTTAAGTTCTCACTCTTCACCACTGACCTTAAATAAATCCCATGGTGAATGTGAATTTAAGGCGGTTTACGGTTTGTTGAGTTAGCTAACAGATTCATGTGTCATTCTTGCAGATACTATTACACAAGATGCATCCTTTTTCCCCTCACTTTGTTATGGTAATATACATTATATGCTAGAATGCACAATTATGAGCCTTATATAGGGCTTTCAGTGTGCAACCATGTGGCCTGAACACTTCCTATGTGCAAAATGGCTTAATTGCTGTGGGTTATTAGTGTTTTTCTTGCATGGCAGAAAAGATGCAAGCACTGAAAGGAAGTCTGTACCTACAGTTCAGTCAGCCCACGCTGCTCTGATGTGCTCTTCTGCAGCACAGACCATGCCTTAGCTCTGGAGACACAGTATAACAGCTCCCTTTTGTGCTGCTTTACTAGAGATAAAGCACATATAGAGCATCTGACAACATATGCATTTTAGGTTGACTTAATCAAAATAATTTTTGTTCACTGTTTCTGTCTGCGTCCCAGTCGCATATCATTTTCTTTGTTGTTGTGACCACTACAATGAAATAGACTTGTATTACAGTAACAGTCAACAGAAAATGTGCAAGCAATTAGATATCACAGCAGATGTAGTATTCAGTTTGAAGTGCAGGGCAGGTGAAAGACGTGTGAGGAAGAAGAGAAAATCTTTCGCAGGGTATTCTTGAAGTTGTCTTGTCGGTACATTTAATCAATGGACGTTCTATGCAAACAGGAGTTTGTACAGACCATTGTAATTATGGAGCCTTGGGGGAGTCGTCCTTCTTGTGCAGGTTCATTTGCCACATTAATAAGGGGATTAGTAGTACGTACGGGGGCTGATGGCGGCAGGAGAAGTTTGAGAAGATTAATGAACTATGACAATGTTGCACCTGAGGGGAAAAGTCTGTTGCAATATCTTCTGGGTTGTGCTGACACAGAGTTTGGCGGTATGAAAGAGGAAGATGGAGAGAGGCCAGTGATTGTTGCCGACTGTGATCATACATCCTTCTCTTCAGCTATTCCGTCACTTCTCCGGGATGCTGTTTGTAAACTCTTATGCTGTACATGTCTATGATACTTTTGACTGAAGATGTTGCAGTGGATTTAAAATTTTCTTGAAAATAAGGACACCAACTTGTCAAATCTAACCGTTTCTGTGCATATGAATAAATACTTAAGAAGCTATTGGGTCTGTTGCCAACAATGATTAGTCAAATAACCGGAAGATGCAAAAAGAATACCACATACTGCATTCTCTAATTGAGTAAAATGTAGCAGCTCCTACAATGTACAACACATGTAGCTATCAGGAGATTGTAAGCCAATAAGTCTGTAAGTGAAGTTTCTATCAAAGCTTTAAATCATCAGTGATGGATTTGCAGGGCTCTTTACTGCAGAGAGCATTGTATTTCTTTAAAAAACTTATGTCTGCGATGTCTAGGTGGGTAAAAGGAAATGAAATGGATTGCGGACTATACTAAGGTAGTGGGTGTGAGTGCTACTAGAGTAGATTATTGCCCCAACGGGGATCCGGTTTTGTCTTTTACAAAACAACAAAATAAATCAAAGCTCCCTGTGGGTACACTGGCTTAACAGTGGAGTTCATTTATATGTTTTTATTTTCCTCCATTATGAAAAAATGAAGTGCTACTGATTTTTAATATCTTTATTTATAATTTTTTTTTTTTCTCCTTTTGTTGTCTATAACTGCCAGGGACAGTATTGCCAAAAACACAGATGATGGCAAATTACCAGGAATTACATTTGATTTATTGACATTTGATATTTGATCAATTTTCATTTTTGTCTTAAACATTTTGAAATGTTGAAATACCTCTCCTCATCATTACACGGTTTCATTCTTTAAAACTTATCATATATAATAATTTTGATAAATGACAAGTATTGTTATACATCAAAAGGTCTTATGTGTGCGTGTGGGATTTTTTTTTCTTTCTCGGTTTGTTGTTTAGCTGGCAACCCATTTATCTCACATTCATCATCCATTTCTGCAATTTCTCACAGCAAATTGATTGATGATCAATCTTAAGGGGATTTGCTTTGTGAAGTTAATGTTTTGCATGCACAAAAACCAAAGTCATTGTGGCTTTTGTGGGACTGTCATTACTTAATTCAACTCCATGTTTTCACTAATCCACAAAACACATTTCCCATTTTTTTTTTTAAGGCAATCAATCAAGTTGACATACTAGCTTCATATTTTTTCTAACACTGCGTGATGAGAAAAAGACAAACTGCAGCTTAAAACACTTACAGTATCACGACCTCATCTGAATTCTCTCAAATTTACCTTAAATATAAGAGTAGAGGGTGGAAGAAAATGTTTCTTGACTACTTGCTTGTCTACAAAAAAATTATATAAAAAAGATGAAGTTATGATGCTACTTCATTGTTTGAATTCCCCCTCCCCCAAATGACAACCCATCTCTTCTTTCAACTCCTCACTCTGCCCCTCCACCCACTCCTTATCTTTCCCTTCTCCAGCCCACACCTTTCACCCATGTTCTATCGGGGTCAGTGCAGTTACATGCAATGTTAAATCACCAAGGGTGTGTTCACCTTTGTGTACTGATCATTTGTGACAGATGAGGGTGCTTTGTGTCCAGCACGTAGCCCCACTTTCTTCCTGTTACCACCCTCTCTCCCTTTATCATTTGAGAGAAGGGTGTGTGTGTGTGTGTGTGTGTGTGTGTGTGTGTGTGTGTGTGTGTGTGTGTGTGTGTGTGTGTAAAAGATGGGCAAAGTGGTGCTGTATGTCTTGACATGACAAACCCAGAGGGAGACGTGTCCTTGTCATTGGGTTGTTGTGTCAAGTGACACACAGGCCACTGCTCCGTCACTAGCGTGTGCCAGTGTCTAGACTAATAGTTGTGATAATGGCATGGCCAGCCAACACCCCCCTCCACCCCTTCCCTCCCCCCCCTTCCCCTCCCAATGTTACTGTGACTGCCATTGACTGCTTTGCCACTGGGCCCAATAGCTCACAGAGATTCTGTAATCCTCATTGATGTACATTTTTCTTGTGTATATATAAGATGTTTCATGTAAATTGAACTCCTGGTAATCTTGCCTAATGTGCTGTGTTAAACAATAATGGACTTGTTTTATTTTTCTTTTGTTTATTTGCCCTGCTTTCTCCTTTTCCTTTTTTTTTAATGCTGGGTGTACATTAATTACATCTGAAATAAAAACTCTGCCAGTTATTCAGTACTGCAACTCCTATTCTGTTTAAAAAAAAAAAGAAGCTTTATTTGAACAGTGCTATTCTACCTTTATAATTTCATAATAAATGTTTCAAAGAGATAATTTCTTTCTTGTATTTAATTTGTCCATTTGTTCTCCTTTTGTGATGTTGTGATAAGACAATATGTAGAAACTGGGATTAGTTTCAGTCAAGCTACTACGTGTGAACCAGATCTAATCAGCATTTGCCCGTAAACAAGTGCGTCGGCTGATTATAATGCCAAGTTGTGTATTTTAAGAAGCAAACTGATTTTCCGGTTTGACTGAATCCAATATTTGAAATGAGGCACACAAAGTCACTGATGCAAAGCCAATGTAATAATTCACTTACAGTGGAATTTTAATTCAGAGTTAATCTATAGAGGTAGTTTGACTACCATTTTCCCTCTTAACGAGTCACAAGAGCACATCGATATCTTCATGTCTCTGTGCGCAGTTTAAGGGCCTGCTGAATGTTGAGTATAGCTTTGCTAACCTAAACACATGAATGTCAATGGGCTCAAGTTAACAGCTGCTCTCAAACATCTGATTCTCAGGCTTTAACGCTTGCACTGCCCAGCTTATAGCATTAAAGGGTTGCTTCAGAGTTGTTCAAGTCTGTCTTAAAACTCACATGCTGATATGTTCTTTTACAGACCAACCTGCTGCTAGTTGGGAAGAGATCACTTTATAGCACAACTTCAGTGTGTGTGTGTGGGGGGTTGGGGGGGGGGGTCAACATCCAAAGTCCTTGCTTCAGAAGTTTAAGTTAGACATTGAAGTTGTACTCACGAGTATGAACAGGAGGAATCATTACAACAACCAAAAAACTCTTTCAATGTACATTATGAGCATGTGATTATTGTCACAATTATTGACATATTGAAAAAAGTTGAGCCTATAACAATTTGTGTTTAACAGGTGTTTTTACGGTTACTCCCAAAACACATTAGTTTAGAACTACGTCTGAAATAAATGGTGAATACAGTGAGTACTTTTCTGAAATGGCTCAGAGCTAAATGAGGATAATTGAATAACTTGAAAGAACAGAAAAGTCTTTCATAAGTTTATCTGACTCATAAGTAAGAATGATGAACAGGGGTGCACAGGCAGCTCAGTTGGTAGAGCGGGCGCCCATATATAGAGGTTTACTCCTCAACGCAGCTGGCCCTGGTTCGACTCCGACCTGCAACCCTTTGCTGCATGTCATTCCCCCCTTTCTCTCCCCTTTCATATCTTCAGCTGTCCTGTCAAAAATAAAGGCTGAAAATGCCCAAACAATAATCTTAAAAAAAAAGAATGATGAAAAAATCTCTTTAGTAGTATCTTAGTCCTAAATTACTCATTTTCTGCACATTTTTTACGCATTTTCAGTCTTGAACACTTATTCCAATGACATTCTATCTGGTGGAGCAGCGGAGGCAGGTATAACTGAACAGCTCTTAATTACATTAGGTGTGCAGAAATACATGCAAAAATTGGCATCGTAAAATGTGAATGTCAGTCTAGTGTCTACAGTGATATCAACAATACAATTAGCAACTAATTTTCCACACCATCATCATCCATCACAATCCCCAACAGCACAAACAAACGGTAACACACACAATGTATTGTCTATTGTGGGCATCTTTGAATTTTTTCTTGCTATAGTGTACTTTTTATAGTGACACACTTTAATGTGGGAATCTCCAGCTACCTTGCAGTTTCAGAAGTAAAGATGCATCCCCTCTTAACTGTTTTTTTGCCAAAAGAGAGAGAAGGGGGGATGGAAGTGCCACGCCAACACATCTATGGAAAGTAGGCCTAACTCAGCTTAATCTGTCCACTCCATTTGAAAGCCAGAAGCAGAGCTTAGTCTTCGTTTGAGTGAGGACGCGGGGAAAAAAAAGGATATATAAATAAATATAGGCTTTAAAGTTTGACCTCATCTATACGGTCACTTTCAAAAAGCTCTGCACTGACTGACTGGAATTTCAAAACTGACATCTGACCTAAAGTAAAATTATATTGCCTCTTCCTTTCCAAAGAAAGGGGGGAACAGCTATATTAGTATTGCATCTGATATCAGAATTTGATGTCAATGTCTCCCAATCTCTTGTGGCCAGATTTCCAAATTTTGTGGAATCCTGGTGGGATGGTACACTAAGACTGTAGATAACATTGATCTTTTAAAATGCTATGCTATCATTGAATTTGCTGAATTTACTGTGGCAGGTTCTTTTTGGCTTTTGCACGGACTATATTTGCAGGAAGACAAAGTTAGAGATGTACTCAGATGTGACCTTTATATGCATAGTCTGCTTTGTGAAAGAATATGAACAGTCGGTCCTTTTTCTGTACAACACACTTCGATTAACACGCCCGTGGCATAATGTTAGATACAACGTTTGCCTTTTAGGAGGCAAATAGAAGACTCCACATTAAACAAAAGTCTCACAGAAGATTAAAACTGAACCGCTCCGGCCACCAGATGCATTCACTTTTGTGTAGATGTTACACAGAAAGCCTGTGTATGCAAAGCAATATGCATACAGTATTTTCAGCACATGCATAAACCCCTGTGTTCACATTGTGCTGTTACACAACTTTGTCATCCTGAAATTGTGTGACCAAGCACAACATCCACTCCAACTATTATCCACACAGGGATGATGTCACATGCCTTTTTAACCTTGTTTAGACAGAAACCAGATTAATTCTGTCCTTGCTCATCCACCAGCAATGTCCTAAAAGCGAGCCCTTGTTTCATTATGCATAGCCATTACGCATCGGTACGTATAGTAAGCCAATAAAGGTGATTAATGACCCACAGGTGGTAAAACACATGACTTGTTTGCATGTGATTGTAAAAGTATTCAGATCCTTAACTAAAAGTAGAAACAATACAAGGTAAATATTTTAGCATTCAAACTGTAAAGGCACAGTATTTAAGTTATAAAAGTTTATAAGTCCACTAAAGTATCAAATATAGTAATAATCATCTTGCAGAAAGAGACCCCTGGGATTGTTAAATGATGACATTTTATATTGTTTGACTATTGTTCTGGATGCATTGATGTGTAACATTTAACATTGCAGGTAGTGAAGGTGAAGCACATTTGAACTTTTTTCTATAATGTTTGGTAGTTTAATCTCTAGCAATGCATCATATTTTGACCTCTTTTGTTTGTAAAAATCTTAATTTGCAGAAGTAGCTAAGTGTCAAATGAATGAAAAAAACAAAATATTTGTCTCTGATATGTAGTGTAGTAGGCCTGCACGATTCGAGGAAAAATATGAATCGCGATTTTTCACACAGTATCACAGGATGTAGCAGGGTATAACAGGGCATCATAGGATGTAGCAGGACGTAGCAGGGCACTGCAGAGCGTAGCAGGTGTAACAGGGCATAGCAGGGCGTGCAGCAGGACCACGGCCAAGGAAACATGCTGGACAAAAAAGAATACATATGGACTCCGGGGAATAAGCTCCCCAGATCAGGTTAGTAACAAGCATTTCTGGAACATGTGTCAAAGGAATTCCCCCGCAGTCTAAAACTATAACAGCAACAATTAAGAGAGACAGGTTAAGGAGAGGAGCCTGGTCAGGCTAGAACTCTCCCCAACCGATTTGGGCTGTACTGGCCTGTCTCCCTCTACTTTGATTGTATCGGACGCTGCAACTCCTCACTCCCTAACTATAAGCTTTGTCAAAGAGGAGAGTTTTAAGTTTACTCTTAAATGTGGTGACGCTGTCTGCCCCCCGGACCCAGACTGGGTGCTGGTTCCACAGGAGAGGAACCTGATAGCTAAAGGCTCTGGCTCCCATTCTACTTTTAGAGACTCTAGGAACCACAAGTAACTCTGCATTCTGGGAGCGCAGTTCTTCAGTGGGGCAAACAGACAGCAGCCTAAACGCCGCAGCAACCCCAGGTACAGCAAAGGAAGGACAGTCACAGCTAAAATCTTGTGTTAACCAGACAGTGCCTCTCCCAGCCGTTCTCTCTGCAAATGAGTCTCCCTACAGTGGGAGCGGAGCAACCGAATGGCCGGCTGCTGCTCGTTAGCTAACGTTAGCTTTCTAAATTTTCTAAAGAGCGTGTGAATTCAACATTAAGTTGTTTACATTTAATATTTTAGAGGCTGTGGACGTTGTTTACTTCATTAATGTGTTTACTGTGGTTAATGGACTGAGGATGGGAGTAGGATTCGGCATTCGGTTTCGGATTCGGCAGAATCTTAACCAGTGGATTCGGTATTCGGCCGAACCCCAAAAATCTGGATTTGGTTACATCCCTAAGTAGTACATGTACTTGGCTGCATTCAGTTCACTTGGAAGTCTACCTACGTTACTTTACAATTTGGGGGACAATATGTAGGCTCCAACATTTTATTTGCAATAGAATAAACTGCACACATTTATAAATAGTATTGAACTCTGCTGAGACACCATGGAGACCTCTAATGTGCTGAAAAGATTAAGGCGCCACATAAAAAAGTCTCTCTGAGAGCTTCCTCTTCTCTGTCCCACACTGTGGCATTGCACCCTTTTCAGTCATAAATATCTTTGAATATACAGTAAGGAATGCCTTTTTATAAATTAGTATGCGTTTGTATGCAGTTTTTGTGTGCGCACTAAGGACAAAAGTCAAGACGTTAACTTTAAGATTGGTAGCAACAATATGAATTATTTGTATTAAAATGATGATGACCGTACATTATGTTGAAAGCAATGCTTGATATGATGCAAGCATGTTCTGTTAAGAGAAATTCGTAAATGTTTGGACAAATATGGAACTTGCGGTAAATATCATTGGCTCAGAACAGAGTATTGCTATAATTAATTAGAATTTAAATAAGTATATAAAAAAGAAAAATGCCGATAAAGCACACCATCAAGCTTCTGCTTCAGAAATATGAAAATAGAGCAATGGTTAGTGATTTGAAAACTTTGAGGCCAGGTTGATAAAACAGCTTAGAGATACATTACATGCAGGAATAAGCAGAACAACAGGAGTCTATAATGTGACATTGCTGTTAAAGCAGGCTAAACAGCTGACTTTAGCTTTTTAGCAAAAACATATTGACTTCATGAAATATGCTTCCAAATGCTACATTCTTATATCTTTCCATGAATTGACAGATGCCTTTTGAACATAGAGCCTTGGCTGGGAGCTTCACCAAATTACTCATCTGGCCGATGCCATTGCAGTGAATTAAAATCAGGATCAGTCAGACACTTGAAGAGGGCCCAAGAGTTTGAGCCTTGTCATTGTTTTCCATTTCTGCTGATGCACCCCCTGTCATATTTCCCTCTAGTGACTGCGTGGTCTAGTCCCGCTGACACTTTCCTTTAGTGTAATCTTTCCCTAACCAGTAAGTAGTCGCTCATATTTTCCCTTTTGGGGGAAAATGAAGAAAGGTGAGTGTATTTCTCAGATGTAATCCCCACGTGTATTTGACTCTAGACAAAGAGAGAAACTATTTTCATTTTCACCCTTAACAGCCCATATTCCTTCAGGACAACAGTGAGTTATGCAGTGGTATTGCGGCGAGTGGAAAGCCCATCCAGTGCAATTTATGTATAAGATCTTTTACAAGGAAGGTGTAGTTGTCACACCACTTAGAGCCTGAAGCAAATGTTATTTTTTTATTTCTCTTTTGTTTCCGAAAACAGACGTGCCTACAAGCGCACATGCAAAACGAAAGAGAAAGCACCCTAAAGGTTGCAGAAGTGAACTTATGACTGAAGGGTTGCTCGGTCAATCCTTGGACAGGCAGAATAAATTAGACTGGGGAAGAGAAACCCCCTCTAGGATGCCCGTAAGCAAGGCACGTAACCCCCACTTGCTCCGATGGGGTCACTCAGTGGATAAAACTTTGTTGTACTGGGCAGCTTCCAGCAGGTAGATGTGTGAACCGGTGTTAGTGTGGAGCAGGATATTCCTGGAAACCAGCATTTGTATTCAGCAAATCTAACCTGTATCCATTAAAAAAACTCATACCAAGAGTCATGGATCTTTATGCTGCTCTTCTATGTTCTCTTTTGACAGAGGATTGGAATTGAACTGCTACTTCTCAGATACATATGCTATTTACATACACTCCTCTTAAGACTTCGTAGTTGGTTCCACATGGGTTCTTAAAGGAAGCACATTAGACTAAGAATAAAACAAATATGATTTTATGGGGATTTTGAAGGATTTCCATTTAAAGCACATCGTAATGAATAACATGGAAATAAAAGGGAAATTTCAACATACAGAATGTAAGACATTGTAGTCTTTATGAGCGTGCCAGCTAATAATGTTTGTGACCATATATGATATCATACGGTGGCGCCTTTTCAGATTTGTTCTATTGCCAGTAAATTGGAGACCTCGTAAACCTCAAAATAAAACCTATTCTGCACAGAAACTGTTGGGCAAACATTTGTTTTGGTAACAAAGCAACTCCAGGAGGTATTTTGTTCAACTGTAGATCCAAGCTTTAGTTTAGTCGGGTTATAAACCTAGGTTTGAGAGGTTCGATCTTTCTGATTGAACTGTAGCAGATCATATAGTTATGTATAAATTATTTCCCATGGTGAACTGGATGAAGAACATCGATTAATTGGTGTTAAGACTAATTATATGTTTCCTTAAATATGTACTACATCACTAATAGATTACCTTCACGACAACAAAGAGCAACAATACTTGGCGTGGATGGCATATGACTTTCTCTGGCAGATAGTACAATGACAGAGATAAGTGAATTAGTGGACGTATAATGCTCTTCAGGGAGCTAATTAGATAAGAAGTTGTGATGTATGGCTGCTGGAAGGATGCGTGTCAACCCACTCATGTTCAATGTATAGACTGCAGATTTGTATTGATCGTATGCTTTGTCTTGTGCCTCAGGCATCAGCACGCTACAGTGTAAGCTGTGAGCCTTGACTTTGTCTAGTGAGTTGAGAAGATAAGGGTTGTGATAAATCTGCCCGAGAATAAGCTGTCACAGAGGTGGGAACATGGGAATATTTAACGCAAACATAAAATATGGCTTGTCTGTTGTTTTATCGTCGAGGGTATAAGAAATGGCAGGGTTTTAAAATACTCTCACCTCCTTATTTTTGCACTTTTCTATCTCTGCAGCCCTGGCATGCACAGAAGCTTACAGCCCTGCTCATCTTTGTTAGGGCCACGGAGTGGACAAAAAGAAGGGAAAAGAAGAGATGCTTTGCACGGAATGGTGAACCAGCACCTTATCGCCACTCAGTAATATGCAGAGGTGTAAAACATTTGGCTAGCTTATTTAGATGAAATGATTTAGTCCTGGCTGTGCAGAGTTAGCGAGGGCTGAATCAAGTAGTGTGTTGGGGATGAGGAGGAAGGAGGTGAAAATTGGTTTCCCCTATCTTACGGCGCACATAGAGGCCCAGCCTGAATTCCTCTCTCTCAACAGACTCCCCTCTGACGATAACTTGCCCTGATAATGGATATATGCACCCAGATTTATTTTCTATTTCTTACCACAACTGCTTTTCTAGGAAACGTTTTTTTAATGCATGAGCTTTATGGCTGCTTTCAGCTGTGACATTCAGAAAGAAGAGCTCCAGTGCCACAGCAAGGCGGGGAACATTTGCCATGCAAAATATAGAGGAGGAGGATGCTCTTTTGGTGGCTGTAACTTTTACTGTAACTTACAAGAAGGCTCTAATGCAAGCTCAGATACATAGGAAGGAAAACTTTATCCACTCTGTTGATTTGTTTGCCTCAGTTGTCTGCCCACTGAGATATTATCCCACATAGGGAACATTATATGAAAGTCATATAAAACACAAGAGTCTCTCTGTTGTTAAAGTGGATTTTGTCAATCTTTTATTAAAGTTGTTGTGGAATTAAAATTCATCTATATAAAACTTCAAGTCTGAGGAAGCATGTGAGAAAGTACAGTAAGTGACTCATAGGAATGTCTATAACACCACAACCCCTCATTTGACCCTATCTCCCCCTTCCCCTCTAATCTTTAAAAAGCTGTGGCTCCATCTGTCATATGACATGTGACCCCGCTACATGCGTGGTAGGGTGTTTCAGTGTCCCAGAAACCAGCCCAGCCTCTGTCCGGGGAACAATGAGGTTCCTTCACTGCCTCCGACTCAGGACTGTGGTGGCCCCAGGCTATACATCACATGGAATCCCTCATGAATGGTGCATGTGTGTGTCTGAGTGTGTTTGTGTGTATGCATATGTGCGTGTTGGTGTGGTGATGATGGGACTGTATATTCCCCCAATTATTCAACACTGCTCTAAGCTGTTCACCCCATAGAGATCAGTGGCTGCCTGGTTCCGGTCCATATCTTCACAGTAGGAAGCGTGTGTGTGTGTGTGTGTGTGTGTGTGTGTCTGTCTGTGTGTGTGTCTGTGTGTGTGTGTCTGTGTCCAGTTATTAATAGGCCAGCCTCTGGGATGATATTCATAACCAGAGCAGGGCAGAGGGGATTTAAATGAACACACTGGGTAGATTGGACTGATTAATATCTTAGAGGAGCATGTCCTTTGATCTTGTGTTTACTTTGTGATTAGGAACACAGCCATGGAGCCATGTCTGTCCTATAGACAAAGAAGGACATTATTAATTAGTATTGGTCATGAGTAATGCATCTATTGTTCTGTCATGATGCTAGCTATATTTTTGTAGAGTACTCTTTTCACTGTAAAAAAATAGGTTTCCAGTATTTTCATAAGACAAGACAAATCACCAGTCACACATATATATATATATAAATCTATTTTATATTTCTGGAATCAAGATTAATTATCTTGCTGGCATCACACTGATCTTAAAACAACAGACACAGCTGTTGTTTCAGGATAGAGACACAAATATGTATTGTGAAACAAAAGGGATCTGTACTGTAATTAACTCACCATATTGGCAAAACAGTTTTTTTTTTATTTTATGAAATATCATAAAGGTATATAGAGTGTTGACAGCTCAGCGTGAAACCAAACGAGTTGTTAAGACAGGTGTCTTTTGCAGTGCAAGCGAGGGTCAGTTTGTCACTTGCCGTTTTATACATGAGCGCACACACACCATTCCATTATTAATGTATCTTTTCTACAGTCTTAACTTGGCCTCCTACTATTATCAAACAGGCTCTTGTACTCTGGTTAGCCTATTCTATGTGCCAGTTGCGTATTAGCTATATCTCTAAAGTGCATGTGACCCTGAGCTGACCTGATTTTGAATGTAAAGACTAACCGTGAAGTCACTAACCCAGACAGCGAATATCTTTCGGCTGCCATTCATACTATTGTGTCTAAATCTCCGTATGACCTCCTACTGACACATTGTGATCACTTCATTGTACACTGTATTTTAGCATAAGACTGTCCCAATATAGTATCATCAAAATACCAGTATTTCCAATACAGCATATTTGACTCATCATATGGGAAACAGTATATCAGATATGATCAAATCACACAATGTAGGAACATGGACGTGTTGCATATAAAAAAAAGTCACTGGCCATGTATGAAATTATGATTTGGTAATATTAAATATTACAATTTTTTTTTATTGGTTTACACATATACAAATATGACATATAATATACACATAATCAATAAAAGAGGTGATGGAGAGATGCAAAAAACCCTCAGAGGGGCTTAATCTGGGCACTCTCCAGTGCATAGTTTGCATTATCTATATAAAAATAGAAAGAAAAACTAAAATCTTCGAATTGGTGATCCCATGACCTTTCCACTGGCGCTACCAGCAGGTTGACACGTTTTGGCTTTTAGTTATATATATCAACAGCTATTGGATGGATTGCCATGAAATGTGTTACAAATATCCATATAGTGCCCAGAGGATGAATCTGAGTTTGATGATCCTGTGACTTTTCTTCTAGTGCCACCATGAAGTTGCCATTTGTCGTTCAGTAGTAGTTTAAGTAAAATGTCTCAACAGTATTGAATGGATTGCCATGAAATTTAGCACAGACATTCATGTTCCGCTCAGGATGAATTAAAATCACTTTGGTGACTTTTATATATGTGTGTAGAATATATTTCTAAAACAGCCATATTATCCTCTTAGTAATCAAATGTTGGTTTGTTTTCTTAAAACTGTATATTTGACTCATTTAGACTTTGTCACTTTAAAACGAAAAAACAAAAAAAAACAATTTCATGTCAGAGCTTTCTATTCTGCACCTGGGTGTCTGCATCAGGGCTTCACAAGAAGGAATCCTTTCTTCTTCGTGTGTGTGTGTGTGTGTGTGTGTGTGTGTGTGTGTGTGTGTGTGTGTGTGTGTGTGGGGGTGTGGAGGGGGTGTGGAGAGGGTGTGGAGAGGTCACTGCCTAAATTGAATAATTCACAGGAAGAACTCTATCTTGCCAGAAAACATAGAGACATAAAGAAAAAAATTGGAAGTCACTGACTTGGAAAACCAGTCAAATTGTCAACGAACCCTGAAGCTAAAAAGAAAGGCCAACAAGTATTTGCTAATTAGATGAAGGCTTTCTCCATCATTCTTCATGGTGTGAATGATAACAACGCACAGGTTTGTATTTAGATTTTCAATTCCTTAGGCTTTTCCAAATGCCATCCCTAATTTTTGACGAGGATCTGGCCTTGAAGGCCCTGGTAATATGAAGCACAAACAATCAATTCCGGCCAATCTCTTGAGGCTTTAATGGACTTGGAAAGAATATTAAGAGGTTTTGTCTGCAGAGAAGCTTTCTGCCACAGCAGTCGTCCCTCAGCTAATTTGTGTTTGTGTGCCAAGGGAGGCCACACACTGGGACTCCTGTAACAGGCTCTCAGTCCTACTTTCTTAGGAGCTGCTGCCAGGCCAACACACACACACACACACACACACACACACACACACACACACACACACACACACACACACACACACACATGCAAATATGTGCTTACACACAGACACAGAAAGACTAAACAGGCTTCATTCTGCAGTAAATCAATCCGTTTTCAGTCAATCACATACATTTTAACAACATAAATTTGACTTTGAATGCCTTTCTGTTTTGGTATTAATGTTGGGCATCTGTGACAAGCACAAGCTTGTCAATAATGCTTATTATCTGCTGTGTGAGGTTGCATGTGTTTGTGCAAGTGAGACAGAGAGAGAAAATGACAGGGTGGCATTTTGGGATGCCAGACTGAATTTGGGGTAACCATGAGAATGTGGGACCAGTGCCCAATCCCTGTGTGGCGGTCCAGTTGTAAATCTGCCTGTTGTTGCCACACATTGCTAATGAACCTAAACACCACCCTAAGTGTCACCACATCTTAGCTTTACCTCGCTGTTTTGCATAAGAAAAATCAGCACTAAGAAATCTAATTAAAATAGGCTATTGTGGACCCCCTATTGTAGTTATTAGGTTTTCTGGAGAGCGCCTGTCTTTGTTGTGTGAGATGAGAGGGTAGGCTTAAGATTCTGACTTAATACTAGCCTGACATTTGTGTTTTTGTTTTTTTCCTTCTTCCCCTGTTCTTCTCTCTCTGTCAGTATTAATTTTCCCTCTCAGCTTGAGTGCAGGGACGAGACCACAGGCTACCTCAGAGAGAAGCTTTTCTCCCCATATATGTATTTTTTTGCCATATAATGACAAAGAATAAGCCCTTTTGCCATTATTTTATTTTACATTTTTCTCCTTGCCCTTGTATCCTGTACCTCTATTCGGCTTTCTCTTTCTTGATTTCCAATTTTCACAGCTGCATTTTCTTCTCCATTTTTTCCCTGCTGCTCACTCATTCCATTCTCCTTTTGCGTTCCTCAATCTTCTTCTTTCTTACGCCTGCATTTCATTCCCTCCTAATGTATTTCTCATTTTGTTCTCAATTCTCATCATTCACCATCTGCCTGTCAATTTGCGTTCACCTCACCCCTGTCTCCATCCCTTTGTTGAAAGGCAACGTTTCAGCGTTCCAATTTAGCAGTATTCCAGATTTTATTCTCTTCTGTTTTCAATATGCACTCACCCAAAGTGTATAACACAGTATATAACTATTTGATTTTACCCACCTGAACCTTCCTCTCTAAGTGGCTGCTTAGCTGACTGCCAATTTAGAGTTTAACCTCAGGAGAGGAGGGCTTGTGCCAGAGAGGCAGATGGTCAGAGGCGAAGGCAAAAGATGCTGGGAAATTCATCCTTTAACCTCTATTGCCCACTCTGTCATTCTGTCTGTCCTCTCTCTTTATTTCTGCGGTTGAATGAGTGAATGAGAGTGACTGACAAAGAGAAAGAGAGAGGGGAGTGTGGATGATATGTGGGTGTGTTTGCAGGGTGGCAGCAGCAGCCCGTGTGCTCACAGCCTACTTCACAACCTACCTGCATATTTCAAAGCCCTCATGCAATATTGGTTCTCAGTCTTCTGCCGTTGTCTGTTGCCGCTCTCACCAATTTTCTGCCTCATTGTCATTCATGTGCAATCTGTTTGTTTGGCCAATCTCCTCATATTCACACCATCTCTGCCGAGCAACTTCATGTCCGTGTGTCACTGAGTGTATTTCATCCTATCTTTTGTATAATCCGCATTGCCTTGGTGATTCACTAGTCTATCAGAAATTCTTTATGACGCATTTACAAGCTCAAGGCTTTCACAGCTTCTTGAGGTGTAAAACTGTACAATACTGGAACAATGAAACCTTACAAGAGGTCTTACAGTTGCACAATTGCTTTCTTTGCTTTGCCCCAGTTGAATGATGCCTTTATGAAAGTATTTAATTTGGTGAAAATCACCTGTACTCTTGCTTCATGGAAATATTTAGTGAGGTGATCTTTACCAAAACCTAAACAACTGATTTACAGTATTTTTGCTATTTCGATTGCATATGACCCAGCAGGAAACCTATTTATTGTACACCAAGCGTATGCTGCCATACTGTTTCTATTTAGCATATGCAATATGAATTTATCTCTCTAAGCTTATTGCCCTGTTTTGTTTTTTTTGCTTAACAGCAGCAGGTATTTTAAAGTAATATATGTGAACCTTTAAATGTTTGTGTTTTTTTTTTAAAGTTGGGCGATACATAAGACTTTAAAATGGCACTGAACAAATATTAAGCTAATGTACAGTATAGCACAAAGAACAAATTGGTTTGCAACCGGTTCCTGATATTCTTAATGTAGCTTATGTGTGAAAGTGGTACACTTTCATAATGAAAAACAAGCACAGGAACATTTTTTTCTTATTTAGAGTCTGAGTGCAAAATGGCTAATTCGTAGATATTATTTAGTTTTTTCTAATACAATGAAAAAATACCATATTTAAAGGTCCAGAAGGGATTTGTCATACTTCTTTTCAAATAAAAGTGAGACACAATATCACCCTTCTGGTAAGCATACTATTAAATATCTGGATCTTCATACTATACTTATTTACTGCTTATTTTAAATGCTGCAGTAGTTCTGCCATGCTTTGATGCTTACGTCAGAGTTTGTATGGTTTCCAATGGTAACCGGGCAGGATAAGAGGATGAAAGGCTCATTATAACCCCACTGAGTGAAAATTAGCCCCTCTCTCTCAATAGTGCACTGGCCTCTTCTTTAGTAGACATTACAGTTGTCATGATAATAGACCTCTTCTCTGCGAGTGGAGAGGACATTTTCAGCTCTATAGGTCTTATTCAGGCTAAGACTGCTCATTGTGCAGTGTGCATGTGTGTGTTTGTCTAGTTCATGTCACTGCATGTGTGTATCTGGGTGGGAGTAACTGCTTCTTTAATGATAAAGCGTGAATCGCATATACTTGTAATTAAAATGCGAAGCTAACTCTGACTCGGGAATTATGAATTGATCCCTCATCTCCTGCATGGGCTGTTTTCATCATAACCCTGACCTCTTCAAACAGAACATCTGTTGTGATGGTTTGTGTTGTGTACGATCAGGCTATATTGTGTTCTACTCTGGAAAATGAAAGAGTACATTATATGTTGGATTCTGTGGCTCACAAACAGTCGTCAGAACCAACCTTTCCATCTCAGTTGGGGTTGGAACATCCAAATCAATCACATGTTGATCATAATATGATTTTTTTTTCTGGACAGGGGCAAAAATATACTCATAATGTTCAATAGCTACCCATTCACACTCACTCTAAATCACTCTCATTACTGTGAATAATTATGGTGTGAACACTGAATCATTTTCTGCCCAAAAATCCCACTTAAGAACAGACTATTGCTCAGTATAGTGTTTAATTATTTTCATTATTAGAATCCTAGAATCCTGTAAATTAATGCTATGCAAATCCGACAAAATAAGCCCCTGCAAAATATTACCTCAAACTAATAATTTATGGTTTGCAAATATAAATGTTTTGAGACATTGTGAAAGAATTCAGGCCTGCTCGGGACTGAGAGTCATTCATTGGCCACGGCCTGGAATGGAAGAAAATGTTCACTTTCCGAGGCAAGTTAAATTCCTTTATCATTCAGGCGGAGAGTCATTCTGGCTGTCTTCTGGTAAGTTGATAAGTAAAACATTGAATGTCAGTTTTTGCAAGAAACATCCATCTTTAAACAGCTTTTATTATTGTTCAATGCTTGTTTCTTGCCGTCCTTGTACTCCACACTGATCCTTTTTGTCCGTCAATTCGTACTGATAGGCTAACTGTTTTTTGTTCACTGTCTTTTTTTTTAAGTCAGAAATCTACGGCTGCAACTATTATACATAACGATTATTTTCATAGTCGATTAATCTGTTGATTATTTTCTCGATTATTCGATTAGTTGTTTGATCTATAAAAAATGTTCATCAGTGTTTCCCAAAAAGCCCAAGATGACGTCCTCAAATGTCTTGTTTTGTCCACAACTCAAAGATATTCAGATTACTGTCATAGAGGAGAGAATAAACTAGAAATTATTCACATTTAAGAAGCTGGAATCAAAGAATTTTGACTTTTGTCTTTAAAAAATTACTCAAACCGACCAATCGATTATCAAAATAGTTGGCAATTAATTTAAGAGATGACAACTAATCGATTAATCGATTAATCTTTGCAGCTCTACAGAAATCATAGTTAACCCAACTATAGCACCTGTATGACATGCTCCATATGTAACCAAACAGCTGCTTCCGACTGTCCAACTGCAGTGAATTGTCCCCTTATTTAGCAGGAGTACATTACGAAGTGAATTCCTTATTGTTATTGTAGTTTTTTATTTATTATATTTTTGAAAAAGTAGCTCACATGATAAGATAGGCTGACCCTGCAGTAATTTATGGATTATAAATCTTTAGAAAATGCCCAAATCTTCCAAAATAGCAGAAACGCATATATTATAGGCAATGATCTATTAACAAAGAGTACAGGGAATACACACTTGAATGAGCATCAGTCATTTTAAGAAATAGATGTTTCAAAACACTGCACCCAGGCACCGCAGATTTAGCTTTTAGAGGATCACCAATCCATTTAAGTAATCATACATTTTGAATTTTAATCAAATATTACAATCTTGCTCTGGGATGTTTGAGCTTTTGAACTAAACCACCATAGAAAAGTCTTAATTGCATTAATCTTTAATTGCTGTTTGAAGTAAAAAAAACTACAGTTAAACATTAAAGCAATCAAAATCACATTGTTATTGCTATATCATTAAATAAACAAACATGCTATACTTATGGTTGCTTGAGTTACTTTATAGTGTATATATATATATATATATATATTATTAACATTATTATTGCACATCCAATCTCAACACCATCAAGAGCCTGACACACAAACCCGATTATCGGCCGTCGGACAGTCTGGCGAGATCAGTGACTCGAGGCTGTTCGGTGTGTTCCGTGACATCGTCAGTCAGAGGAGGCGTCGGCCTTCATTTGGCCAATGACCAATCTGATTGGTGGAGTGCTAACCCGGAAATGACGAGCGGGATGAGCATGACTAGAGTCTTTCAAAATCTGACGAAAATCTTTTAAACTGACCTTTGTCGATCTGAAATGATATCTCGCTTAAAATGTTTTCAGAAGCACATTTCGGTGAATTAATTTTGTAAAATATGAAATCGTATTCTGAACGAACTGCCATGATGTCTGGCTTTGAAATTCCGGAGAAGCCAGACCCACGTGACGCGTTTCGTCCAATCAGCTGCCGGTTTTCATTTTTTGGGCGACAATACAGATTAGCGCCACCTGCTGTTACGGAGATGTATTCAATTCTCTTGACTGGCTTTTCTGCTGAAGGTCGGTCGTCGGGTTGGTGTGTCAGAGCCTTTACATCTCATTGGGTCTAATACTGTGTCTCTATTTTAATGGTGCAGTCACTGAGACCAGTGCAAAGTGCAAGGCCACGTGAACAAGGTCAATGAGTCTATTTTCGCTCAAATAGGCCGTTGCACGACATGGTGGGGTTGTAGAGTGTAAGTTGGAGGGGTGTGGTCATTAATCATTGTGTCCTCACCCATTTACATGACTGGCTGTGATGCGGTTATATTTGTAGAGGTGTGAGAGTGCAACAAAAAGTGCATTCTTTTTAGTGTTACATCAAATAGACACTTTTTGCCAAAATACCAACATCTACAATGGGCACCAAAATACCAAATAGTCAGACAGTGTGCATTTTCAAGGGCAGGAACACAAACTTTAACCAACTTAATGCAGCTTTGACTTTTCTTTGCACTGCCACAGAAATAGACACCATAGACTCCACCAGCACTAAAAAAACTTACTTTGGCTGACTTTGTCTTTGCAGGTTTGGAGTTTCTGTGCTTGTGCTTGTTTGTGTGCCATTTCTATAACTGTAAATAACTTGCAATTACTGTACAGTATTTTGTTTTTCTACATACCTCTTGTTGCAGCTATGTACTGTAAGTGCAGACCAAAGTGTGACAGTTGTTGACAGATAGTTGCAATTAGAATTCCTGTTACACAAATCCTAAGAACCTCCATTGGTTTGGTTAGGGGCATGGCCAAAACAGCAACTGGTACAGAGGAAATTAAGGGATGTCTGTTTGTGTTGTTATGCAGTAGCTCATCTATAGTATCAGGTCAGTCTGTTAGGTTCACTTGTATGCTGCACTACACAGAGTCAGGCAAATGCTTGGCAAGGACACTGCATAAAATTTAGATTTTGCTTTATTATTGTACTGTAATAAACACATAAACAAGTTGATACATAGACCAAGAGATACACATTCATGCATCAAGTCTCAAGAAACACAACATAATTTCCATCATGCACCATTCTACTTTCTAAATTGCAGTGAATCTGAGCTCTTTGCAGACTTTTCTTTACATTGTTGTTTACCATTCTTTTGTGTTTTTGACCAGCTGCGATTGAGCTTTTCTTTTAAGCAATTTAAAACGTACAGCTTGTTTGCTAGGAACATTATTCATATTACAGTCAGTCCAACTGAATTGACTTCAGAAAATCCCACCACAATTATACTTAATTCATAATTAATGCGGAGCAGACTGGGGACCTAATTTACACTTGCACATTGTCAGTTTCCCTGCATGTGCTTGTCATTCTGCATAACAGTAAACATGGCTTGCTTTGGAAAGAGGGTGGCATCTCACCATTACCTAGGCTCTGGGGAGCTGTGCACTGTGGCACACAATTGTGCCATTAGATGATAAAAACAAAGGAAATGATCTGACTTTCCAGTCGCTCCAAACAAGAGCAGGTGTGCGCAGCTGTGTTAACAACAGGGAGTAACCTCTTATTGTGTTGTAGGCAGCATTGTTTATTATTGAACACCCTCAGAAATATGACTGACACCTTCTCTTTGAGTTGATGGAAGTGAAAACAAAGACTGTTCTTCTGCAAGTCAGATCCTTGGAGCTTGTAATTATAACAAGACCTGAATACATCCATACATGTGTATACATGTATGCGAGTTTGTGTTTATGAGCAGACATCTGTTCACACATGAATGGGATCTCACGTTGTGTATCTATGTTTTTGAGAGAGAGGGAGAATGGGCGTCTTTGACAGTCTTTAGGAGTGTCATACTGAGATAGAATGGCTTGTGATCTTTGTTGTTTGTGCTGTGGTGCTGAATTGCGTTGAGCTGCTGTATATAGTGGTATTTCTGATAGGGTTTGACATGCTGCAGCCGATGTGCACAGACAGAGGCTGCTTTTGAAAACCAAAGAGTATTAGTCCAATCACAGCACTGCCAGTCAGACTGACATCCTGCATGTGTTATTCTCCTTTAATCAAGTTTGAACATTCACTCATATCCTGTCCATGAACCATCTCTGTTGGATCAGACTGATCTGCGTGTCCCCTCTCACAGGTTATGTACAGTATGTGTGCTCCATAACTCAGGTGCGGTCATAGTAGAGTTAGGAATGAACTACTGGTATTGAATTGCAGTATGTTCCAAAGTTATAAGAAATGGAGATTTATAAAGAAAAAGTGCTTTTCAACTTCAGGTATTATTTTCTCACAACAAAGTTCTGATCTACCCTGCTTCCATCTCAGACTATGCATTAGTCAATACATGTGCACAGTGTTTGCAATATGGCATACTGGAACTGGCACTTACAAGTGTAACTTAGCTTTACAAACAGCATCGTTATAAAGTATAATACTCATTGTGGGAGAATAATTTCATGGTTTGAAATCTAAAGGCCTTTAGACCATCATAAACGACAAGACATTTACTGGAGCATAGTACAGTATATAAACAATGTTTTTATAGTCATAATGCTAAATCAAGTAAAAACAAGTATACAGCAAACAACAGAATAGAGAATATTTATATAGTTTTCTTTATTTGACATTTTAAGCAAAATAGCCAATCATATATGATCATGCCAAAGTATTGAAAAAGTCAACAGTGACTTCAAGCACGTGACAATGAGAACACACGAGTGCGGATCGGGCCGCATTTTTCTGTCCATGCCCGGCCCGCGACCGACAGAGCAGTAGCCGAACCTGGCCCAAGCCCGACAGGCATTAAGATATATATATATATATATGTTCGGGTATCCATCCTCTAACACACACACACACACACACACACACACACACACACACACACACACACACACACACACACACACTCCGGTTTCAAGGTATACCTAACATTTTCTGTCATACCATTCCTAAGGTATGAGCTGTTTTTTATGAGTCTTAAAGGACAGAAAGTGCAGTTTAGAAATTCCTTTCCCTGCCAGTGTGCAGTGTGTGCTGAAGGTTATCATACCGTCAAAATCTTATACTGGCGCACGCACGCACGCACGCACGCATGCACGCACGCACGCACGCACGCACGCACGCACACAGAGGCATTCACACCCCTACCCTACACACTACGTGAACTGCAGTGTTTTTTTTCACACGGAAAGTTTTAAATTTCTATTTGTAACAGTCTGTTTGGTTCTAATCAGAGGTTAGAGGCAGAGTCGTTTTAATTTCATTACCACTCGTGGTTATTTTTAGCTCAGAACGCTTGTGATCCTTCTTGTGCATTGTAAGAGATTGACAAGTCCTATTATTCACACAGCCGCTCATCCTCTGAGCCTGTACTTTTCAAAGCAACCTTTCCTGCTACTCATCACACACATTTTTAAGGCTGCATATAAAGGTATCCAGTTGTTAGGATTTTACAAGCGAGTCTGTCTTCTGTGATTTTATTTAGAGGATGATCTCACCCAGAAGCAAATTAAAAAAGAGAGTGCGTAATTAAAGCAGATTACATTTCGGTTTTATTCATTAATTAACTATGGCTTAATTATAGGCTATGTTATCAGCTACATACATTTTTTGTGGATAAATGATCCTCTAATGATCTAAGTATTTTTTTTATTAATGCTTTAAAAGAACTTTGTTCTTGGACTTAATATCTGTATAGCAATATCTATATTAATAATATTATCAATATGTAATTTTTAATGCTAGCTTTATAGTATATTGATTTTGAATACCAACAATATTCTCACTCTATTTCTCAACATCACAGAAGTCTTGCCAAAGCATCTCTGTGAAAATGTTGGCATAGAACTCGTGAGAATAAGACAATTGAACAACCACAGTAATGCCGGCGCTCTGTAAACATTTAAATGTGTCCTGAGTGATTCCAGTTGATATGGCAAATTACAAGCACTAATGTAAACATGAAAACCCGGCTTTCGAATTTATTAGATTCCCAAGCAAATTGACTTTCTTTGGTATGTGTGTATGAGTGTGGTTCTGTCTGTGTAAGTCCCATGTTTGCGCTTTTGTTAATTAATTTTGTCTCCATGCAGGACCACCAAGTACAGACACGAGGGAGTCACAAGTTGGAACACACATGCGAAGGGAAGACGCGTTAGCGGAAGAGATCAGTGAGAAGGAGGGGGGCTGGGACAAGAGGTGACCAGGGTGTCATCGATTGCTACAGGGATGGAGAGATGTGGCCCTCGCTGTGAGGCGAGTCAAGACGAGGCAAAGCTGCGTGCCGCAGGCCCTTTTTGTGCCTGATGACTCGCAGCTGATGTCTTATCTTGGCCAGTCAACACTGAGGATTGAGTGTGTGCACAGGGAAAAAAGAGAGGTGGGGAAAGGGAGGGGTGACAAAATATAAAAAAATAAATCAGTTATCTGGCTTGTGATACAACAGATGCTACAGATTTGCAGCAGAGCTTCAATTTCACCTCCGGTATTTCTCAACATTAAAATTTAAGTTTATAAAGAGAGCGTGGCATGAAATGTTTGAGAGCACTTAAATGCTTTTAATTTGTCAGCATTTGTAGTTGGATCAAGTGTAAGATTCTAACATATGTTCACCACACCAGCTAGTCACAACTTAGGTTGTTGGTATGTATAAATAAATATGGATCTTAGTTAATATTTTGTGTAGCAGCTGATGGGGCCATTTTTTTCATTCTCATTAACTTATTTGTTGCTAATTCATCATCTTACCAACAATCGCGGGTGAAGTCCTAAAGAATTCACAGCCTCTGATCTATTCAATCTTTATTATTCCACCACATTTTCTGTCATTCAAGTCCTTTCACATTTTTTGACGTAAAAACTCAATTAGGAAATTGCTATTACTTTTACCATTCATGAATACATATTCCAAATTCAATGTAATGGATGGAATGTTCAGAATTCTCATACTTTTTCCATGCATTTTTGACTGCATTCAAACTTTATGATGTTCCACATCTTTCATACACTCATTTTCAACTTTTAAATCCCATTAAAACTTTTTTTTACGTTTTTCAACATTCTTTGAAGCTTAGTAAAAATGACTTTCGATTTTTACATCAGTATATTTGGGACGAAATGTCTGACCAACTGAACCAGTCCTATCTAGTAAAGGCCTACATCCTTACCACTACTGTTTCCACAAGTCTGTCCATGGTTGGAAGGTAAGTAGATGGCCAGTTTCCATTGTAGTGCTATAAAAGAGCCTATATTATGTATACTTACCAAAGCATACTTGAAAAACTCAGTGAAAACTGATTCCAACTTCTGAAATGTGTATAAGGACATAAACAAGTCCTTAATTACAGTAACTGTAGTTAATCATGTCCCGCCGTGGACAAAAGCTGTCGAGAGAAGTAGCCTATACTCCCACACCAGTTAAAGGTAACGGGCATTGGCACTAACTGCCTTGACACTTATTAACAAGTAAGAGGAAAAAGTTGCCTCAGGAGCTCAATAATGAGTGAGCAGTCATTTCCATTCTGACCTTTTCCTGCTAGACTGTCATGGTGGTTATTTGCTTGCACGCTGGCAGAGTAACATTTTTGCATTATCTTTAATGTCATTGGTTTTAATGTCAAACCATCATTCTGAGGAACGTGCCAAAGATGGGATTGATGACATCAGTCTGAATTATTGATGATTTCTTGACAATATTGTAATGAACCTAAAACATGAACTAGAACGATTTAAAATATGTGCTTTTAAAATAAATTTGCTGAAGAAATATAACGTGTGTTATACCAAATATATGTTAAAAAGTAGCCTTATGTCTATTCTAAAGTAATTTTTTTACAGCTAATGTGTTCTTATTGAGAGAGTCTCGTGAATGTAGCATACTAGGAAACTGGCCATCCCTATGACTTAAGAGGCAGCTTTTATCTTGGTAAACTGTCAACCTTTAAGATCGATATGAGCCACTCACTATCTCTACTTACAGAGCATTGTGGTAGAAGAAGATAAAGGAGTAGGAAGTAGTCCTCAAAATTTAAGTCTTCTTGAAATACTGTAAGAGTGGCTTTGTAGATGATGGATGATGCCCAGCTAACCGTAACAACTGAGGAATGGTCCTATAGTTCTGGCGCAGTCATTGTTTAATGTTTGAGTTTTGTTTCAACAAAAGGAGATAGATCATCTTTTGTGGCATTGGGCTCTGGGTTTATTATTCTTTGATTATCATCAAAGCCCTTATGCTATTGATAAGGAAATTGGGGCCAACATGAGGACCAACAGAGGACTTCTTGAGGTGGTTTATCTGGTGGACAACTCATGTCTGTAAAACTTGCGAAATGTCTTGGCCCTGTACTAACAACTGCCCCATGTGACTCTACACCTGGCCATGTATGCGACAACACAATACACAGAATTGGCACCTCTTTAACTCTCCTGCATTGTCCTTATTTTGCAAAGCGCTCATAAAAAACAAGATCAAATTACAGTAAGCTGGCATATGCAGATACCAAGTACTATAGGTAAATGCAAGGGCATGATCAGATTGTTCATTGTCTGTATTGCATATCCAGATTACACTTTTATAGTAGGTGTATATAAAGTCATAATCCATTCAGCCCCTAGGTCAGAAATACAGTCAGTCAACGCTAGTGCATGCTGAGCGTGTAAGCATGAGCACTGAAGCAAACAATGCCAGGGACACATGGATATTTTTTGTTTTGTCATAATGTAACGGTAGGTTGACCAACAAGCTAATCTCCCAAAACTCAGTGTAGTCCATTAAGCAAAGCCTTTTATCCATGGCTGGCAAGACTCTCCAAATAAAAATACATGAACATACATACACAGGTAGTGACTGGTTTGTTTTTATTTGATTGGTTGCATATAAGACGTGTGCACATGTATTCAAAATGTAACAACAATTTATAAGGAATGCATGCATGAATGGATCCAATATATTGCGGCATACCATTCTTGATTCACTGGGACTAAAACACAATTTTAAAAGTTTGCTACATTTCCCTATTTTTGTCTTTTTTTTACATAATTTGCATGTGTCACTGACAGTTCTAAAAAATGTTAACCATAGAATGACAACAACCAATGATCTAATTTAAGGACATGAGGTGGTTTCTCGTTACCACATCTTTCTTTGCAGCTGTAAAACCAGAAAAAAAATAGCTTGACAGTTAAGTTAAAAGGAATCATTCCGTAGTATAACATAGTGTCTGGTGGTGATCATAACAGATAGGGACGGAATTTACCTAAACATCATACTTCTGGACTTTGCCAAAACATATGAATAAAGGTAATGAGTGATTTTTGTGACATGACAGAAGGGGATTGGATGTATTTTTACTGATTTGCTTTTTTCTTTTCAATTCTGTACTCAAATCTATTTCCATGTGATGTTTATTATATTTCTATACACAAAACATACATCTGGATGAGTACTTGGTACTATTTCTGTCATCAAATGCCTTTGAAGAGGTTCACTACATGGACCTGGACATAACAGGATATAAGAAAAAGATGACCCAGGCAAATTAGAATAATCTTTTAAATCTTAGAGAGGCTTCAGTCTGTTATCATTTATATTGGACATGGTGTGAATCCTTTGATTTGTCTACTTAAGGAGGTAAATTGATTCCTCCCTCCTCCCTCCCCCCCATTGTAGAGAGATTATTTTTGAACAATGGTTCATCTTAATTCCAGTCCGTTTGCAGATATCTTCTGGATATAATGTGCAGTGATTGGTTCAAAGCGACAAATGTGAGACTGTTTGCTTTTGGCACATTTGGGCCTCCGCTGAACCAGTTTCTTAAAGGGCGGCGCATAAAGGCATTATAAAAGCATCCAAAACAAATAAAGATGGAAAAAATAAATGAGATTAAGCAAGCGGAAACAATGCTGTGCATGAGTGATTGTGTATGGGAGCAGAATTTTCACAGACACAGTGTATTTTACTGCAGTAAATATGACACAAAACAACTAATATTCAATTTTACATAAAAAGTATTCTTGACCATGTCATTGTTTTTCCAAAACATAAACCATGAATGGATTATCTTCATCTTGTCTCTTAGCTTTACTTCATGTGCAGCATGAATAATTAATTTAATAAGTAATGCATGATAAGACTAGACAAAAAACATGAAAATTAATATAACTGCAAATACAATCCATTTTACATAATATAACAATGGTTCCTTGGTAACCTGGAGGTGTCATTTCAGCCAGTAATAATGAAATATTAAACAATATTAGAAAGTAGAAACTGGTTGGATCAGTATTTTGGGATGTAGGTTGCAATGCTGACAAGGAAATTACATCTGTGGCTCTTTTGGCAGCAGCGCCATCACAACAGCTCTCTGGCTTGCATATTGTGGTATTTCCATTTGATTGACGGGCGTGTCATAACCAGAGACGTACTGGGCAGACCCCCAACTGCCATTGCTTCTCCTGTCAGTGTGGTTGGTTTGAAGCTGTCTACATGGATTGTCTGGCCAACATGGAGAACATGGTGAATTAGAGAAGTTGACATGGTAAATCAGTGGAGTTGGCTCTGCAATGCACTGCTGTGTGCCATGCGTTTTATCCCACAGTGGCTGGTTTACAGGCTATGAGTCGTGCTTATCAACCAGCAGATGCCACTGAAGGTATGTGCATGTGTGCATATTGGTGTTTTAGGATTTGAAGTTCCCTGTTTAGTGTTCACAAAGATCAAAAGCAAGTATTGGGCAAATAATTATGAATTAAAAGCCAAAACAAAGCTAGGTCCTCATTCACCTGCCATCATTCTAAATGTATATTTAATGTTACAGTATTTTACAGTGTGTGACCTGAATTTTGGCTATAATGCATGAAAAAAAACATGGAGAGTTACATTAAGTTGTACTTCTTGCTACACATTTTGTCATTTCTCGTTGTAATTTTGTCAAATTTCTCATTTTTAGAATCTTATATCGTGACACATATTAACAACATAAATCTCCAACCATATTCATTGCTGCATTGTGCAGTGGTGCAAGATGTTTTCAGATATATATTACTTACTAGGTAAAATAGGAAACTAGCACAAAAAGTCCTGCTTTCAAATTCTCTCTTAGGTACATAAATATTTCCCACAGAAAATACATCAAGTATCAGAAGTAAAAGTATTCTTTCGGCACTAGAATGACCCCTTTCATTGTGATATTATAATATTATTACTGATGCATTACTGTGTATGCCACATTTTATGTTGTAAATGACAGAAGTAAAACTCATTTTGATTTACTTAATATACTGTTTGGTAGTTTAATCTATAACAAAGCATCATATGTTATGCACAATGGGTTGAACATACCCTATTTCCTTCTGAAATGTGGAGTATAAAGTAACATAGCATGGGAATAGTCAAGTAAAGTACAAGTACCTCAAAACAAAGTACTTGAGTAAATGTACTTAGTTCTGTTACACAGGCTGTGACAGTTAATGTTTAGAAATTCTTCTGGCTACAATTATAATACAAATTTGAGATCCCATTTAGCTGTCGTAGATCTGTTTCCCTGAGGGTATGACTGACATAGACCACATTATGATGTGCACAACATAAAAAAGATGAAAGGAAATTGGGGGAAATTCAACCTCAGTACAATTTGCTGGAGGTAATGCATTCTCAAAAACTTGTTCATACTGCAAAAGGGTTGAAATAGCACATGTATGGTTGATTAAAAATAAAAGATATTTGGGAATGTTTTTCCTTTTTTTTGAAATTCCTATCAACTATTGCACAAGATAAGCTGTGAAAAAAGGCAGACAAGTGAACATCATTTAAATTGCTTCAGTCACCTGTAGTTCAGTCCCCTCGAGATACGTTTTGGGTACCATGGATACTGTGTGAATTGCCATAATGCTATTAGCAAGAAACAGAGATATACAGTACTGTGTGTGTATGTGTGTGTGTGTGTGTTTTATCAGACAGGGAAAAAGATAGTAACGCACATTCTCAGAGATAGCAAGGTGCAGTGACACAGCAGACAGAGAGTTATCAAGGCAGAGAGAAAACTGTAACATTTTGATTAAGCCCATCACATTGGGCTCAGACCACGCAGACTACAGACATCCGTGCTTGGCCGTCTGTCAGTGGTCAGAGTTGCTCACTCCCTCCCTGACCTCCTTATAGCCAGGAGCTCTAATCACTGTAAAACCGATTCATTAAAATCTGCTGTTAGTGAGAGGACACACACGCGGGTGAGTAAATGGACCATAGCCAATTATGTGATTCCCTGCCAGTTAGAAAGAGATTTAGTCATTAAGTATCTCTGAGGAGGGTGACAGTGATCACTACAGCAGATCTGGACATTATTATAGGGTTTGGAAGTGTGTGTGTGTGTGTGTGTGTGTGTGTGTGTGTGTGTGTGTGTGTGTGTGTGTGTGTGTGTCCTCCCCTTGTAAGTACGTGGTTGACTCTGTATGGCTTGCGCACACTCAGCCGGAGTGATAAAACCTGAAAACTTGCAGAGAAATCACTGAAAAATGAAATGTAAGTATAAAGAATCAAATTTTCAACAGCATAAAAGGCTCCAAGCTGAAACAAATGTGAACACAAAGTTCTCTACATTAGGTGGAGATATTTTTCAAATGGTAGCCTAACTCTGAAGAATAGAGTTGTGATACAAACAGTAATCACAACTGACACGTTATCTTAAAATTCTGAATGTAGTTTAAGGCAGCAAGTGGCTTCTGTTTGTGTTACTGCTAAATGAGCATCCCTATGGAAATGCTTTCTATTTGCTGTGTTTGATTCTGCAATATGATAAGACAGGCAAAGGACTAAATTAGAGGCATGTGGGCAGATTCAACCCCCTTGAGAAACCAAGGAGAAAATTCAATCGGGACTTGGTTTGGCTCACCGGATGTACAGTGCCAGTACAAAGCCTGATGCGCCAGATGTCATTCTTCCGCTATCTCCCCTATTTATTTTGCAAGGGCAACATCGCTGCATCCTTAAGCCTAAAATGATAGTGATTGGCTTAAAGAAATGCAAACAACCCAGAGCATTTTCTTCCCCTGTAGCAGAATCCTAAGTAGCCAGACCTTACTCAAGCGCTGACACGGAGCAATGAGAGACTACATGTTTATTAGCTTGCAGTCATCTTCTTCCCGGTCTTTGTGGACTCATTGCAGCATATGTTGGCATTACATTACCACCACCTGTGAACAGTGGAAAAGTGTGACATCTTTGGTAGGACTGTGTAGTGTTGCACGTGAAAATGACAATTAAAACAGGGACCCATTCGTAGAAAAATAGCTTCATTGCGCTATTAGCAGTTCCTTAGGGAACCTTTAATGAAGGTGCAATGCATAATCGCTGCATTGGAGTGTGGCTCCAACATTTTAGTGATTACTTTTATTTAGAGTATTGTGGCCAAGGGGCAGATGAGCCCAGAAATTTGCCAACCCTAGTGAATTTAGAGATAGTTTTTTTTTTTTATGAATCATTGTGCTCTCTTTTCTGCACACTGCTATTATGCACTGTGACAAACTGTTACAAGATACAAACTGTATTCTCTCCTGGAGTCACAATGGATGTTTTAAGTGTAAGAACCAATTCATTTTTTTGTAGGAAAATACATTTTCCTAACTACTTAACTGGTTCAGAAATGGATAAGGTAGCAGATACAAGTGTTCTATGGAGAATTAAAGCACATCAGAGGCAACACTTTGGCAAATAAGTAAGTGTAAACCACTTTGCCAACCTTGTGTGCATTCCCATTTCCTTTAGGGCCCGTTGCTGTGATGTTAATCCAGGTTTAGCCTATTTTTTATTTTCTGTTGGGCAGGTAGGCCTAATCTCAGTTAGGGTAAGTGGAATCATTTTTAGGTTATGTACAATTTTTTATGTGTCTTAAAATGATATATTGTCTCCGGATTCTACCTATTATTTTCCTCTGCATTATTATGGAACATAATTTAAGTTTTTGAGTGTTCAAAGGTGCGTCATGTTCCATGTTCCATGTCACATTACTGACATGTTTTTAAAGGTTTATGAAATAGTAGTACAATTAGATGATTGGCAGCCTCTTTCAGCTTTCTGCGTCGCATTTCACATCCCTGCGCTCCAGGGTTGGATTTCATGGATAATATGCCGTACACACAAAGAAAACTGCTTTATGGCATAGAACAGAAGGAGAGCCAGAGACCTGCAGCTTTTAGAATTTATTGCAAAAGCAGATTGTGGAACAAGTGAATGGTTGATGGCAAAATCACATCCAACCTTCCATCTAACAGCCCCTTTTAAAGTCCAACTGAACTTAATTTCTTCCCAAAGGCCTGGAAAACTTGGATCTGTGATTTCTTTCACTTTTATTTTTGTTGTTACCTTAAGGGCATACACAATTTGTCTAAAGTGTGAAGTAGAATCAATACTGCAATATCAAGTGAACCTCTGTTAAACATCCAACTGTATTTTCCCCGACCAGCAATTCTGGGTGTTCACTGTGTGGAGCTGAAAAGAGATCAAGCTTTTGAAAGATGTTGTGGATCACATTCAAACTATAAGCAAGTTATGATGAACAAAGTATGTTTCTAAAGTACTGTTTTCTTTTCTACTAAGACTACTTCAGAAAGCTGCATGATATCTCTGCGCCAAAGTAGCAGTGCTTTGACTGTGCTTCCACCCAATATAGTCCCAAATCAATATCTACCTAGGAAATTGTCTAGTCTTAATCGGCATTGCTATTTGTACTCGTTGTGAATACACAATCACAAGAAGTAATTAGGTTGGTTTCTTTTGTTGTTAGCTCACTTTTACTCACGACATGCTAACCGGCAACAAAGGATTCCATACTACGCTAAGCTAAGCTAGTGGAGGCGCTACCGGACTAAGACAGTGCATGCACTGAGACAAAAATGTGTTTGCCCACCTATATAAATACAGAGGAGATGGTGAATAACCCTATTTCAACAAACGGTGGCGTATTCCTTTAATACATGTTTTACCATTATTAGAATCGTTTACCCTAACAGTGGTAATCCTGTGCTCAATGCAGTCATCTACAGGACTGCTGACCTACTAAATCTCTAACTTTGATTTTCCCCTTGTATACCCCTGGATCCTCAAAAGCCTGCACATTTAGTTGCAAACCTTGGTGACACTAACAGGAACCATTGAGTTAGCTGAACAAACCCCATCAGCCTGGAGGTAATCTATCTGGACCATTAGCTTTGTTGTCACACTTGACTTCATCTAATTCCCTGACATCAGAGATTGACCAGAGCAGATAACATCGGAAGTCTTTGTGTTATTAATTGTGGATTACCTTATATGGCCATACTATTGACTCATTTGAATCCACTCTAATATTATTTCTTATCACATTGTGATTTATTACTGGGTGGTTTTGGCCCTCGGCTTTAAGTAGATTTTTTTTTAGGTTCACGGTTGATTTACATATTCATGAGGAGAAGGTTCACTGCAACCCACAGATGAAGCTGTCAGATGCTCCCTTTGATACAATAAAGTGTTTTAATTACAGTAAATTAGGTATTTTTTGACATTCAAACCTTGGAGGATGGTGAACAAGATACTTACCCATGGTATATAACATCCTTCAACATCAAAGTAGCTTCAAAGGTTAGAAAATGACTTTGCATCATATACTAGTTCCCCCTTATATCCTCTTCTGCTTCATCATTGTCGTCGTTGTTGAATTCCAGCTCTGCCTTTCTGTTAATATGGCATTTGTTTATGTTACTGTACTCTATTTTGCATTAAAATAAGATATAGTGGATATAGAATGAAGTATATACTTAGAGCTGTTATATAGCATGTGTTAGGATCTTGCACCTGCAATACAATTACTAAAATAGTTCAAATTTAACCATCTATTTTTTAGTAAACTTTAACAAATACCATGCTAAAAGTCTCTAGTCTTTAGTAAAAATGTTGTCATGCATTGCCAGGCCTATTTCCACAGCACTGTGAAGTAAGTTATGACTACACCACAAATGTATTCTGTTAAAGGAGGAAAAACGCTCTGGGTTGCCTCTCTGGTGCCATGTAATACGATAGAAACAGTCCGTTTTGCATTTTGCGGCACTGATTCATGGTTGTTACACAGAAACTACCAGAAGCATTTCCATGTAATCTCTACACCTCTGTTATTCTAATATCAACATGTAATACAATAGAAACGGGCAGTTTTGCATTTTGCAGCACTGATTCATGGTTATTACACAGAAACTATGTGTTTCCAGGTAAGAAGTCACAAGATTAAACATATAATTTGGAAAGTATTACCTTGAAACAAAAATCTTTGGAACATAAAGGGTGGATGAATTTCAGCATTATAATATGGTAATTACCAATTTTAAATTCCAAGAAGTTTTATCTAATTTGCAAGGTATTACGCAGATAGTAGCCTATAATACAGTGAAAACATCAACATATATTACCCCATTATTATCATGTTATTACAATATTAATGTAACTATATTACCATTACCCAGATATACATATGGTTATCGAACCCTTTCCTACTTATTACATTGGTAATTGCATGTTATTACATCTGTTACCTTCTTATCACCTTATTACCCCAGTATTACATCTTATTACTGTGATGTGTTACCTAGTTATTACTTTGGTAATTACATGTTATTACCTATATAATTACCTCTTTATTATCACACTGTTACCCCACTATTACCATCTTATTACCGAGCCGTAATTTGAAGTGCTACCAACATAAGTTTCATCCATAGCAATCTCGCCAATCAGTCTCGAAACGTCACAGTGTTATCCTGGCAATGTACCTCCATTGATCCAGACTAGTAAAAATCAGTCCATAACCTTAAGCTACAGTTGGCGTTCAGAGGTTTCCTGTTCCAGTTATTTCTATTTAAATATGCACGCAAACCACCTTTAAATTTGATATTAAGGGTCTTTCACAATGTGCATTCTACATTAAAGGTGCAACAGAACAACTTCATAGATGTTTACCCAACAACTTGAGATGCAGTGGATATTTACATTGTGGATGTTGAGCTAAAGAAAAGGGACGGTTTTCCTCCTCAAATGATTTACTGTAACTATTACACCTTCAGATGCAGGTGCAGTCTTTAGAGAGTTTACATCACATCACCAAGGATAATGAATTCCTGAGTGTCTCATTTGAGTACACAAACTCAAGCACAAAGTCCATCTCAAATTGTAAGAATGCTTTTCTGTGTGTGTGTTGACTTTGTTTAGAAGTTGTATCCAAGACATCTTGGCAAGACCATTCAGAGCAATGTAAATTGGTTCAGTCTGCAATTCAAAATGCAGCTTGGAAAAACGCTACATCACCTCGATATTCTTCTAACTTTACCTTGATGTCCACACAGAAAACATATTGCATACAAACCCAAAATGACAATAATGTTTCCAATCTTAGTTACTACTTTTGCGAAACTTTCTCAAGGCACGGAAAGTAATAAGACAGACTTACAGGTAGATTAATCAGAAAAATACAGACAATATATTTTATGAAGACTAACCAACATAAAAATAAAGCTATAAACGATCAATTGATTTTACCAAAGTGGTGGGGCTCTTTTTCAATTCAAGATATTAAGGAAGAATAAATACTATCATCTGCACAGATAAACATCATTTTACCTGACACTAGGCAAGACAAGAACTGCATGAATGGGTTTTTTGTTATAATTGTTGTACCTACTGAAAAGGGTTTTTACAGCTTGATGATGAACTCTTGACAACTCCTGTTTAGTTGATATACTTAGCTTGTGGACTCTTTTACAAAAGAAGAACATGTTTATTTTGTCTACAGAATGTACAGAAAACTACGTAATCTACAGAAATGTGATGTTTTGATCAGAGTGTGAAATTAAACTACTTCACTCTGTTCCCCACCAGACCCACTCCAACTCATGCATCCACCTTAACAAAAAGAAAAATGTATATTCAGGAACTATGTAAAGGAAAATATTTAGTGTTTATATTACTACCATAGGGATTCTCATTTTCTCAACAAAAAAAAAACATTCCACATGTGAACATCAGGACTTCTAGGTTGCTCTGTTGTTAAATCTACTACCTGCGTCAACAAATAAAAGAAGGCCTCCATCTTTTACGCCCAACATACAAGTTCCACAATTTTTAAAAAGTGCTGACAAATTTGGGAATTTTCTCACTCCGTCAGCTGTAACACTCACCAACATTTAAACATAAACATTCTCAAACAGCATTCAACATGCTGACAAACACACATCTATATATCTTTCCAACCAATTGATGAAATTTTAATCGACTACTGTATCAGTGTCTTATCGTGAGGCTTTTGTTTGAGCCATGTGGGTACCCGCCTTACATTTGGCACTCAAATGTGACTACTAGTGTCTGATAAGAAAAAACCACAGAACAAAACAACTGCTTTCAGGAGCCAATTTCACAGTTATATTATTACTATTTCATGATTTGATAAAGTTATTCTTTGAGAGGAAGGCAGAGGAAAACATTAACAGTGGCACGTTTTGGCAGAGAGTCAGAGGTTTCAGTTTTTGGGAACAAATAAGTGGACATTCAAATGAGTTCAGGGACTGCAGTAATGGCTACTTCTGTTTATTTAGGCTAGAGGACTGTAAAGGACATGTGGAACATTTTATCCATCCAATAATACACACATTACATTATATCACAGGGGCAATCACAAGCACAGCTGGCCACTGTGCATGTCCGATTAGCTGTTAACGCGACAGAACAACTTGCAGAACATTGTGGAACAATATGGTTCCTAGGCAGATTACAGTCTATTCCAGGTGTACTTAAAATGTTCTCTGAAGCTTGTCATTATAAAATCAGTAATAAATAAGTACAGGCAATATTATGTAAAGACATTTTCAAGAAGTTGCATGCAACTATCAATGGAGTCGTTTATGTTTTATCAGTTTAGCTTTTTATTTAAAAGCCTGTTGTAGCTGCACATACAGTTAAGGCTGTGCTGGCCCTTACTTCCAACTGGATTAAAGTGGTTTGAACCGACAATGCCATCCTTGGCGCCCTGCACTCTTGCTAGTGTTGCTAAAAATGTCCAAAAGTTGGCACAGAAAAAGAGAAGTTGCCATTCAGTTTACATCTGTGTCCTACCTTAAGGCTGTACAGGATTCAATCTTGTGAGTCAGTATTTTCCAAGAATGTAAGAATCCCCATCTTTAAGAAAGTAATGTAATGCACCCAGTGCAAGTGGTTAGATTATAATGTCTCTCATTCTATATAGTTTATACGGTTGCTTTGTCACCCATGTACTCAAAAATTGGATACCATGGACGTAGGCTGCTTTAAATTCTTCCAACTATCCCACCATTCATTGTCCAGTGTTAGATTGTATAGGATGAGGAAGAGTGGGTGAAGGTGGACTTATGCCTTGTAAATTGGACATATATGAGTGAAAGCATTGCTCGGCCTCAAGGGGTACTGCTCAGTTGACTTAAACGCAGCACTTTTACTGCAACAGCTTCTTCAATTTGCTGAGCTCTTTTGAAGCGGAGCAGTACTTTCAGAATGAACAAAGAACATTTGACTAGATGGGAAACAAAGACAGAAGCAGACAGATCGAGACATACAGGAGGAGACGGGCAGAAAATGTCTGTGTTGTGTAAGGATAGTCGTGGAGCTGTATAAAAAAGCTGTCACACGCTTCTCTGACAATGAAACAGTGTTATGTTTCTATCAATCACACACTGAGTGAATTTTATAAGATCACCTTTTTGTTTATATTGAACTTTAGCTATTTGATTTTTAAAGGATGTAGTAGGTTTGGTTTTCAATAAATGTACATATTTTTGTTTAAAAAAATAAAGAGAAGGTTTGAGCTGTTTTTTTTAACACTGACAATGACTGTTAGTGCCCCAAAAGAGCAGATACTATTTGAAATGTTTATTTAGCCAATAATAAATAAATGATTTCCATAGACAGAAACCCAGCAAATAAAGAGAACTTAAAGTTAATTACTCAATGTTTTTGCACTTAAAACGTTTCTTTGCATGTGGTAGGAAATACCAGTCAAAGGAGTAAAAAAGGAATAATTTAAAAACACATAGGCAATATAAGGCCATAAAACAGTTTAAACAACACCTAGAGAGTGTATCTATTCAAGAAGATACTGTTCTCTCAAGAGGAACGAGCAAGAACTACTGTCTGCAAAAGTAAATAATGGTCAGAAAAGAGCACAACAGACTGACCACTAGAAACCCAACTGATCTCGGGGAAAAGTCCTGCTCTGCAACAACTTTCTTCTCCTTTTGTACATGGCTCCTTTGGGAGAACTCCCTTGGTAACACTATTCTGAGGCCAGAAGCCCAGCCAAGACCCCCAGTTAGGTGAAGTTCTACGCTTGAGAGATGAAAGGCGCACTTACAGAATAGATGAAGGGCGAAGAATAAAAATAAGAAAGAAAAACTTTTCTCATCGAACTTGAATGTTACATATTATTTTTGGTTGTTAATAGGTGAAAAACAGCTTTTAAAACATAAAGTGTTTGTTCAGTCAGGTTACAATTATTATCTCATTTCAGCATCTTAGAACAGAAGTTCCAGCTGTGCAGAAATAGCAGAGAGTTGCTTTGTTAATGCATTCGCTGCGTTCTCTGGACGACCTGCAGCATTCTGCCTTCTCGTCCTAGCACTCCCAATTTATAAAATCTGCTCATTAGAATTCCACCTCAAGTCCTGCTGAATTCCTTGAAGCCATTAGCAGTTGTTGAGAATGGTTTGGGCTGGCCTCAGCATCGACTGTAATGATGAGGACAGGGTGCCAGGGAGAATCAATGCTTCTCCGTGGCTCAAGAGTGAAACTGTAACAGCAAGACTGGGCCCATTGAGTGCCGGACGGCCGTTTTTTTCAACCACTTAATTGATCAAGGTTTTATTTATCTTGTCACAAGACTTTAACCTAATTTGTTTTCCATTCGCTCACAAAGCACCTTCATTGAATAACCATGTTAACAATCCACAGTATTACATTTCTTTTTTCCCCCTCTCTGAACACACTTTAGACATTGTCTCTGTGTTCATTTACATGTAACAGGGGCACTTTTAAACTCATGTAGTTAATTATCATATCAAACATAATTTCTTTATTAATGTTTGTGGGCACACACACATTCACCGAGTCGGCTTTTCATTAGAGAATATTCTTTTTGTATGTGTTTTAATGCAGCAGAGGGAGTGGATGGCGGAGGGCTGAGATTAATTCCTCTCCCTTTGTTCTTTCTGAACAAGGCAGAGGTGCATCATGCACACCCTCTTAACTCTGCAACTGTGCAAAGATGTCCTTGTAATTGGGTGATATTTTTTACTGAAATACCCGCCGCATGCACTCCATTACATTTCTGTCATAAAATACCCTCCTCACTGTCATTAACTTAAATGGAATGTCAATACTTAGTGTGTGGAATGGGAAGCGTGGAAATGAGCTTAACACTGCAACCCATAAACATAAAGTTTAATGCCGCCACCAAAGGAAGGGCCAATCACAGCATAGCTTTGCAAATCAAAGAATAATAATCACAGATTTTCTCGCCCAGCCATCTCAACAGCTTAATATAAATAAGTTAGTAGCACCCTCTTGTGAGCTTTCATTTTCTAATCCTCACCAATTTCCTTTCCTCCATTCCATTTTGCTTTGCACACTTTGCCTTTCCTTGCATCCAAACTACACAATCCTCCACCCCCACCCCTGTTGTGCATTCCTTTCAATTTGTTTTAGGCCAAAATGTAAAAAAAAACAAAAAAAAACTAAACAACTAAATCTAATTATTTGGTATAAAGTAGGGATTGGATTGAGGCATAAGAGACAATGCTGCTCAGCTGATCTCCATCTGATGTCACGAGGAAGATTCCCCACACAGGACCACTTTATGGGCCCATTTTGTATTACCCTATGACTGTAAGTCAGCAGGCTGCTTAAAAGGAGACAGCCGTGCCAGCACAGTGCGATTATTGCCTTCATATATTAACCCATATTGGGCAATTTCAAGAGACAAGTCAGATGATGCTGTGATAGATTTTACTGTGCTGTAAGTGTTAACTATTAACACTATTATAAGTGTAATATGGTCAATGTTGTATATCATCTGTTCAGACGACTGCACTCAGTTTGTTCTCCATGCAACCGTTATAATTGCCATCCTCCCATCCATTTCATGAGAAAAAAAAGTGTTTTTAGTAATTAAAATGAAATAATCATGTTAATATAGTGATGTGATGAGTTAAACAAATAAATGGCTAAGTAAATAGATAATGATCAAAGAGCTGAGATGAGTCATTCACATAACACACCATGTATTGTTTTTCCCTCTGGAGTCTTACCACTAGTCACGAGATAAACATCATGTTCTTTTCTTAGCAGTACACACACACACACACACACACACACACACACACACACACACACACACACAAAGACACACACACACACACACACACACACACACACACACACACACACACACACACACACACACACACACACTCACACACTAGTTGAGAAACAAATGTCTTGTGATGTAAATGAAGAGTGCATACACTGGTATCTCTAAGGTAATTAAACAGAAGTAAAGGTCTACTGTGACTGGGAGGGCTTGTCAGGGGTGGACTAATGGTAAAGCTGATTAAAGTGTGTTTTATCCCCCTAATTAAACTCATCTTCTCAGCCCACAGTATACAGACACGTTCAACAGAGTAGGTTTACAGGCCCGCTGAGACTTGCATCAGTATGTTGTTGTTCTTACCTTTACGTGTTGGTCATAAAAGTTCATTTTCTTCACGGTTACCAATGTGATCCAAAGCAACGTTCACTGTTTGTAATACAGATGCAGTTTTTAACTGAACAGCTGTTGTACAATATGCTTTTTCTCCAAAGCAACTTAGCAGTGAGCGCATTCTCATCAACAATTGTAAGTGCATCCCTCCCGAACACACAGCTAACAACAGTCAATCCAGTGCTACAGTAGAAATGCTTAGAGTTTTGAGAAGATACAGTACTCATCGGACACAGAGGTGATATAAGTCAATTTGCCATGAACAACCAGGGCTTTAACTTCATGATGACACATGCCACATGCTTATGAAGTGTTTTCCTACTCGTGCTTATTTGGTATTTTTGTGACTCACTATGAACTTGACTGTGTTCTATCTCAAAGGTAGGTGCAGTACGGAGGACGGTGGCTCAGTTTTTAGAACTGCAATTTCACAGCAAAGGGGTTCTGGGTTTGAACCACTGTGCATTTCATGTGTTCCTCTTTCCTACTGCATTCCAATGGCTAGAAGTTACGCTAAACTGCAAACTCTAAATTGCCCATGGACTGAATAACATTGTCTGTTGATGTGTGCTAGCCCTGTAACATAATGGTATTTGAGCTTGTATTGTTCAGCTAATCACACCTATACTTGTAACAGTTAACCAAAAATGTAAGATGTCTTTTTAGTGTATTAATATGTGTTTGTGGCATTGTGAATGACTGTCATCCAGTAAAAATTGTGCATAAGGATGTGTGAAATGAGAACAGTCCATGCAAGTGTCAGCGCCCTCTGAAGATGTCAGGGAATGCCCCCTCCTATCCCTGCTGTCCACCATGGTCCTGAGTGGCTCTTTTTCTAATAATGTTCTTGAATTGAACAATGGTTTCTCTGGGAAATGAACAACACAGTAGGCAAATGTGCTACTGTATATCCTCCCACACAAATGTAAGGTGCCATATACTCATCTCATGAAGCTGCATCTCCTACAGAAGAAAATCAGTTTCTTTTTGGGTGCTCTTATGTCCAGACTGTTGTAATGTAACTGGTCATGACGGATGCCAGTCCCACCCACACCATCTGAAAATGTATTCATCAAACACCTATTCCACTGCAGCATAGATTTGAAACATGCCTCTAGCCACACAATTACCAAAAGTCAGTGGCCACAGGCTGTTCTGGGACTTCATTATGATGTTGCTGATTTAATTTCAGTCTCTTTTTGTTCTCCATTTGTAATGCAACTGTCCCCTCAACGGCACTGTACATTTCTGGAGTACTTTTAATGTAGGACTCTCCGTCAGTCATGCCACCCTCAGCAGTGCCTTCATCCTCTACTGCTTCAATTAAATTGGAAACCAAATCAATTTTACCCCCAAAAGACCATTTAGCAGTTTGTCTTGGACAGAGATTTGTTTTATTACACTTGGTTGCTTATTAATTCAAAATAAGACCAAATATCAATTTGAATATTAAAAAGTAGAAACCTTTCTTTGCGCTATCATAACTTTAATTATCTGTTTCTCTTTCGCTGCAACCTTTCGTTCCAAAATGTTCTACATTTGCCATTTCAGCTAATGGAAAGTGTACTAAGACATCATGTCACTGCCAGCACTCAATCAATCTCAATCACCTGTTTTATGCATGCACCTTATTTTTGTTGTCAGCCTTGACAGGATCAAACACTGCAACCAAGGATTTACCAGGATAACTCTGACATTGTGGACAGAAAAATTATCAATTATAATGTCGCCAACTCTTACTTCCCCTCTCTCTGGCTAGGTACTAATAAATAATCTCACATTCTGAGCAGTTTTTGGAGGACTGCCATTAATTAGATTGACAGACAAGTGGAATATATTAAGAAGATGCATACTGAGATAGAGTGTTGCTCTACCCCTCTTTCACCTATTTTCCTCAGCTTTTGCCAATAATTGGTATAGTTTGTGAGAGAAACTGTTGTCTTAACACATATTAGGGATATAATGTTAGAATTGTAACACTTACAGTTAAAGTAACAACAGCAATGAATCAACACAACTTTTACCAGTGTAATTAACAGCAACCTGAATAGGACACAAGGCTTAAAAATATAGTCACAAATTTTTATCATGGCATTACAATTATATCTTCGAAATCTAAAAAGGTTCGCGAGTTGGTTGTTTCTAACCAAAAATCTTAACAAAACTAACTGCTATTCTATAATTTTCATAACCAAAAAAGTATGGTATAGTTCTACAGTAGACGGCATTTTCAGTTTTACCATGCTTGCCATCACACACATAATAAACTGTATAAATATTGCACTAATGGCCATTGTCGCATTAACACACTACTCCTACTCTTCATCGATGTTTGCCGATGACAATGTTCCAACCAAGCATGATAAAAAGAAATGTTTATTATTTAGTATAATATTTTTTTGTGAAGATTATACTATTGTATATGGCTGTATAGTATGTTACCATCCATTCATTTCTGTATGGTCCATTTCTCCTATACGCAACAGTTAACTGAGCCTGTATGTACATAGACAAATTAAATAATCTTCTTCATATTGTAAAATGTGTAAGTGTTGTGATGGGTTGGTATCTGATTATTTCTTTAAGTTTGTGTGTGTGAGTCAGACGATGGAAACAGTTTCATGCCAATGACAGCAGACAGTCTGACAGACTGACTGGCATGTTGCCATTCAACATAGCTGAGCCTAACAGAGCATCAGTAAAAGTCTCCACCTGTGCTGCATAGCTAAATAAAGCTGCAAGCAGTTAATATATTGGTAGCCAAGTTGAGTATTTTTAGGAGACAGAAAACTATCTTAAGTAAGCAAGTTTGGCAAAAAATATGGCCTTTGCTGATAAGAAGCACACGTCGGATGCTATACAGTGCTGCCGCCTAGATAACCCATTCCCTCCTTTCTCTCTGCTTTTAGTCTGTGTTGTTGTTGGTCATCTGGAAATCAGTTAAAGACAGTGATTTATGCATGGGTCTTCATGCAGCATAGCCTCATTACACACAGCCATTTTGAGAATCAGCAGATAATTACAGTATACATCATAGACCTCATGGGGCACAGCAGATTCAGTCTATTCCACTGGCCTGTCATTTAGGCCAAAGGGCCTCAGGAAAAGAAAACTGGATTCTAACCTCATTTGGAATATGATTTGCTCTTTATTTTACAGGAAATCTCATTGGAAATTTGTTGTGAAATGTTGAATTGGCAATTTTTTAATTACTCTACTGTGACTAGTCATCATAGAAAATGGATTAACTGCTAATGGTATATTTTCATTAAATGAAAAGACAGTAAAAACAGTACATAGTCAATCTCATTTGAGGGCAGTCAAATAGGTCTAATAAAAATGATGACTAAATGAATGAAGTCTTCGCCCACAACTATTTGTTGCTAAGCTAAACAACTAATTCTAACAGACTTTTTTTTTTTTCAATTTTCCATGAAGGGAACATTAACTCGTGCCCGAACTGAACTGAACCCTGAATATCTGGACCTCCGTCCGCGAGCTGAGCTGAACCCTGAATATTGGACCCCTTGCACCCCTTTAGTGAGTACTGATGGTCCCATTTCTCACTAAACGATCACCATAGATTCACAAGAACACAAGTCATTACTTATAATATACTCAAAATATGTTGTACAGTAATTTTACTTCACCATCCCATGCAATGGCATGCTAAGCTCAGTTATGATTTATTAGATGCAGTATCATTTTCTCATCCATGACTTCATCTGATTCTGTATGAGACACTGCGCTAAAACAGACTCTGCTTTCTTCATATCTTTTCCTTCTTCTCTACAATGTTTAAGTATATTTAGCTTCTTAGTTACTGTGACATATTGCACTTACAACATCATTAAATTCAGGGCCTAATGTGATGCTAATATCCATGCCATTTTTACTTGAGTAATACATATTTGTCTCATTACCTCAATGCTTAGAAAACACAGTGCTTGATAGTCATCTGGGGGTTGGAGGAGGTTTGCTTGTGTTGCTTTGCTTACACACTGGTGAATCTTAATGATGTCAGTTTTTCTTACTCTCTGGTAGTAACTACAGCATATCAACATGGGGAGGGTTTCTTGTAAACCAGTAGTCTCACCGTATTCTGCCTCCACTGCAGTGCCAGGTTCATTTAGTTCTGCCCTTTCATTATGCAGAAGTAATTTTCTGTCTGTACATTTTCTAATCATGTATTATACACAGTGGTAGTTAGAGATTCTTTTGTAGAAGCTGCTCTATCTACTGTGTATTTGTTTCTATCTATATATATATTCTTCATGATCTCTGCATTGTGAGCGTGGAATATTCCACTGGAAAACTTGAGCCTGGAGGTTTCTTCGTCTGAGTTCAAGGTCTTTGCTCAGGCATTAGTGAATCCATAGAGTTATTGATTTGAGTTGTTGTCAATAGAGCCGCTTTATGTCAGCCATGTGTGTGTCTCTTCGTTTTCCGCATATTTAATATTGCTGCTGCCCTTTTGTTATTAATGTGTGAACTTGATGTTATGTGATGTGATTGTGATATGCAGAACAAATAACAGCTAAACTCTAGCTTAACCATGCAAAAACTATATACATATATAAATATGCAAACATTAGTGCATTTGACATTGTGTGAGGGCATGATGGACTCGATATATTTGTATGTCTATATATATATATATATATATATATATATTATAAAGACTAAAGGAGAGAAAACAGTTCATAACATGTTTTGTCTTGTAGTTATATTCTCATTAGTTGTAGTCTCAGATTTCCCTACATTAAAAATTCATCACCTGTTGTGCTCCCTTGGGTCCACCATCAGCAATTGTGGTAAAGCTAACAAGACAGAGGTATAGACACAATGTAAACAGGGAAGGGAGGTCCCTCCTACCCAAAATCCCTTGGGCTGTGATCAACAGACTGAGAGAAAGACTCCAATGTGCGTGCGTTATGGGAGTAGAAAGCTGAAACTTATTTCTCGTATGTGCTTGGTGAGCTGCTTACTTTGAAATAAATGGACTGCCACGTTTGAATACTTCATCCCTTCTTTAATACATCCATGGCTGCAAGCACAAGATGCCTTTTGACCTCTGCCTGCCATATTCTTTTGCCCCTCCAAACAACCACACATACTCTCTCCTCAGGCCATGTTTAACTATGTTAAATTTGCAACTTACAGTATACTGGGCACAAAGTGAAAGCAAGCACTGCACAACATCCTACTGTGATGGTCCACTGCCAGTCTGACCTACAATAGAGTGCGGATCGGGCCGCATTTTTCTGTCCGAGGCCGGCCTGCGTCCGACAGAGCAGTAACCGAACCTGACCCGAGCCCGACGGGCATTAAGACATTTATGTCCCAGCTCGACCCGAGCCGAACACAGTTCAAATTAAATTTTTTTCTAATGACACATGTATGTTTGTTTGTGTGGAAAGCCCGCTTTTATTAAGCAACAGTAGGAAGGCATTCGGAAATGTCAACAGATGAGCGCATCAGCGCACATGGGGCTACAAGCGCACATCAACACAGGCGTGCACAATAAGCTGTTTTAAATTTAAAATGTCCAATGCCTTATCGTGCTGATGTGACTGAGCCCGACCCGAACCCGAACATAATTTCTAAATATCTGTCCGAAAATATCCCTTTGTTTAAAATTGGATTCTCACATTTACCAGTCCAGTGGTAACACAGCACCTTGTTATTTGTGCAAGTAGGGTTTCTCTCATTAGATCAGAATTAATTTTAAGTTCCATTTACAAATGTGACTTTTATCTTTGAGGCATCTTTCTTTTTATGAACCTAAGACATATTCCCTAAACATGAATGGTTGACGGACCTATAATATGATATATGGGACAGTGTATGCTTTGTGTCTCCCTTCAGCTTACAAAGTCAATATTTGGACTTTAGCCTGATTTAATGAAGAGAATTTCTCAGAGATCTCTCCTGAGCGGTATTCGACGGGAGATCTCTCTGGCTTCGTTAAAGCTCTGTGCTGTTTGCTTATTGGGCCTCACCGGACTGAAGAAGCTCAACGACAAACGCATGCACGCACTCACATGCTCACACAACATCAACACAGAGGAGGCCCCTTTCTTCCAGCCCAAGAGGGAATGATGACTCTCATTATCGCCTCAAAGCAATATGGCCACAGTGCCCCTACTCAGCAGCCCTATTAAGTTACCAGACAGCTTCATTGTATTGGTGTTCGATAATTTCCTTGCCTCTGTCATTCGTAGGGCATCAGGGAGTTGCTGTATGGTAAGGGAGGGTTTGGGAAAGTGGCAAGAGCTAACGTGAAAAGGCACAGCTGGCTGAAATGATTCCCTCCCACGGTTGGTGGATCTCTGGGCGGACTGTTAAGTCGTCCTTGGCCACACAGACACCTTCCCTTCGTTTGTTTTTTAATTTTATGCAAAAATCATGTGGATTGGAATGCATGCTTGAGTTTATCATGTGAACTAGTAACAACACACAACAAATTGCATCCTCAACAGTAGTTGTTTTGCGGCAGGATAAATGCATTAAGAAACTGGGAAAAGTCACCTTGTAGTCTATATGACCCACTGATTTATTGGGAGTTTTTCACTCTGTGGTCCCCAGACTCATAGAGATCAATATATGTACTGCCATGTATATTTATTACCGGTGTCTGGAACACTGGCGTTTCCAAATGTATTACAATATTGGCGTGCAGGGAATCCAAAACAATCAAAGCTATATGCCCTCGAGGGTTTTCTGTATGCCACTAAAATTAACTGTGATACATGACGTCCCTTTTTTAATTCACAATATCAAATAAGATTACATGACAATTTAAAAAGATATTCATTTAGCTTAAGCTCTATCTTTTTAGTGTTAAAAAGTAAGACGTGACGAATAACAAGTGAACGACTTTTGGTTTAACAAGCCACTGGTAACTAAGCGTTATCGTATTCTAGCTTTATAGCATCCTGTAGCATCTTGTTTTGTCAAGTTGCTATTTCATCAACATTGTGTTATGCTGGAAATTCAGCCTAACAACAATTACACCATGTCAGGACTGTAAAGCAGGTATTTTAGTTTGGAAAATGTTTGAGAAACGTCTGAACAAAGATTAGTGGAGTTGAGAGCGGCAGGATTACAATCTGAGCTAACAGCGGAGAGATCAACTTTCTGAGATGTACGTTGTTCACGGTGCTTGTAAATTTCATCAGCTTTAATTACAGACCTTTCAATGGCAATTTCAATTGAACATTAGATAATGTCACTGGAAAATTGCGGGTGGTAAAAAGGAAGGGGAAGGATATGCCCACCACCACTAGACACTTTGTGTAGATTTAGTTAATCATTGCTCTGTAGGAGATGAAATGGCATGTATGTGGTTTTACCTTTCTTGAGTAATTATGGATAGGTTTTAGAAAATTGTGACCTAAAGTGACACATTATTTCACAATCACTTCCAGTATTCAGTAATGTTGCAGTTTTAGCGAGCTTCTACCATACCAAGGTGACCTTAGCCATGTTGTCAAAAACAATCCTTGCAGGTGTCACTGTGGAGGCTGAAGATGAGCCAATGACAAATACAGTTATGTTTTATAGGCACAGGGTAAATGCATTACTTTATAAAATGTACTTATTGACCCAGCCGGAAAATCATTAATAAATCAATTAGCTAAAATGCTACAGACACTTGCAGCTACTGTGTTAATGTTGACAGTATTTGGACTTTTGTAAGAGACTGTGATGGAGTGCTAAATCATATTTGGGTATGAGCTGAGATGACACAGGATATGTTAGGGAGTTTGGAAATCCAATAGTCAGTAATACTACATCCTGAGATACAATTTGTAAAACAACTCTACAATACAACCCTGTATATTCTTCTTCTCGGATCAATTTCCAGATTTATATTAACGTCATAACTTTTCCATTGATGTTCTATTTTTGACATAAATGTGCAACCTGAAGACTCTAACTACGATTCTGTGTTTTAAAAGTTTGGCCCAATGTGGGCATTATCATGTAATAAAAATGTAACTGAATGTGATACCAATATGATGTTGTCAGTTTGAAATAAGAGCAGCTTATGTATTATGGAATTGTTTTCTACTGTTTAACTTTAAATTAGAGGTCAACTTTTAAAATGCTAAAAGGCCAAATTTGCTACATCACACATCTAATTGTGGCACCAAATGTATTATGCATCTTGCTACTACCATGGGGTGCCTGTATTAGTCATAGAGCCCAGTTTGACATGTTTCCTTGCTATTTGGTTAGCATTTACTTTGTTTTCAAAGGTCACCTTTCCACAATAAGTGCTACTATTTAGAAAACCAAATGACTCTACTACAACTTTAGAACTGTGGATTCTTTGCATTTTCTATTAACAAGAACTCTCTCCCTGAACCCTTACCCTGAATACAACCTTGCAGCACAGTATGCAACAAGCCTATGTTGACACTTTGTATACCCTTCAGCGAATCAAGTAAAAAAAAAAATCACCATTCTAGACCACAGTAGTCTTTGTACAGGAATGTTATTTTCTCCAACAAAGGTTTTTTTGTTCAGATTTTGGAAACTGTTGCATGTCACATGTTCTGTTGACAGGAAAACTTTAAGGTGAGATTCAAGTGATCCTAAGAGAGGTGCAGTTGTCATTGTGTGTGTTTTCCTGAAAACTATGTCTCAATCAGCTACAGCAGAGAAATGCTCCGTGGACTGCAGAGTGGAAAAATGTGATAAAACCAGAGAGAAGAGGAAAGGCCAGGGGTGATATTACTTTAAATGAAATCGGTTCTGCTCAATTCTAAAACTCCCAATGAAATTGCCTCTATACATTACTATACTTAGTCAGCCTTTCTGTTTCTTGTGCGTTGGTGCTCTATTCTTGATGAGAAACGCTATAATAATTTATTGTTATGGTAAGGCTCAAGCTAGCTAAAGGACTTGAAATCATGCCAAGAGGTTTTGCCTTGGGAGAGCAAAATGTGTTTACATTCAGCAATTACTAAATAATACAAGCTGGCTCAACAGTAGGTAGTATTTTTAGTTGTCGTTTCCTTTTTTTCCAGAACTGCAGCGCAAACACAATAAAACACACACGCACTTTCCTTTTCATTGCTTGCCGTACTCCTCTTATCCTAACCCTGATCATCTATGCTGCTTCTTATATTACATGGATTCTTCCAGTTGTCCGACACACACAGAGCAATCAATGAAATCCATGAGGGCGGATTCATACACACTCTAGCTTAACAGATTTATGTATTGTGGTGGTTACTGTGAAATAATATTTCATTAGGGGCCAATAAGACAGCAGATAATGTCATAGATAAAATGAAGGCTTGCAAAAATGTTCAGTCTAAGCATTATCATAACATTAATATATATATTTTAAATTAATGGTATCAACAACTACATTCATCTTTTCTTCACAGAGTGGAAACTTAGCTTCCTGCCTAAAATCATAAGGCAGCAGTGAAGTCAGGAGTAACTGCAATGACCTGGATTAAGCCGGAGTGGCTTTGTATGACACACTACTTACTCTTCTTTCTGTTCGACTTTCTCTGAAGGTCAGTTTGGCCATTAGCTAGATCAGCCCAATGCTGCGTGCCCCACCTCTCCACTCCAATTCTTCTCATCTCCCCTCTCCTCACTTCTCCTCCCCTCTCCATGGTCTGAAGAGAGATGTGATGGGGCTAAAATTATCTTCACACAAACCAAAGCTAAGATGTTAAAAGAGAACTCCTGCCAGCTTGGTAGCTGACCGCCGACTGTAATCAACTTCACCTTTGCAAGGTGTCTGTCAAAATAACATTTACCCATTTCTCCTCTACCCTTTCCTCCATCCTTCTTTCTTTTTATCCTTCTCCTCAACTCAATCCTCCCTTCCTCTGTTTTATTAACAACGGAGCTGGTGGCTTGTGATAACTGGTCACTCCTCCAGGCGTTGAAAGGCAAGGACACTCTATTATCCTAGCTAGATGGATGGGTTGAAATATTGCCTGCAAGTGGTAGAGCCTGCCAAATCCTCCAGTCTTAAAACCCCTTTGTCTCTGACAAGGAGGAACATTAGTGAGAGGGCCAGGTTCTTGGAGAGGGATACGCTTCTCTGAATATGACATGGATAGAGTAAGGTGGACACAGAAGTGCATATGTGTGAAAAGGAATCTCTATATTAAAGCATAGCTCTATATATAAGAAGAATGTATGAAAAACTTCCATTGCTTTGAGTAGCTACTGTTTTGTATTACTCGCTCTGTCCTCCCTTTTCCTCCACTGTGGGCGTGTGCATGTTAATGACAAAAAGAGAGAGAAAGAGAGAATACTTTGTATACATTAAAATGATTAACATGGTGCAGGTAGACAGCCGGTCAGCCAGACAGCAGGGTCACATATTAATTAGTGTCCTAATTATCAGTGACCTTTACCGCGCAACAGTTGCATGCTTTTTACCCTCTGTGTCTCTGCCAATTCATTTAGGAATATGTAGCCTATTTGCAACTGGGAAGTGTCAGTAGTTCATGCATCTTAAAATAAGCTTTGAGGAACGGTGGTTGTATTTTAGTGTAGCTGTGCTTCTACAGTATACATCTTAATTATTTGGCAGTGTGACTGTTAGTCTTTATAGCGATAATAAGAGATAGCAAAAATGCTATCTCTCATAAAAAGTGCTCCCTTTGGGTTATTGAGTAAGTTTGAAAATGTGTTTTTAACTTTTCAAAATCAAGTCAGTACAGCCTTTCGACACAGTGGACACATGAACAAAGAAGATGCAGATGCAGGAACCAAACATAGACAACGTACAAGTCACGATTATAAACATGTGGTTAATTTTGGGAAACAGTCGCAGTTGGGTTGGGTTTAGGCACAGAAACTACTTGGTTATATTCAGGCACCATAACTACTTAGTTAAGTTTGGAAAAATATTGTGGTTTGGATTAAAATCTGATATTACTTCACTTCTGGTTACGCACATGACGCAAAACGTGATGTGGCTCCATTTGTTCCGTAAAAAGGAACTTTCCGTTTACTTAAATTTTACACACAAACACCGGTATCGTGGATGAAAGTGTTTGTCATCCACCACCCCAACCACCCTCCATATGCAGAATTTGGCGCTCTTTTACTTCGTCACCTTACTTTCTGCTTTTCTCCCGTCATAATTATTACGGCCACTAGAGGGCAGAGCCATTATAAACGTAAATATGAGTAATTGCTGGTTGAACAAATTACTTATGTGGCCTTTTATCAGGGTCTCAAAGCATCTGACTGTGACTAAGCTGTATGTAGTCTTCTATTTTAGCTATATTATATTGTCCTTATATTAGTCAAGTTATCATATAGAGTGGTAGATGTTTGTTTTTGTCCAAGTAACCATTTAGATATATAATAGGGTTTCAAAAACATTGAAGTACATGAGCCATTTACTGCAAAGGAAACAAACAATGTCAAACAAACCTATGGATGAGTTCAATTATCTTTATACTGTATAAAGTAGGCTACATACCAAGGAGAGAATGGACCAAGCCACTAAAGACTCTTAGCTACGCATTTGCCACACATTTTGTACATGAACAGTTATGCACAAGTACAAAATGTGAGCGGAAGTTTTATTTACAATAGTCCTGTGGAGGAAAAGTAAGAATTTACTGAAATGAGACTTTACTGGTTCTGAATCAGCCTCCCCTTAAGCACAAGATTCACATACTATGTCCATCTGGCATCTCTCACAGAAATGTTGAGCTATGAAGTTTATTACTGCCTCAAGGACTTCTTTTTACACGGCATGCTCATTGTCCATGCTTTTTTAATTGAATTAAGGAGCACTCAGTGTGGCATCTCTGTTATTGTTATCTTGTAGGTGTGCAGGGTTATTAAAGAGGGACGCATGTTAAGTCATTTGTTATCCCTGGCATTCTAATAAACATGTTGGCTTTGGGCAAGGCCCGTAGGTTGTCTGTGCAGTTCAGATTGATACCCCTGCCATATCTAGAGCTATACACCTCATTATCCTAACAGGATGCTTAAGAGGAGATGAATCTAGGAGAGAGTGTGGAGGACAAAGCACACAAGAGGAAAACTGCTCCACATGTTAGTGTTTTTTTATATTTTATAGAAAAGAGTCAGGAATGCAATTTAAACCATGTATGCGCATAGAAGATCCTGTGTAAACATATAAAGAAAACATTGGAAATGATGTTGTTTCGCCACTGTCAAAAGGGAATAAAAACACATACAACAAAGACATTTAACCTCATTGCCCAAATTATTATTCCCTACTGAGATCCACACTTAGTTTGCTAACTTTTTTTTTCCACCTCAAGCTCTGGACCTTGACACATATAACCCCATGAGTTTTGTGTCAGGGAATGCTTGATTTTACTAATTGGTACCAACGCTTTTAATTGGAGCTATGGAAACAAGAAATGGAGAATCAGTGTGTACTCTCTTGGGAAATATGTGTTCAACTTAATTTTCAACTTTTACTCATTGTTTTTTTTTTTTTTAACTATCTAACAGCAGAAAGGACATTGGTGTGTTGTCACAACAAAATGCCCAGTAGAGAAATACAATATGAAAAACAAACATATTACAAACATCTGTACATATTTAGAGTAAGATATTCAGGGGGCATATTGTCATAATTGTGACACAAGGATTATCATAAAGATGCACAATGGTTTTTAGACAGTTCACAGTAAAGATGCACTGATTCCACTTTTCCCCTCTAATACTGACCCTGACTTTGGGTATCGGCCAACACTGAATAAGATCCTAATCTGAAACCGGTGCTCTTTATTTCCCAAAAGGTAAAATCTATTAACCTTTCTATGTGGAACTGATTAAGATACTGTATTTGTAAGGTCTTGTGATGCTTTAACTACATTACACGTCACACGTAATAAAATGTATTGTGTCCATGCAAAATTTCTAAATGACCTACAGAAAGTAAAACTAACTGTTATTGAATGTGCTATTGTGCTATCTAGTGAGCTCTATCTCCTTGATGTATAGATGGATAAAAGAAAAGCTAGATGGGTAGAAAGATGGATAGATGGATAGGGACACAGACACACATAAGCACATAGATCTAACATGCCTGGAAAATTGAAAACAAAATATCTTCCATTGAATTTTTCCTCCAACTGTGATCAGTTAATCTCTTTCAGCCACTTTACCTCTTCTCAGGGGCCAAACAGTCATCCCCTCAAATGCTCAAATTATTTTCCATTGTCAGCAACATTAGCAGCTTTAAACTCCCTGTCACTTTGCAACAGACCCATGCTGTGCACCTTGGGAAATACAGTACGTACAATTTATCATGGGAAATCATCATCAAAAACAAACAGAGTAAGCATAGACGCATCAACTGTAAAATAACAGAATTGGAGGAACATCCCTTTCTCACTTCTGCAACAGTTCTTGTTCTTTGGTGTTTGAGTTGCTCACTCTAACCCAATATGTTGTCACACTGACAACCAAACAACATTTTTATTTATTTATCTATTTTTTTTGTGATGCGAATTGGTTTCAGAGGGACTAACTGTCAACTTTCACATATCACAGCTTGGTAGAAAACACAAATCTCCAACATTTTTTAGGAAAAGGACTTTTTTATTTAGTTTGGTCACAATGTACTTTTAAGATGTTCCACAAGGGTTTCATGAGAATAAGAGGTTGGAAAATTTTGCAAACCCACGAGGTTGGGTTCACGAGACAAGATTTTAAAACTATTTTAAAGAAAACTTCAATGAAGAAATATGACTGGAAAAACAGTCTTTTATTCAATCTAAAGTCACAAAATGAAAGAATAGCACTGTGAAAGGTCTTGCCACAAACTCACATGACTGACTTCTCTCCTTTATAACTAATGAGAAATATTGTCATGTTTTAACATTGTGAGATCTCGTCACACCTCTACTTGACAGTGATACGCCTTTTTGGAATCAAAGATACCGCAAAATGGATTGAATTCAACTATGCTGATATACTATACTGAGTGTTCAGCTTTTTCTCAAAAATAAGATAGTTGTAAACTCTATATTGTATTTTTATTTTTTATTTATTCATCTTAATGGTGTCCATGTGATTAATTGTCCTCATCAAAAACCTCACAGTGACCAAATTCTGTCTCGTAGACAGCAGATGCTGCGGCAGCTTTTGATCTGTTGCCCAGTACTGAGAACGCATGCAGTTCAAGTCTGGGTACTAACAAAATGTCTTGATTTGTAGTACAACATACCCACGTGAATCCAGCGGTGTAGTCGACATGCTGGAATGTGTCCAGAGTGTGTTGGAGGATTTTCAGATGTTTGACATGTAAAATGGGACCAGGACCATTTGTGAGATATCAACAAGAACTGTTGGCTGAGAAACAGCAACACAGGAAAAGGACAAAAGAATACAAACTAAAAAAGAAGTTTAATGGCTTTTCAATGCTGCAGAAATCTCCGTGATTTCAAATGACTCAAAACTGATGAGGGTACTTGCAGGGCCGTTTGAAGGAATTTGGGGGCCCCAAGCAAAACTGACATGGAGGCCCCCCCAACCCCCCGCCCCGCACGCACGCAAAGCCTACAGGAACCACAGCATAGCCATAAAGTTTAAGTTCACCCACACTTTATATAAATAAAAAAAGGTTTACAGTGCATAAACTGCTGTTGCATAAACTGTGCATAGATAAAAAATGTTTAAAGTGCAAATACTCGTGTTGCATATACTGTGCATAAATAAAAAATAAAAAAGTTTTTATTAATATAATCCATCTGTCGAGGTACAGAATGCATCACTGAGTGTCTGACACCTAGAAAATTGACAGGCACTACTGTATATTAAAATTTCTGAAATGTCCATGGGCAAAAGTGACTGGTATTTACACAGTTTGGTGGGAATTCAATAGTGATTTTTTTTTTTTGAATTTTTTTTCTAACAATATGACAGCACACACTTATCAGTTTAAACTCTGGGCTGTGCAGGATATCAGCTATAATTATAGAGATTGTGGTGGTGGTACCTTGTGCTATAGAGGAAACATCAGCACTGAGAAGTGATGCATCTGTTGATGTTGAGGATGAAGTTGATGGTGTAGCTGGAAAAATAATTGAAAGAAAAATCTGAAATTACCTGTGAAGTACGTTTTACCATTTCACTGTTAGCATATTGAAAGAGGTCACTATTAACAGCTCAGCTCAGTGAGAGAAATTCACTCTACCTTCATCAGTGGAGGTATCCTTAGGAAGAGCCTGAGGGCTGAGAAATTTAAGCAAAGCACCTTGAGGGAGAAAGAAAAGATGGTAACACTTTATAATAACAATCATTAATAGATGGTAAATTGATAGTTAATTAATCTTTAGTTAATTGTCATTTAACTGTTAGCAAACAATCTTTTTACTTTTAACAAACAATGAAATTATAATTAAATGTTTACTAATTATTGGTAGTGCTGTAATTAACAGTTTATTGTAACACGCATTATATCTATCATATAATATATTAGGTATCGGGTAATGATTAAACATTTTTTGTAAACCTTTAAGAAACCATTTTTAAAACATTACATAGATAGACGGAGCAGATATTCCTAACACTTTGTTAAGGGTTACTAATGCTTAAAAACATCCCAAGCTAATGTTTGATGCACGGAATTTATAGTGTGGTTTTCCTAACCCCCATTTGGTAAATAGATTATCATGGTGGAATAGTTAGTATAGCATGCTTTATTATGTTATGCCACTTTCATCAAAACCTATTACAAAGCTATAGCAATGTCTGGAACAGATCTGCGTCTTCCTCATCCCGTTAAAAAACATATTACAGTTGTATGTAACCATATTCCGTCCGTTCGAAAAAAAAGTTGCACTAACTATTCGTTACAAGCAGCATTTGCCGTCAGGCAGGTTACAGGTAACGTTAGCTAACATAAACATATTTCTGCTAGCCTACCGGCTGCAAAATTACACCAAGACAAGTAGAGCTATTTTATCCAGTGTAATTTATCACTTACCACTATCTTGTTTTTTCTTATAATCCGCATTGTTCCTCTTCAATCTGAGGTTCGACTATCGGCCGAACCCTCCTTTCCAGCACCTTGGAGTAGACTTTACCAAGGAGGCTGAGAAGTGTGACACCCCTGTAATTGGCACACACCCTCTGGTCCAGACCAGACCACCCCGGTCTGCCACTCCTTTGGCACTGTCCCAGACTTCCACGCAATGTTGAAGAGGCGTGTCAACCAGGACAGCCCCTCCACACCCAGAGCCTTGAGCATTTCTGGACGGATCTCATCAATCCCAGGGGCTTTGCCACTGAGGAGTTGTTTGACTACATCAGTGACTTCCACCTGGGAATTGACAATGATCCCCCATCATCCTCCAGCTCTGCCTCTAACATAGAGGGCGTATTAGTCAGATTCAGGAGTTCCTCAAAGGCCTCCTTCCACCGCCCTATTACCTCCTCAGTTGAGGTCAACAGTGTCCCATCCTTACTGTACACAGCTTGGATGGTTCCCCGCTTCCCCCTCCTGAGGTGGCGAACAGTTTTCCAGAAGCACCTTGGTGCCGACCGAAAGTCCTTCTCCATGTCTTCTCCAAACTTCTCCCACAACCGCTGCTTTGCCTCTTTCACGGCAGAGGCTGCAGCCCTTCGGGCCCTTCGGGCCCTTCGGTACCCTGCAACCGCCTCCGGAGTCCTCTGGGATAACATATCCCGGAAAGACTCCTTCAGTCGGACAGCTTCCCTGACCACCGGTGTCCACCACGGTGTTCGTGGGTTACCGCTCCTTGAGGCACCTAAGACCCTAAGACCACAGCTCCTCGCCGCAGCTTCAGGAATGGAAACTTTGAACATTGTCCACTCGGGTTCAATGCCCCCAGCCTCCACAGGGATGCACGAAAAGCTCTGCCGGAGGTGTGAGTTGAAAGTCTGTCGGACAGGGGCCTCCTCCAGACGTTCCCAATTTACCCGCACTACCCGTTTGGGCTTACCAGGTCTGTCCAGAGTCTTCCCCCACCCCCTGACCCAACTCACCACCAGATCGTGATCAGTTGACAGCTCCGCCCCTCTCTTCACCTGAGTGTCCAAAACATACGGCCTCAGATCAGATGAAACGATTATAAAATCGATCATTGACCTTTGGCCTAGGGTGCTCTGGTACCAAGTACACTTATGAGCATCCCTATGTTCGAACATGGTGTTTGTTATAGACAATCCATGACTAGCACAGAAGTCCAACAACAAACAACCACTCTGGTTTAGATCAGGGAGGCCGTTCCTCCCAATCACGCCTCTCCATGTGTCTCCATCATTGCCCACGTGCGCGTTGAAGTCCCCCAGCAGAACAATGGAGTCCCCCACTGGAGCCCCATGCAGGACTCCAGTCAAGGTCTCCAAGAAGGCCGAATACTCCGAACTCCTGTTTGGTGCATATGCACAAACAACAGTCAGAGTTTTCCCCCCCACAACCCACAGGCGTAGGGAGGCGACCCTCTCATCGGGGTAAACTCCAACGCAGCGGTGCTCAGCCGAGGTTTTGTGACTATCACCACACCCGCCCGGCGCCTCACACCCTGGGCAACTCCGGAGAAGAAAAGAGTCCAACCCCTATCCAGGAGTATGGTTCCAGAACCGAGACTGTGCGTAGAGGTAAGCCCCACCAGATCTAACCAGTAGCGCTCCACCTCCCGCACCAGTTCCGGCTCCTTCCCCCACAGAGAGGTGACATTCCACGTCCCCAGAGCCAGCGTCTGCTGCCCGGGTCTGGTCCGTCGAGGCCCCTGACCTTCACTGCCTCCCGTGTAGCAGCGCACCCGACCCCAGCGGTTCCTCCCACACGTGGTGGGCCCATGGGATGGAGAAGGAGTTGCCACGTTGCTTCTTCGGGCTGTGCCCGACCGGGCTCCGTGGCAAACCCAGCCACCAGGCACTCGCTGACGAGCCCGCCATCTGGGCCTGGCTCCAGAAGGGGGCCCCCATTTTAAGCAGTGAATGGCACTTAATTAGTAAAATAATTGGTAATCAAATATTGCCTTGTATTGTAGCTATCAGCTAAATCAGGCAAGCAGCATAATCAGGCTGAAATATGAGACTTGTGCTTGACCAGATGTATGCTCTAATCTGCTGAGTATATAATTTATTTATTTGAATGGTGGACCATAGAAATGGTCATTATTATTTAACTGCAGAATTGCATTCTTCTCTTGTTGCCTTTCATAATAAAGGAAGACACGGTGAGTATTATGATCCTATAGATACAGCATTCAGTTCACCAATTTCACATTAGGCCCTGGTGTACAATAGTTGCAGTTTCTCTTTGCTAAGTGCATATTTAATGTCCGCTGTACTGCATCCTGAAACACATTGAAATGCAGTCAAACATGTAATGGGTCTTGTCTTGCATGACTCTGTGCAAGGGAATTGATAAACATAATATGTGCAATAATAATAATAATAATAATAATAATAATAATAATAATACACTAAGGTGCTTTTGAATCTTCATTAATGATGCTTCCAAGTGTATTTAAAACCAATGAGTAGATTTGGTTTGGTGGGATTTCACACTAGAGCTGTCAATCTTCTTCTATAACACCATTCAAATTTCTTTTTTTTTATATTCAAATAATATTGTAATACTCAATGCTCAAATGCAGCCTATTATTAACATGTACTACACTACTCAGGCTTATGCATTGCCAATGCCACTATAAGCATGTGGTTGTTGTTACACGTTTTGTCCACTAGAGGGACTTCTAACATTAGCCTCGCCTTGAAGGGGACGTACGTCATGGCGCATTGCACACACCTTTGTTCACTTTCATATTCCACTACAAGCACACAGCGACAAACACAAATCAACAGAGAACTCTGTAATGAAACATTATCTAACAAGTGTAGTGAAGCGGCTCTGTTGTAAAAGCTAACGGTGCTCGGTTAGCACAATGACAGCATGTTGGAAAGCACAGCCAAAATGATTTGTCATAAACCAAGTAACAATAGTGTTAGCCACAATGCTAACGGCATTAAGCCAAACGGTGCTGTCACTACTATTTTAGTGATTTATAAGCAACCTGTTTCCAGCAGATTATCACGTAACTGAGAATACAGCTGTTAGAAGGTAAACTATGAAGTCAAAGTTAACTCTGTCAGCTGTAGGGCAGCTAACATAAACTTTAACTGTCTCCATGAAGCTCCCAGCGAAGCTAATGTTACTATAACTTACGACACAGTTAGGAAACAACAATGAGCTAACTAGTGTTAACATAAGCACTTTGGCTTGGTGGACGTCGATTTTAAAGTCATGTTAAAACAATGTTTTCTTTATATGTTTCTTGTCCTCCCGATTTCCAGCCGCATCCTGTCACTCCTTCCTGCACTAATGTTATTCGGTATGTAACGTTAGCTTAGACCTCACAATGCCTTGTGTTTCTCACTCCTGCTAATTTATTGTTCATAAGACGTGACATGACTGACACATGCGGGTAGGCCAAGGTGAGAAGAGGGAGATTTGCTAACATTAGCCAACATATTTATAAAAAAGTCACATTTGAATAGTAATTTCAGCATTCAAATAGAATTAATTTTTTTTTACTATTCGATTTATATTTGACTTTCGGTATTCGTTCCAATAGCACTATTTGACATCATTTAGAATTTTATACAAACCTTTTTTTTTCTGTTTCTTCGTTAAAGCCAAACTAATCTCATTCATTTTGCACTGTAGCAGACCACATTTGGCTTTGCTCCATATAATTCTTTATTTTATTCATTCAGAATTGCGAAATCCCATTTTGTAATGCACCACTATTTGTACAATTGAAATGATGGATGATGACTTTTGACAAATCCAAAACAAACAATTAGGTCAAGAAACAAATCTTAAATTAAAATCCACTTTCTACTCCAACTGCCAATGCATTGTGGGTTAGTCTTTTTATTTGTCAAGCAAAATGTACTGGTTTAGAGTCATCACCCTTCTTTTCCCCAATAGTCACTAGACATTAAGTTCAGTAAAAACAGTTCATTTAAATTCCCAAATATGCCCCTGAACAACATCTGAGGCAGAGATAATACAATATTAATAAGCATTGATAGACACTGTCAGGAATTCCCTGGACTTGCTTGTGTTATTGTTAGTTTGTAGTTTAGGAATATGCAGCATGTTTAACATAGCCAGCTCTTAACAAATGGAGACACAGAGCAGTGGTGATTTTGATCAATGGTTTACCTGTGGGGTAGGACTCTATTTGAGGATATAACTAAGGAATTAGACTAATCTTGTGTTTATATGGTTGTTGTGTGAAATGTCATTTCAACATCTCATCACATTTATTAAATCAGGGCCCTTTTCCATATACATTCACATTAACATGGATCCACATGAATAAGCTCACAACTGTCATTAATCCTTGGCCGATCAAAGGCCCCTGAGACCTGCCAAACAAAATCAACTAGAAATTTGAACAGAGTTCTGTGATGAATATTAAATGAAAAGGGTAAAGTATTAAGCTAAGGTGCGTGAGGTTAAATTAATAAATAAATGGGCTCATATATATTTATAAACATAGAAATAAAAAGTTGAATCTCCTGTGGTCAGCCTCCATAGACCTAGCGGTCTTTGAAGGCATCATTAGCTGGTTTTATCAGCACATTGACCCTAAAACTAGTACCTGAGGGGCCTGACTGTAGTGGTGCAGGCGTGAGCATATGAGTCTTGGTTGGATGAAATAAGACTTTGAAGTGGATTTTCTATTTGAAGGATTATACATCAGGGATTTTGATTCATGCCCATTTTTTGTCCTCGAGGCTATGTGCTTGTGTGGGTGGAAAGAGGTATCGTTCACAAAATTATCAATGTATTTATTTCTTCAACTAAAACAATGATATTTAGTTAACCAGTGAACAGCTTGGCAGTTGGTGCATTTGAATTGGCTTCATCTTTAATGGCAACTGTTGTGAATAATACACTGCTAAAGGACATTTTCAAGATTCATGTTCATAATATTGATTTCTTTAATCTTTTACACAAGTAAACCAAAGATTTCAGGTCACAAGATTACAAGGATGCCTGAAACGCTGAGAAACGTTTTTATTATAGTCTGCAAAGCCGGTAAACCAAAGCAATTGTCTCTTACTTCCAGTTTTTTCTTTGTTTGATTGTACAGTAAATTGGAAGTATAAATACCTTACAAGAAAGATGATTATTTCAATACAGATGAAAATATCATAACAATCATTTCATATGGATTTTCCTAATCCTAGTGTATGTTGTCATGACCTAGTTTAGTATTGAAATTTACTGTATACCCTTTACTTGGTAATCCTAGTAGGCACCCTTTCAGCTTGAATGGCCTATTTTAAGAATTTGTTGTTTTTGTTTGGAAACAGTCCTCTAAACCATGCCATCAGGACAAACAAGTATGCTGAAGAGAATCCACTGCAATTTTAAAATTTCATTATAAAATAGAAATCCCCCCCCCCCCCCCCAATTAAGACAAAAAACAATACTGGTTCAAATATACTAACTTTGTAAAGACTGTGAATAGTAGCCACATGCTTGAGGGGAGATAGACTTTCTCATATGGCAACACCTTAATTTCCCTGAATAATTTCCATGACAATGGGGTCTTTGTATGGCTGTGTATTGTTTTGGTTTACACAAATAGTTAAGGGGTTATTGTTTCCAATATGTTAATGCTGTTTTTTCCTGCAGGAATACTGTCTTTGAAGTAATCTCTTTGAGTGTGTTTGGTTCAAGTACCATTCTCAGGGGAGGGGGTTGAACTTCTAAAATGTAATTTTCATTTTACCACCCTTGAATTGTCTTAGTATGGCAGTTCTAACCTTGAGACGTCAAAACAGATGAATCTGCGCAGATTGTATTCTGATTAGATTATCTGCTTAATCTGTAACACATTGTGTGAATTTTATACACACAAAACTGTGTGTATAAAATTGTCCTATGTTGGGGACATAAGAAATCTCTGATTGCCAAAGACTACATGTACATCACTCATTAGACTGCAAGCAACACTGTTAATCACTAATATCAACATTAGGACCTGGGATAACAATTACATTTAATGTTGATGATGTTTGAATTACAGTTATCAAGTCAAGTAGAACTTTATTTGTCCTCAGAGGGGAAATTGGATGTGCAGCAGCAGTGACAACAGTAATAACACAAGATAAACTTAAATACAACATATAATATAACTTAGTATGATATAAAATTAATATAAGTTATTTCGCTACAAAAAAAGCAAGATAAGGACACAAGGAAGTGGGATGCAGTAAGGGAGAATAATTAAACTTTACTTGATTTGCTAATTATTTCATTATTTTGACATTTTACAACATAACAATAACAATAATCAGTATTTTATTATTATTAACTGTATTTTAACATTAGAGCACACGTGCCTTTCTGCTCTTTTTGACCTAGTATATTAGTAGTACTCGTGAATTAATGTTTGGGTGAGGCTGAATGTGTGTGAGTGTGTGTGTGTGTGTGTGTGTGTGTGTGTGTGTGTGTGTGTGTGTGTGTGTGTGTGTGTGTGTGTGTGTGTGTGAGTGTGCATGCATACAGTATGTGTGGAAGTGTAACTGCATCTTTGCATCTTGGCAAAAAAAAATAAGTTTGAGTGTGTGTTGTCAATGACTGAGAGTGTGATTTTGTTACCGTTCTGCAGGCTGTAGCAGACGCTCTAGCATACAATCCCTGCTTTTTACCTTTGATTAAGGTTCTCTGCAGTATAATTTGACACTCGCCGCTGTACCACTCAAATCTGAAGCGTTCACAAAAATAAGTCTTTTGATCGTAGATATGGCAGCTATTAGGGTTTGAAATCCTTGTATCTAGCAGTAATTCATAGAAGTAATGAAAAAGGTTTGATTTGTTATATTTAGATATTTCCAAACTGTCTTTTTGGATGCAACAAAATAAATAATATGGTTCCTTCTCATAATTTTAGTGCAAAATACCAGTTTATCATTTGTTGGTGATAGTTGAATGAATGTAGTATAGCAAGAAGATTGGATGGGGTCTGATACATACGCTTGATGAATTGATGGGATAGATTTTAAATTCCAACCATAATCCGGTTTGAGTGGATTTGGGAACAACCTCAAAATCTTGTATAGATTGTTCAGTCGATGTTATTCAAAACACTGAAATACTATTACAGTGCCATTTCATTTTATCACCCACTACTGGCAGCACGAGAGGAAAGGACACAAGAAAAACTATGCACTGTTGAAATCACTATGAGAGGAATTGAAGGCAAATACTTTTGTTGTCACTACTAACTTTGATGGTAGAAAGTATAACATTTCAGGACTGTGAGCCCACTTGAATTTTAAGGATTACAATTTTCATTGTTTTAACAAAGCCCTTGAACTCCTATTTGTAGGTAGACATTTTGGGACTATACTATTTTCCCGAGGCTTTCGCACGTGTAAAGTGTCCAACTGTACCTCATTCGATCTTCCATCCAATGCAAGGTTGTGCCTTACAACTTCACAGCGATTGTTCTTTATTGATTAGATGAGTGCTTTTGTGATGAATGCAGTTTGTGACAAAATGCATTCCCAAGGTGCCAATTCTAATGACTTTGTCTAAAGCTGTTTGTCTAACTGAAGTCAATCCAGCTTCATGGAGAGATTCCATCCTTCAAAACACTCTATATCACTATACTCTATACACTCTATATATACTGAAAAAAGGCAAAGGAAAGATACAATTGTGCACTTCTTACCTTAAGGTAGGAAAGCTATTTGAAAGTGAATTTGTCATTTTACCTATCAGGGCTGTCGTGCACATCCGAGTAGCAGTCAGTGGACTCATAAAAGAGTCTACTTCTCCTCTTGTTAAAGGAACACGCCGACTTATTGGGACTTTAGCTTATTCACCGTATCCTTCTGTAACTTCTGCTACTTGGGCGGAGTGATTTGCTTGCAGCACCTGAGAAGCACCGTGGTGAGGAGCAGAGAGGAGCAGTGCTTTGCCTTTAGTTCCCAGTATGTATACGGTTAGAAGATGGCTGTGTCTCATGTGACATTGTTATTTGTAAGCTAAAGTCCCAATAAGTCAGCGTGTTCCTTTAACCAAATTGATGTCGCTGTGACTATACATATCACAACATGTAAATAGGAAAATGTTGGAATTGTTTTGTCACTTATTGGGAGCAGTAGGCCAGTTGGAGCCGGTTACCTTCAGGATCTGTGCTAAGCGAGGCCAGACAGAGTTACAACACGCACGGAGATGAGAAGGGTATGTATGGACTTATCTAACTCTGGAGGATACGGTGAATAAGCTAAAGTCCCAATAAGTCAGCGTGTTCCTTTAACCAAATTGATGTCCAAATGTTATAATGTTTTTAATGAATGCTTAGTCCAGAGTAGAGTTTAGAGCTATTTCATCTGATGGAGACTGAGCTTTCAGCAGCATGCTGGAGTCAGCCTGATGCTATACATTTCTAATCACGTGCACGTACACACATGAGGTAGTGCAACACAACTAATCATTGCATCGATCTGTCTGTCAGCTAAGCTGTGGCAGTGTGGTTAAGATGGTGAGCATACAAGCAAGTGATGATGTGTCAAAGGCTTGTTGAAGAAATGATAGTTTTAATTTACAGTAGTTTATAAGTGGGTACAGTATCAATGACAATAGCTGCTTACTGAAAAGTTTCGGGAACTTTATGGAGGTACTGTTCAGCATTTTATCAAGTCTTTCATTCAGTGATACTCTGGTCCACACTGGGAGAATATCTTTCTGTAGTCTGTGGGTAGTCTCTTTGGAACAAAACCATAGTAAAAAAAAAAAAACTTGGATGTACTGCAAGAATAGTAAGAGACTTTTTCCATTCATGGTTTCTCTCTCTATATTTCTACCCATCTACACTATGAGACGATTGCATGTGCAAGTTATTCTATTTTTCTGCTTACAACATTGTGTTTGAGTGCCATGCTAATAGGAACTCGGGTATAACCACCTTGGGTAGGGCGTTTTTTACTGAATGCTGGGCTTTAACACCCATCCCAACTTACTTTTTTTATGTTACATTTGGTATAGAAAGAAGGTAGTTATAAGATTATCTGATAATTTACAATGCATATACAAACCTAAGCAGATTGACAGGAAGGTGAAGTAGAAATATCTTTTAATGACATTATCGATTATAATTTCGAAAAACATCCATACCTAGAATAAAATAATACATTATTTTTTGCCCTGGGTTGACATCATCATCATCTTGCAAAATTGACTTTTGTCTAAACATTTCTTTTGTGATGTGTGATGCTTCATAAAGTTTAAAACTGAATTATGAAAGACTTTGGAAGACTAGGCATCTCAGAAATTAAATAAATAATTTTTCCTTTTTCATGAAAGTGAGAATGTCACCTTAATCCCAGATATCAATTTTATATTTTGAGTGCAGCTGTGGAAGGATTTGCCGGATAAAATAAGTGATCTACATTGATGACACCCATCTACTAATCCAGCCAAAATAGTCCATGTTTTTCCATAATAAGATGTTTAAACAATCAGATAACTCTCATTCATCTCAGACTAATGGCATCACTGTCTGTTGCTTTCAATGTCTTTGTAGCTCGAGCTGTGAGATTCCAACATATGTCTCATTTAAGGTGCACTTGAGCTATATTTAATTCATTCAGGCATATTGTTAGTTGGATGTGTTTAGTTAAGAGATACATTTGATTGTGTCTGTATTTCTGTGGGACTGCAGGAATTAATAATTGTCAGTGTTTCAATTATTTTAGTTAAATGGGGCAGAATTAAACATACAGGCCTTACGCAAAAAGGTTTTCTCCAATTTAACGTCAATAAGAAATATGACAGTTCGTGACAGGTTGTGATTTTCCAACACAAGCAATAAGACAAAAAAGAGGAGGTAGAGTAGGTACGTGTGCAATGAGTTAAAATATACAAAACGCTAGTAAGGTGGGTTTTGTGTTGTGTGGGTTTGTCACTACAAATGTGTCCTTTCACATTACACATAGCTATTTGATCAATATTTGATATAACAATGTTGAATAGTTTATCTTTACAGGACCTGCATGAAGTTTTTTGACCACAAGTAGCACTTTAGAGATAAGTTTTGATGAAATGGTCCCTATATTGCATCACATGTCTTACCAGTGCACGCATAAACATCCAAGCCTCAGCGGTGATGTGATACATGTTTCCATTTGGCAGTAGATTGGTGGCTGTAATGTGTCAGTAAAAGGCAACAGTGCACGAGTGCAAAAGAAAAAAGAAAAAAGATCACAAACTGTTATAAACAAAACTGTTCCAAATTAATCCAAACATTTGAAAAGAAGACTTCTTATGAGGTAAAAAATGCATTTAGCATGTTTTTTTGGGTTGAAGCACAATTACATTGTAAATGTAATGAGTATTTATCGTGATTTTGCCATCCACTCTAAGTCTTTTTTTACCCTCCCATTGATCAGATCAGTACCATACTAACAGATAATTCAATAAATAAATAAAAATAGACACAGTACAAAACGTGATTCTACAAGACAAGATTATTAAAAGACAAGCAATGCCTTTTACCAGTTCTGTGAATATGTGTGTGTTTGTGTGAGTGTGGGCATGTGTGTGCCTGCATGGGGAATGTTAGCACAACATGTCCAGTTCTTCCAGGCAAAGAGGGCAAAGGGGGTTCTGGAGGGATATGTTTGTTAAGAAGCCTAATAGCAGAGGGGGATGAAGCTGACCCCTTCTCCTGTTTGTTTTGAGACAGGGGCAGCATATCTCCTGCCAGAGGGCAGGATCTGAAAGCAGTTGCTTAGGTTACAGTATGAGTTAATTTCCTCACGATCTTAGTTGCCTCCTTCACTGTCCTCTGGTCATAGAGCCGCTGGAGGATTGAACACTGCAAATCCATTATAAGTTGGTGTTACATCGCTAAACTGTTCACATGCTACAACCTTGACATCCCCACTGAGATCACCTCTGTTAGACACCTAGTTGGCATATACAGATTGATCACTTTTGTGTTTTGTATTTTGGAAAAATGCTTGGATGTGGCCTCAAGCTACAACATATTACATACTTTTTAGCCCCCAGAGCCCCATTGTACGGCTTCAGACCCTGAGGCAGGGTCCTTGCTACTCCAAAGATGAGGCTGAAAACCTAAAGGCAATACTTTTATTTTTCACTGATGAGCCCCCAGGCTCCTACTTCTTCTACCATTGGCAACAATAACACACCATGTTGTATGCAGTCAGAATCATAATGTTCATTGCAACAGCCATTAGTTGTCTCGCTTCCCATTATTATGACCGAATGGGATTTCTTTGCTACTCACATTCATTTTTTCCAGGCAGTAAATAACAACAAATAGTGCTTAAATTGCCTAGTGTAAAATAGATGCAACAGAGCTTCAGGAGAGCCTGTCTGAAACCGCTAACTCCCTGTTAAACTGGTGACTGACCTCAGGTAGTTTACCTTCTCACCTTGCTACAGTAATGTAGAAGTGTACTCCATGTTTCAGTACACTGTGACATCACTGTTGGGTGTGGTTACACGTTCAACAAAAACCACTTAAACAACACCCTGTGATTACAGGTGAAACAGACAAACACTGCTGTGTTAAGTTACTCTTTAAAGAACATAGTTGCATGCATAACACAATGCTGATTGCAAAAACTATCAAAATACAGCCCAGTTTCTCTCCTGGTTTATAGACATCTCACTGTGAGCTCACTGTGATGTTTGTTGCACATTTGCAGTTTTGAGTCAGTGCTAGCATGGTTGCTCAGTTTGTATGATCTCCCTGTGTCCTGATGTATTTGTTTCTGTGAGGAATGTGTGCATTAGTTAAGAATATGTGTTAGCCCCTGCAGTACGTTGGCAACTTGTCCATGGTATTTGTGTGTATATTGCATGTTGGGCAGGCCTACTGTGCCTGTTAACTTTGGTTCATTAGACATTTTCATATTATTATATTCTTCTACTGCAAACATTATTGTTTTAATGATAATATTAGATCTACCAGCCCTCGCCTCTTCTATTAAGCATTTAGTGTAATTTGCCAACTCTTGACAACTTCTCAAATAATTAGAGGCTTGAAGTTCAGAGTACTTATTGCCTCAAGCTACCAATTAATCTTAAAAAAATCTTCATCAATATTTAAAAAATAGATGCTGCATTTCCTGAGAAGACTTGGTGGTTGAATGTGTATCTCTTTGTCTATTTATCTACTTCTTTATGTCTTTATTACAATAATAAAGCCAAATCTAAATTGAATGCATTGTCCTTGCCAAAAAGTAGCGGTTGCCTGACTCTGTGTACTGTAGCATACAAGCAAACCAAACAGATTCACCTAATACTATACATCAGCCACTGCATAACAATACAAACAGACATCCCTTGATTTATTTCTGTCTCAGCTGCTGTCTTGGCCATGACACTGACCAAACCCTTTGTGTAGTCTCGCTTTGCCAGACCTTCCTCCAAAGAGCACTGGAGGAGAGTCTGGCTACTCCACATAGCATTCGTGGATGGGAGGAAAACGTGCTCTGGTTTATTGGCATTTCTTTAAACCAATCAAAATCATCTTGGGCGGTGCTAAGCACTGAAGAAAAGCTGCGGTGCCGCTGCAAAATAGGCTCGGAAGGAACTTGTTTTAGTGGAATATGTTTACATTTAATAGTTGTTTTAGTCTTGCAACAGAAAACTCAGATTGGACAGATAGTCTAGCTAGCTGTCTGGATTTACCCTGCAGAGATCTGAGAAAAGGTTAACCATAGTCCTCATATGTCAACCAGAGTTTAAAATTCCAACACAAAGGAAGCCCAAGGCAACGGATATCCGGCTTAAATGAGTGAAATCCGGCGGATTTTCCGGCGGCAATGGAGCAATCCCGGAAGTGGAACGCCAAGGCTATATAGACTAGGATTTGTGTAACAGGGAAAGAGGAATCCTAATTGCAACTATCTGTCAACAAGTGTTTAATAGGCAAACTTTAGTCTGCACTTACATAGCTGCAACAAAAGGTATGTAGCACAACAGAGGTCATGGGTTATCAAGAATGCTTACGCTGTCAGTGAGGCTTTGAGTTGTGTTTAATGCCAAAATCTGAATTGTCCCACCTCATATTGACTAATTCATCTTTTGGAGCTTGAAGAAATTGGATTCAGGTGTTGTGTAAAAAAGTACAAAAGAAGCGCAAATAAGAATACTAACCTCACATAACTTTTTTAAGTACTGAATGATTGCTTTTCTTTCATGCCTAGTAACTCTCATTACATACCACCCAGGGGGTGAGAAATCAATTTGTGAAGCTTAAACACAAATGCATTTTCTTTTGCAGTCACTGTTAAATAAATAAATAAAAATAATAGAAATAATCTAAAGCACTCTATGTGTCATGTGGGCAGTAAATCAATCTGTTATATTTTATCTTCAGTGATTACTAAATAATATATTTAAACTCCTCAAGGTTGTCTTCTTACACATCTTCCTCCCTTTTATTTTTAACTGTGCTGTTTGTCCATTCAATACTCTGATATCCTAACTGTAATAAATGAGTCATGGAAATTCTGATTTGGGCCTAAAATCTAAATACAGGGAACAAACATGCATGGTGCCTCAGTATTTCCATTTCCAAAGTGCAGAGTTGAACATCTGATCACTATAGACTTTCTGCGTTATTGATTCTATCCATAACAGATGTGCTTCCTCACCCCATGTGTCGCCAAGCTACCCACACACCCACACCCACTCACACATACACATTATTGGAATAGCAAACATCCCTCTGCTGTCCACTTTCTGGGCTGTTTTTCAGGGTGTTAGCTCCTTAGTTAAAGTGGCTATTTGTAACTTTCAGTTTGTGTTAATTCTAGTGGCTACTTTGGACAAAAGCGATAGTGTTTTTACCACACCTGCTGTCAGAAAGGTCTTTTCTTTACGGTGCTGAATTGCCCACTGTATTACCCTTGTTAGCCCTACGGGGAGGTCAGATAGTTGCGATGAATGATTGGCTTGGACAGAAAATCATTCATTTACAATAAGAGAATAAGTTACAGATGCATCGTTGCATTTTAAGTTTTGCATACAGTAACTTAGCCTACTTTGGATGCCTTGTGAGATAAACCGGGTATCACTGTCACTGTGTCACGAGCCAAAGCAATAAGAAGTTGCTGTAGCAACCAACATAGTAATAACTTTGATTCATATAGCACATTTCATGAAACCCACGGACGCTTTACACAACGTTACAGAGGGACAAGGGAACAGAAAATAGTAAGCCAAAACAAACACGGATTAAAGTCAAACCTCTGCGCTAAATGGAAGGGGGACGTAGTTATATGTTGGCTACTGAAGTACAACCACATCGCACATTATAAAGTTATTTTATGAATGACATGGACATATTACATACCTGAGGGCCAATTCGGGTGGGTTTTGAATTATTTACAATCCTGTAATTGTTTCCATCTGTTGATAGCCCTCCTGAAGTTGACTCACGTTATCACCGTTGTCTTTCACTTTCCCTTTCCCTTTTAGCTTTTAAATGTTCTTCATTTAATTTCCTTCTCTTCTGTGATGGTCCTGCCCCAGTATCAGCCATAACCACAACAGATAACTTCTAAAATAAAATAAAAATACAATTAGGCCTATAAAAAGAAATCTCCTGCTTCCTTTTACCTGGCTCAAAAGGCTGGATACTAACACAGACTTTTTTGGTGTAACAAAGAAATCCGTGACTCATCAGAATGTGTTACTGTAGTGCCGTCTACCTGCCGCAAGTCATTCTGTGACTGCATGGGAAAAATCAAACCCGGGCAGAAGCCTTACTTAAAACTATATAATAATGGCATTCTTCTCACTGTTCATCTCGTTTGCTTTTACAGGTCATTTAAGACCATTGTATGAAAAATGACAGAGCTTCAGAAACATTAAAATGTTACATATAGCTTTCTAGAGAGTGGAGGTTCTGTGGTTTTGTGACTGGGGTTGGTTAGTAAGCACTGCAGCAGGAGAGCTGTTTGGCAATATCTCTACTATTGTGTCGTAATTTTAAACTTGCGGAAGGAAAATGCTGCAGTATAGGCATAACAATGGTAACCTACACCAACAAATCTCTATCATTATAGAATGAGTGAACTGTAGCTAATGACTAGCCTAGGCTAAAAATGTAATTATTATGGGTTGATGCAACAAGATATGCATCAGAGAAGAATAAATTAATAATGCAGTGTTGTGGCATTTTGGCTAAAAAGCATTCTCTAAATGTGGCCCCCCGGAATCCAACCTATGCCCTCACTCTTGGTCTAACCGATGATCCTAATTGATGGGTCAATATGTTTATGTCCTAGTCTGTGATTCATATCTACACTACAGGGCTTCTGAACTGAAACTGAAAACAGCCCTGATTAAGTTACCAAACATTGTGGGAATACGACTTACACATTTTCAAGAATTAGGTTACTTGTGGTGTGGTGTTCATTCATGACTTCAAAAGGATTATGTTCTCACAGCTGTTTCCTTGGGCACTGTTTTCTGTATGCATCAGTGTGTTGTTATGATCATGTTCTTGTCATGGAGGAATTCCATGGTAACTCATTTTTTTTGATAACCATATTTCTGGGATACATCTTGACAAAAGATTTTATCTTGAATATATTTGTTTACCATTTTCTCCTGATTGTCTAAGCTTGTGTTTCTGCTGGCGGTGATGTGCTGTTCTAGCATAGTACACAGGTGTTTCCTCTGAGCGTTTGTTATGGCTCTGTGGATTATGGTGCTGCTGTGGAGACTGTGTGTGCTGTAGCTTTTATTAAGGGGCGTGATCTCTGAGACCTGTTGGTTTTGTTTAATGAATACCATAAATTGAGTTGGGCTATATGAGACGTGTACCCTTATATCTCTCAGATGCTAAAATATACCTGAATCCAAAGAGTTTATGGTTCAGATAAATAATTCATTCACACAGACACACTGAACTTTGTCTTAAAACATCTCTCCTTCTTACTCCTTCTTTCTCTCTGTATCCCATTCCAATTCCGTCCCTCTTTTATATGTGCTAATTGTCTTATGTTCCCTTTCTACCTCCAACCTCCATTTCCTTCTTTCCTTTGTTCCTCTCCCTTATTTTCTCTGCTTTGTGCTGTCTACTCATTCACACTGACGGCTACATCTCTAATAACTATTGAAGGATGGTCACAGGTTTCTCTTTTCTTCTTGACTCGTATTTACCTCTGGGAGCTGGTTAGGCCTACCACATGAGAGATGAATAGAGGATCAAATGCAATAAAGTAATTCTCAGATTTTGTATTTCCCAACATTCTCACAAGAGAGGAGCAGGTATTTAGGGGAAAAAAGTCCCATTGAATTGCCCTTGTGTTGCTTGATATGTCGGGAGACTTAAAGGGTTTCAGAGTTTGTATTTCTGTATTATGCCATCAAACAACCATGTGCATGGATTTTAAAGACACATTTCAATGGAGAGGAAGTATCAGTTAGTTGAGAGGCATTGATGTACAGTATATTGATGTTTGAACACTGGCCATTTGAGAATACCAAAGATGTTCACTTCTTCTGATGTGCGGTTTTATGTAATAATGTGCAAGTCTGTGTGATGTTCAGTCACGGGAAAGGGTCTTAAAGTTTTTTTTTTTTAACAGTATCAATGTGCACAACACTGCTTGTGGCTATACAAGCTTAACACCAATCGACTTGTGTGTTTTCCTGTATCATTTATAGAAATTCTGTCTTTTGGTGTATGCTGATCTGTACTGTAGGTCAACCATCAAAATAGTTGTGAGTGGGAGAATGCCAAGCATATGGCACACATACAGTTTCAATTGTATCACAGTGAGCTGTTACATGTATTGAAGTTTCATTGATGGCATGTGTTAAGTAAATTTCACATGGATAGACATTGCATATGTATGATTAAAGTGTTTCAATGTGTGAGTCTAAACGCTTGTCATGCACAGCTGAGAAAGTTACTCTTTGTATGTGAACCTCAAGAATCTTTCTATAGAGGAACATCTGTCCCGCCACATGTCAAATAACATAATCAGGTATGTTACACATATGTCTCACAGTTTCAGAGGGTTACGTTATTGGAGGTTTTAACTAAAAAGGTGTAACATTTTGGCATATTGCGCTGAAGAGATTCAGAACCTTTCAACACATGTCTAACTCTGATGTAATTCTCTCTTGTCTCCTAGACAATCACTTTGTCATTGTTGATGACTACATTCATATATAATTTAATACAGGCCACATGCTACGTCTCATGTATTAACTCCTTTTGCAACCAGAGATCCACAGAACAGGCCAATCCAGTTTGGTCACTCTCAATATAGCCAGACCGATCTCCACAGGGCTGTAGAGTAAGGTCTGGCTACACCATACATACATTCTGGGATAAGAGAAAAAACACTAGGGGTTGTTTGCATTTCTTCAAACCAATCACGATTGTCTTGGGTGGCACTAAGCTCCGGACGCAGCAGCAGTAGCTCTGCAAAATAGTCTCGCGAAGGAACTTGTTTTGGTGAAGCATTTGCAGCCCGAAAACGACAAATAAAATATTAAATTAAGTTAACTGATCACACAATACAGCAACATGAACTTTTTAAATTAGCTGGATACATGGTTAAACGTAATTTGCTCTTACCAGTTAATTGCCGTTGTTGTACTTTGTTCACAGCAATCCCCACCAATCGCTCCCAAAACGTCCCAGTTAGAGAGTAAGTGCCGTAAACGTATTCTTTGTAAATCTTTACAATCATTCCCCAAAAGAACCGAGTAGACCTATGCCATTTTCAGAGTGTAGGTTGCTAGCTCTAAGTTTGTTGTAGTTTCCCAAAGCGAACAGAGTTCGAGAACGGCAACACACAGAGAGCGGAAGGCGAGGGACATTGGACGTCAGGCTTTATGCTGGAAATGTAATTCTGTTGATCCAGACTACTCTCAGTCTAGTCTAGCCTCAGAAGGCTAAGTTATAGGTTTTTTCTTTTCTTTACCTTTCCACAGCTTTAATTACCCTGTTTAAAAAGGATGAGGATGACAAAATGCTATTGACTTTCATTGTTCAAGTATGTTGAGTGTTTTAGAATGCAGGTGGAGTTATTACAATTTTACTTTTATGCTATTGAAGTGAAATAGATTATTAAGCATTTTATCTGTACACAGCCCTCATCCTTTTCTACCAGCTTAGTCAGAAGGGCTGCTAGTTCTTGTTCTATAATTCTTGCATTTTTATGAATAATGGAGGAGACTTTCAGAGCGAAGGTGCATCCTGCACTCCTGAAGCCCAAGGTTCCCAATTAGAAGCATGGATTGGTGCCAGAGCACATGTTTCTCCACTGCTTTTGTTGGCACTTTTGAGATATACCCTCCTGAAGAATTAATGAAACCAGCAAACAAAGCAGCGCTTGCCACAGATATTTCATGCTGCCTTCACAAATTTGACACTGTGCAGCAAGAGATTGTCACATAGCAGGCCAGTGCGCTGCTGTTTTTTTAAATGGCTGAGGGAGCAAAAACACATTGCCTTTGTAACCGTTTTGTTATGTGATAATGCTAAGTGAATTACTTCATAGTATGCCATAAACAGACATGATAATTGTACTGTAAGTTACAGGGCAAAGGTCACAGTCACCGCAGTTGAGTTTTGTAGAAGCAAAAGTCAGCAAATCACATCATCCTTTTTGTCAAAGCAGCTGAAATATGTTTTCATTCAACTGCAGCAATAGGACGAGACAAACTGTGTTCTATCATAATTTTATTGTCTCGGCTTCACATTGTAAACAGCCTTGGCCCGGCAAAATTTAGCTAGTATCCCTCAAAAATACTGTAGATTTAAACTGCTGGAGAGTTCAGCGGGGTCTTGTTCATTTTATATTTATAAAGGGAACATGGCCTGCTCCTCAAAGAAATAAAGCATGACTTCTTTTGCTTGCTAGTTGGTTTTCTTGTTTTTCAAGAATATAGACTCCCATGGAGCACAGTGGCTACCTCTAAGACACACTGTGACAAAACTTTGGGAAGAAATTGAGTTTTGGGCAAGTGTTCATGGTAACAGCTGCCAGAAAGTATCTTCTGTTTTGCGATTGACATACTTATGGCATTATATAATTTTTTTTTTTTCATTTTTTTCTGCATTGCATTTTCTTTTATTTTGTTTTTGCATATTATATGATGCCTCCTGTTGTTCAGCTCAGTAAAACAACATCACCATTAAAAGCATTTGTGTGTCTGAAGAAAATTAATTATTTACATCATTCATTAACAATTGAAAAAAGAAAACAAAATGACATACAAACCAACTTAGTTGCTGCAAATAGGTAAGCAATTAATACTTTTTAATGCTATTTCATTTGCAGAGTGTGGATTAATTTAGTTTTTCCAGTGAATTAGGTTTAAATTAGGCAACTATTACACATAATAGCCACGTAATAATAGACACATAATGTTGCTGGATAATGTGGATTTTCCAATAATCTTGTATTGCAAGTATGGTTAAGGTTTGGCTGCTGAAACCACTTCAAAGTTGGGAAAGATCATGCAGTCATGGTTAGAAAATAGATATTCCAGTGCGTACTGCTATAACAAGATGGATCCTGAAACCAGTACACCAGTGTTGGAGGCAAATACTTTCTCTATGCCCATCAAGTATCCCAACACACCATCATGACCTCCACATTTTTTTTTGGCAGAATTAAATGAATATTACTCTACTTGCTGCATTGGCTCTAAAGGTTGCTGGTTAAAGTTATTGCTGTTTGCAATTTTGCTTTATAATAAATATTTCTGACCTGTGTTACATTTCTCCCAATTGTAAATGCTCATCCAGAAATATTTGCATGACTGTAATTGGTAAGAGGCTGGGAATGTCAGACATGTACTCATATATGCACTGACTTACACTCACATAATTTCCATAAAGTCAATAAGACAATTAATATGCCCTTTGAGACACACAAATGGGTAGGGCGAGAAAACGCTGACACACAATGTCCTATCCTATACATGCTCTTTTAATCTAATTATAATGTAAGAAGTCATTGGGCACACTGTAAAACTTCTTTGCTGGTTGTTTACTATAGTAAAACGTGTTATGGAATCAGTCTCAAGATGGCCATCAGCATCTGCTTCTCATTGTTTCAATGACACTGATGATTGAATTAAAAGTGATGGGGAAATACAAACGTACACTGCTGATAATAAAATGCTAGACCTGCTATGTTGTTTGATCACATTTATCCCCCCCTTGACTTACAAATGATTTAGCGTGGACACTTAGCTATAAAGTCAGCCATCTTGACTCAGCAATGTATAGTGTGTGTGTTTTTAGCTGTGCTATGTTCAATATGCCTCTATCCATGTGAAGGCTGTCCAGTGTCCTTGGACCTCCAACAGTGGTCAGCTAATGTATCACAGGTGTCTCTCTTCCTCTGTTTCCCTCCCTCACCTTCTCTCTCTCTTTCTCTTTCAAAGGCCTGCGCTCACCCTGCAACCATGGCAAATAACTGCCGTCGCCTTTGTAGGTCGGGCGAATTACACAACGTGTCATGTTGGTCATGTAGCAGGTAGCAGGGCCCATGGGAGATTTAGGGGCTTTAATTACATTTCTCTTGCTGGCCATTGAGGAGAAAGGAATTAAATGGGACTGTTTTCTTAATCAGCTCTCGCTCGATGGGTAACCACCCTAGCTTTCCAAATGAAAAAGTGCACTGAAGCGTAAACTCTATGCTGCATCCAGTCATGCTTATGTGGTAAACAATTGTGTGTGTGTGTGTGTGTGTGTGTGTGTGTGTGTACTTGTGTGCAGTTTGTTTTGAGTTTTGAGGATGAACATTTATTGCCATTTCCATGGTCTGTTCATTGTAGGCTGTACTTTATCTGTAGAGTTGGATGAAAATATGTTTCTATTGATTGCTGTCCTTGGAAAGTGAGCAGATGCAGACGGTGGTGTTGAAATAGTCTCAGCATAAGGAACATGAACCTTTTGTGTGAGTGAATATATCTCATACTACAGGGCTAGGCAGGACTAAGAATGGCTTTAGGAAATGGAATGCATGATTCATTGGATGTATAAAGCTTATTACAGAAATACAATAGATAATTGTAACAGTGAGAAAGCCAAGCCAATAAAGAACTGTTTATCGCAGTTTCCCTTCGTTTTTCCCTCAGCTCTTTACTGTGTTTTTCTCAATATCTCGTATGCTGCCGCTGATCACAAGCGCACTTTCTGTATCTCATTGCTTTCCTCTTTTTACCTTGCTTTTTTTTCCATTTGATTCCTTTTTTCATTTCCATTTTCCATATTACTCTTTCCTTGGCTTCAGCATCCATTTTTTTTCTGGATGCACTCCGAGATGGTCGAGCTGCAGCTGTGAATTTACTGCCCCATCAGGTGCTTCTAATGTATAAAGTAGAGCATATAATGGTTATTGAACAGGAGAGAGTTATGGTGCGTGGTATTTATATCCTTGGCCCCTGAGTCCGATAACATGATATTGAGATTGAGCTGCCCGCCAAGTGCAAGGTGATTCAAGGAATACAGGACACTCCACACACACAGTAAAGAGCAGAACAGGGAGTGGGGATCCTATAAATGAAATAGGGCCAGTGTGGTATAAGATAAGAAGGTCCGGAGGTAAGGTAAGTCATTAATCCTGATGTGTCATGACATGGTTATATCAGAGGTCAAGAAATATGTGAAGGGTGAAGTCATGACCTTTAATCGGAGGCTGGTGTTGAGGTTAAATGTGATGAGGCTTGACCTTGTTCCCTAGATTAAAAAAGGCAAAGAAGCCAATAAAAGCTAAACCTATTGTGGGACTAAGCTAGCGATGGACATTTGTGTGTGTTGATGTGCACATGTGTATTCATTATATGTGTAGGTGTGTGCGTGTGTGTGTGTGTGTGTGTGTGTGTGTGTGTGTGTGTGTGTCTCAATAGCAGCTGAGGTGTGTTTGTAAACACAAGAGAGAAACCTGAGAGGCTGATGAGTCTGTGTACAGCGCTGACACTAAAAGAGGGGTGCCACAGTCGGATCAATAGCACCAAGTGTTGGGTAAGAGACACAAAAGAGAGCAATATATACAGAGCAACAAAGGGCATGAAGTAAAAAAAAACTGCTTTATACTGTATGATAAATGATTGTAGGAGGTGATTGGGGCACGAAAGAGAAAACAACACAGACTTTCAAAAAACAACTGCTCTTGCGCAGCTGTCCTGCAAAGTGCTGCCATTTGTAGCAAAGCTGTTGCTAATACCGGATGTGCAAACAACAGAGACAGAGATTGACCTTGCTTGAAAAATTAATGGCACACGTCACTGGACTTGTAGCACGGTATCCGTCTTAGAGCATGACATAGGGCCTGACCGGGACACCTTGAGGGTTATGAAGATAATTTCTTTGCTACGTGTAGTAAATTACTCTTCAAATAAGGCAAAATATAAGACAGAAAATGATAAATGAAAAGGGCACATTGTTAGTTGAGGGAGAATCCTCAGATAAAGGATGTCACCAAAGTAAAATACAGGGACAAAAGGAGAGACACTGACACGCATTGCCTTTTTTCTGGCAAAGTTGGAGTGGGTTGGCTTGATTCCAGGCTGTAATTCTTGGAATGCAAGAGTGATGTGTCAGTAGTGTTTATCACTGGACAGAGGAATAATACTTCACAATATCTTCAGAAAAATAAATCCTGGCAGTCACTCTTACTGAAGAAAAATATGTCTACAGAAGATGCCATGGTTTATTACTTATGTTGAAATAAATAATACAGCTATTATGTTAGTTTGTAGCCAAACAGTGATGCATAGGGGCGATGTATGTGCGTCACAAGCGGACCAAAACACAGGAAAGTAAAGAACCTGTAGGCACTGTTGTGATACACAGTCTGTCTGTGCTTTTCTATTATCCTTTGGATCTTTTTGCATTGTGTGTGTGTGTGTGTGTGTGTGTGTGTGTGTGTGTGTGTGTGTGTGTGTGTGTGTGTGTGTGTGTGTGTGTGTGTGTGTGATTAGAATGTGTTGCAGTTCATGAGAATGTGTTGGTTTGGATGGTAGCAGTTTCATCAATGGGAATGGAATCAGGATCACCCAGGCAGTGCCCAATTTCAATAATCCCTTGGTCAGCCTTTTAAACGCCTCCATTCTCAAAGAGATTTTCCCAGGGTTTTCTGTTGTTTCTGCACAGCTACTGGATTAGGCAGCGTGGGTCAGTATGCTAGCTTTGTTACACAATTTGTTTTTGTTTCATCTTCCCTACAACTGTCCGAATGACCTCCTGGCCCTACTGCCTTTCTTTCATAAACTCTTGCCCGTTCAATCCTTTCAGCCATGCAGGGAGAGTTGACCCAATCAGCCAAACAAGAATACAATCCAAATACCCGTCTGGTATTTTCTAACAGCAAACCACTTATGATAATACTTTTATCAACCATTTCCCATGTGATGTTTCTGTTTGCCTCTTTTGCATTTACTTTTAGTACAAATACTGATACTTTCCACCATACCGATGTGCATCTACTGTAGCATTACTGTAACTACACACTTGTGTTTTGGCTCTGCAAAAATGAAAGTTATGATATGTACAGTATGAAACAATTTGCTTTTGCTCTGTAATTTGCTTTTACACTTTCATTCATTTAAAGTGATTTTGAATTGGGAACACTAAAAGCAACACTATACATCACCTTGCCAAATAAACGCAAATGTTTGCATCTTGTAACAAAACATGTTAACACATAGTTCCCAAATACTTTTCTGTTATACTGCCATTGTCCTTTCAATCTCATGACTTTGTATGTCACTAGAATTACCATGATATTATATCATCTGCGCTTGCCTCATCAGAGAGAGTGGGCAAGCATAAAGTTCTGAGTCCAATTTGTATAACAACTCCTATTAGTTGTCCAAACTATAATTGAGTCGTGTTAAAATGATGATGTCCAGTTATCACTGAACTGCAATATATAGCAGCAGAGTAGGATTAGTGAGGAGTGCATGAATATGTTTTACATCATTGTCTCGCTGAGATAAATTCACATGCCCCTGATCACGACCACTACAACACTATTTTGCTTCTCCACTTGAAGCACTCATCATAAAGTTTTGCTGTTTTGCATAATATGCTCAAGTTCTCGGCTTTCTCTTACATTTGGCTCCCACTTGTGTTCTGTCCCACTTGTTTGTCTCTCATCCAAATGAAAACAGTATGCATTCCTGAGTTAGGAATTGAAGAGCTAGGTTGACTGCGGAGGTCATTTTCGAGATGCGAGGCAGTGGACAATTATCACCACTTTTGAAACAACAAACAACTTCAGCTTGTCAGCATCCTGACCTGTGTGTGTCTGGGATGCTGCACCCCAGCATTACTAGAAAAGATCCTCCTACGGCTTCCATGCTCAGTCAGACCTGAGTATCATACTTTTGCTTAACAATGAGATTTTTTCCATTGGCATCCTCTCTATAGAGAAGTATGTACGTGACTGCCCACCTGAGGTGGGAGTCATCAGGTGATTTTTGAGATCAGCCTGGTTTGGCAGCAGATTTGCACTGAGATTTGAGGGTATATTCTGTGCGTTGTCACAACCTGCTGCGAAACCTCAAGAATACAAACTTATGCTGGTTCCCGTAAGCCCCCTTAGACAGAAATCAATACCCTGTCTTCCTTCACAATGCTGACCCAAATTAAATAGAAAATCCATACAGATGTAAAACAGAGGAAAACAAAAAACAACCAAATGAAGGAATTGATTCCAGAGTATATACGGCTGGACATATGATGGCACAAACATCATTATAGTCATCGATATATAAACAAGATCAATCACTCTGAGGACAGCTCAATGATTATAGACAGAAATTATTATGATTTGTGACCACAATGTTGAGTAGTGAGAGCAGTGAGGGTAGAGAGAACCAAAGCTGCTGCAGGCATTATACTAAAAATGTACAACAACCATATAGATGAGGAGTTAATGCAACATTGTTAACTCAGTTTTCTAGATATCAAGCTGTTTTGTTTTTATGTCATTTTATTTGATGTACCAGGCAGTGTACTTGATTGTGTCTCCTTATCTCTGTTCTAGACTGTGTACAAGCAGGATGTGTTAAGACTGTTACTGTCTATATTTTCTGACCACCAACACATTTGTTTTTTCTCAAAGGTGTTAGTAGGCCAGAGAAACCATATGACAAAGACCAACAGGAGCAATAATGACTTACTTACTGTATGTCTCTCAGAGCAGAAAAGGCTCTGTAACACTTTTCACAGTGGGCAGTTCTTCAGGTCTGGCCATTTTTCTAATTAGGGGTCCAAGCCCGAGTATCAGAGCAAAACTTGGTAATGCTGTTCGACATCCCACTCTGAGCCTCTGTACCAAATTTGGTGAAAATCGGCCGTTAGGGGGTGCTATAATGAACGTAGACACGTTTTGGCAAATAAGTCAATGCATTTAAATGGGAAAAAATTGCAATGGCAATATCTCTGCCGCAGTAAATGCTATCATCACAAAACTTGAGATTATTGTTCGACATGCCACTCTGCGGATCTACACCAGATTTGGTGATGATCGCCCTTTAGGGGGCGCTATAATTGAGGTAGAAGCGTTTTGGCCTGTTACTCAATGAATGGGGAATTTGCCATTGCATTTCACTACACACTTTGGAGCTCGCACTTAGTCAAATTTTCCTGACTTTTGCCTCGCCACCATCATGCTTTGGGTTCTCCTTTCGCAGGCCCGCTTTCATGGTTTCTTAGCGTCGTCAAGGGCGACTTGCGCCAGGGGGTACTGGCGCTGGGGAGGCTTGGACCCTGTCGACCAGTTCTAGTTTCTATTAGGGTTAAGAAAACAACTTTTAATGCGTGTGTGTGTGTGAGGCAAAATCTGCTTGTGCAATACCTGCTTGTATTGCACCCCATATGATCCTCTGTTAAGAGCTGTAGCCACCATAAATAATGATTTTGGCCCAAGGTCTGTTTATCCAACAAGTCCTCGTACCTAAGCAACAACATAGGTCATTTGTAGATGCCCCTTTTATCTTTTTGATATTGATTGATAGTTGTACTCATGCAGACCCATAGAGCACATTCAGATGAAAACAGTGAACCGTTATAATGGCTTAGTGTAATGGTTGATTTGTCAGTAGCATTGCTGAAAGATTGTAGCCTGACAAGCCAGACCCACATCAAGATGTTGGGTCTGGGAACTTACCATTGACGGAGCTCAATCCTAGGGGTGGGAACGGTTGTCTTTCAAATTCCCTCTGCACGCAATAGGATAACGCTACAACCAGGCAGAGCAACGAAGAAGGTGGCGAAGCTAGTTGATAGATTAAACTTTTGCCATATCCGGTCGGCAAAACTCCGAACACATCTTCCTTTTTTAAGAATGATTTCTGTGCCATTCTTTGTTCTTTTCTCAAAGAAAAGCTTAACTCCAAGTCTTCCAGATGACTGCTGTTCCCAGCAGCAGCAGCCATAAACCCGCCCACTGACTTTATACACGATGTGATTGGCCGGACCAAAATTTGTTTTTTCCAGCTCACAAGCCAACGGAGAGTGCCTAGACTGCCCTGGCTGCAAAATAAATTTGCTGCCACTAGGGTGCGTCTAGATTCCTAGGCTAGAAAGATTGGGATATAACGTGCACAATTTGACTGCTTAATTGAAGCAAAATAAATAAAGTATGGAAAAATATTTAAAAGATATTTACAGTCTGAGGCATTCATTCAAATAGCTTAACATTGCAATCCATCTTTCTAACTGGACTTCCTTGTTCATAAATGCCATTGGAAAACCGGGGAGTCCAGATATTTAAAGGAAACACCTTCAATTACCATGAGATCAGACACTTAATTAATATGCTGATGTGGGTAAGATTTACATCTACTCCATCTTGAGGGAACTATACAGATACGGGCCACTCATTCGCCACATGCTTTGGATCCCATTTTTCCTTTTCCCTCTGGTAATCTTAGTAGAAAAGATAGCTAGAATGGACCTTCCAAGTCTGAGAACACAAGTCTTTCTCAGAGGTTTACTCCTGCCGTAACCTTTTGTGTAAAAAAACGCATAGCAATTTCAAAATTGTTTTGAGTCTGAGCCTCGAGCCTAGGCTGTACCTCATTGAAGATGAAGCACTCATTTGAATGATGACAATTATTTAAAGTAAAAAGTCACAGATGCAGTAATGATACAGACTGCTTTTAATGTCAGAAAGGATCCATTAAGCCGCCAACACACTAGAAAAGAAATACATCGGTAGTTCAGCCAGGCATGGCTCAACCCATTCCTGGCATGTCATAAAAATCAGACATCTTCATGAGACACTTGAAACTATCCTTGAATCGCTGACAGAATGAGGACCCGGTATAAATAATTAGCACAGTTTTCAACATGTTTGTCATTAGAAGTGGAGAAAGCCTGGCATACAAGACTACAGATTAGTAGACATAAAGATGATTCCACTTGAAATAATGGACTGAACTGGAGCAGTCATGACAGTGCTTCAGACCAAAAACTGTGAAATATGGAAGAAATTCAGTCTCTCCACAGCTGTGTGTCACTCTGGATCTTTGAGTGGCACTGGTACATTATTGTGGTATCAGAACAGAAATCCCCCTTCTTTCTCTCCCTCTAAAACTAGCACAGGTCCCTCGGGGGCACAAGGGAGATGGCTTCAAATTGATAATCACCAGTATTCATTATCGTGGTTCCTGGATTTACTCTTGAGTTCATTTCCTAATTACTTGATTATGTATCGAAAATTATTCATTAATGTTTTCCACTTGCAACACTTTGCACAAGTCATTAATTACTTTAAGTGTCTCTCGATAAGTAATGATTGGTTCCCTCTCTGATATACAGTACCCCCCACTGCTGATTCCTTGTCACATACAGGCACATTGTTGTACATCAGCACAGTGTTGAAGCATTTTCCATTATATTGATGCAGTAAGTGAATTTGATAGTATGAAAACCTACCACATCAAAATCACTCTCACAGTTTGACATGTGACGAACTTCAGCAAAATGTTTTCTCACAGCAGGCCGTTTTTTGGCTTTGGCACAAGTCAGAGTTCCCTTTTTGTCACATCAGTTCCTTTGATTATATTCTCTTAATGCTACTTTTGAGTTAATGTTAAAATAAGGCAACATGGCACATACTCTATAACTATAGTATTACTCTGTCTGGCATATAAAATGTTGATAATGTCCAGAGAAAATGAATTCACTCAAGAACATGTTTCCAGTCATCACAATCTAGGTAGAAATTACATTTCCTGTCACAACATCATTGGGAAAACAAAGTAGTATTGTACAAACACAACATATAGGACAAAGGGTAACTTAACTTAATCTCTGGCAAATAATATATTAATAAGTATTTTGTTAGTGTTACAGTAACAGGGTGGCTGTTGACAATGAGGCTATTTGAACATTTATATTTTAATAACTATAAGATTTACAGCTTCAGGTTTGATGTAAAGACTAAACGCAGCAGCCTTTTGTTTTGAACATTTATTTTTTTAAAGGCTGAATTATACTTTTATATTGCATTAAATATGTATACTGTCTGCGTCCTTTAAGCTCTGTCGCTTTAGATCCCAGCATAAGACTGAAATCCTCAGTGTGCAGTTGAACTCAACATTAAGGAAGCTTTACATATTTTTGTCACAAACTATAGAATCAACTAGAATTGATGAACCTTGCATACTTTGACCGATCATCTTAGGTGTGTTCTATGTATGTAACCTACTTCATGAATATTAAGATATAATTTATCTGCCAGGGCTATGTTATGTTGTGATAAAATAATAATCACACATGTTTACTATATGGCCTAATTGCCCCCCCTTTAATTCCACGGTGCCATCAAATAACAAAATCCTGGCCACAGTACTGAAACGAAATTAGCATCTAAAGATGTCTGACAGCATGTTGATCAATGTGGACGGAAACAGAACTAAAGACAAAGAGACACACAGAGAGTTGGCTTGTTAATTCACTAATGTCAGATTATGTGTGCGGTTTCCAACCAGGTAATTGTCTATGATTAGTAGGTAGTTATTATGTTTAAATGTTAAATGATAACGGTTCATTCTTTAGATAATCTTTGTCTTTGCTCCATTTCTGCACAAACACTAATATGCCATCAGATGTAAAGGTTTCATTAGTTTTGAGTGATGGAAACATTTGTCATTTTAAGCTGCAGTAATACAATACATTAATAAAATAACATAAAAGAAATAGTAATTTCTCAAACTTTAAGATCTATTGTATGAATTCAATAATTGCAAATATGTCATCATATGACAAACTGTGCTTTATATGAAATAATTAACATATAGGAAATATTCTGAATTTTATCAATAATACATCAGTCCTGTTGTCAATTTCAACTCTATATTCTAGCCTCTCTTTTATCTCTTTTTCCAGTCTGAAAAAGCAAAGCTGCAAGGCCATTAGAATGCTCTTAGATTGATATTGAATTGCCTTACTTCCTCTTTAAGTGCATTTTGAAGTATGGCAGGCATCCTTTGGGAAAACACAGATGGACTGTTTACCATCCCGGTGTCATTTCATATTTTCCTCATTTCACATGTTTAGTTTAGAATCCTCTCAGTTGGACATATCTTCCCCCTTTTCCTTTTTTCATTATTTAAAAATGATTCACCTTAGATGTACTGCATGTGACATTTTAGGGCAATGACTAAAAGACACATCCAGGCCTCGCATGAAATGTTGACAGTTCTTTAAAAGCTTTTATTCAGCTGAAAAAAGTTCACGTTGCATGTGGGCAACTTGTAGTATTTTTAGTTCTGATGATCAAAGAAATCCTCAAAACTGTTTATGATGCTGATAACATAAGATTGTTTTTCTTTGATGTTGCTTAATTATTTCACGTTTTGGTATTAGGTTGAAATGCAAACATTATTGAATTGTGGACAGAAGACAGCATACAGTATATCCAAGCAAGCCTAATAAATGGCCACACACAATGTTTACACGTTCAGAGAAGTGGTGTAAGAGGTTGTGGGTGTACTTGGTGTTCATCACAGTGTGTTTAGATTTTGGTTAAGTTGGTATGGTTACGACTAGAATTATGATGTGGATGAGGTTGGAATAGCAGGTTAGGTATTAACTCAGGTAGGTTGATAAAATGTAATCACAAGTATAGGAATACCTGTGTTGGAGCTTTTTTGCATGGGGTGTGTGTGTGTGTGTGGGGGGGCATACTATAATATTTATAGTTTTGTGCATCTGGGCCCATGGATGCACTCGTGTGACTTGGTTGTGTCAATGTGGTTTTGTGTCTCTCAGGACATGAGGAGTCTTTTGTGTACTTACTGTATGTGGATGCATTTTTGCATTGCTACAACTCTTTGGAGTTAAGCAGTTTGAGAGAACCGAGGGAGGCAGAGAGAACGATAGAGAGTCGGGCAGATTTAAACAGACACAGAACAAAAGGCCTTTGGAAAGGGAAGTCGAGGAAGGCGAAGAGTGTATAATCTAGCGTACTGTGACTCATCTTTCACCTACTGTATTGCGTACAAGTTTTTTGCTGTTCTTGTAAGATGGTGCTCCCACCCCTTTCAGAAGTAAGGGGTGATCACTGTAAAAATCATTTTGAATTCAGAGCACTTTAGAGGCCCAGGACTATGTAGCCAATGCATGAACTGAAATTAGACAGCAAGAGGGGAAATTCTGCCTCCCTGAAAGTAACAGCACATTACACATATTATCTCTGTACCATTTTGCCAAGCTTCTTAGCGTGCACATGTACAGATCTGCTGAGTAAACATGTCTGTCCGAGGGTTGTTAATGGTTTGGACTGCACTGTGCCCTTAAACGACAGTATCAAATAATTACTTATGTTTATATCAGCTAAATCTCATGTCTTCTTTCGTTTATCTTCCCATCAAACGTGTAAACTGAGGTTTAGTGATGCTTTAACGTAAGTGGGACATCATAAAGACATTATTTAATCAAAGGTAATGACCTTGACAAACATAACAAATATGGTCTCTTAAAGTAGTCTAAATATGTTACAAGTAAAATACGAAACTTGATGATGTCTCTGACCTCTTCAGTCCTATAGTGGTAATTTTTTTTTATATAACTGTCACAAAGATGACCGGCCAAAAAGAAGACAAATGTCTGTTCAGAGAAGCAGAATGGGGAACTGCAATAATACAAATTGATTGATATAGACCTGAAAAAAAAAAAAACCTTGTGCAAGAATTGGAGTTATTTTTTTCCCTCCACATCACAATATGTATTCATCAGGAGCCAAATTCAGGTCAGCAGTCTGTTCTGTCACCTTGTATTCAGTCATTTGAAACGCTGGTGTTTGTATGGCCACATACTGTAACACACAGCGATAAAGCTAGCAAAGCTCCATGTCAGCCTTCTTCCTAACAACCGTAGTGGATGGGAGCTGGCCTTAGAAGTCAAAGAAGGGCAAAACATGAACACAGAAATAGTACTATTCAATTATAGCTTTGTTTCCAATTATTTTCACTATACAGTTCAGCGGTATTTCCAGCAATGTGTAACATATGTTCTGTTTGTTAACATGGGATTTGCACGCAAGTAGTATGTGCAATTTAAGAACTTTTGTTTAATCTTATGCAAATAATTGACAATTGCAGAGCTATTTCGTGGAATGCACATGTATCCTGCTCCTGGAGCAAAGCTCATACAGGTTTAAAAAAAAAAAAAAAAAAAGGTTTTCTGTCTTCATGTATGCCACATAGAATGTTGCATGTTCCATGAGTGAGATTCCCCTATTGCCCATTGACATGCAGCACTGTGCTTCAGTGAGAGAAATGTTTTCTACAAGGCTCTGTGTGCACCTGAGTCACTCGTTGAGCGGTTCCTTTATCAGAGCAAAGCAGCAGGATGGAAGAGCACATCTTGGGCTGATAGTGGGGCTGCCACTCCTGACTAATCCTGCTCACCGCCGGAGAAATAAATAAATAAATAAATAACGAAGGACTTGAGAAAGCAAGGGATTGAAAAATGTAGTTCTATGGAGAGCAGTTCAAAGGCTTTCAGTCATATAGAGGAGATCACTACTTCTGATCTATCTATCAGAAGATGAGACTGTAGAGACAGTATATTGGCTTGGAAAGACAGACAGAGAGATAGTGGAAATGTGTGTGTGTGTGTGTGTGTGTGTGTGTGTGTGTGTGTGTGTGTGTGTGTGTGTGTGTGTGTGTGTGTGTGTGTGTGTGTGTGTGTGTGTGTGTGTGTGTGTAAAATCACATTTAAAAACATCCTATTGATTTTCATAAATCAAGTTTTCAGGTTGGCACTGTAAGTTCATTAAATATGAGAAGGCTTCATGTGTATTAAAAGAAGTATATTCAGTTGTACTTTTTTTTGGTGTCTGAGTTCAAATTCTGTTATTGCATTTCACCCGAGACACACAGTGTGGGAGATGGACGAGAAGAAAAAGGAAAGTAGTGGGTTCGATCATTTTCTTTTTAAGGGGGAGACAGGCAGACATTTCTTCAGTTCACGATGTCCAGTATTGTAGACTTGGCTTTCATATTCAGTCTTTACAATATGCAAATGAAAATGTACATAGTAATTTGCACCTACTGTATGTTAGACCTTGTTTTTTTCTCTCTGTGTCAGTGAAATGTTAAACTGGTTGAGGCAAAAAAAGAGAGAATTCTGAAAACAAATGTACAATATAAACAACATTTTAAAATGATATAACAACAAACACAAGCTACAGGTATAGAAATATTATGAACATTAAATACACTGTTAGTGTTTAATAGTACAGCTTCATGAGCGTTAAACCCTCTGAGTCTCTGTAAATGATGTGAAGTGGGCTATGGCTCCAATCATGTCAGACACAAAGAAAACCTGGATTCAAAGTCATTAAAATGGTTCATTGCTCTATTTTCTAATTTACTGAGATTAATAATAGGCGAAAAACATATACTCCAAGGAGTTCTTTAATTTGCAGGAGTTTACAACAATACATTCCACAAGGAGACTCCCCAGTTAGTGAATAAAGCAAAGAAGAAAGATGATCAGAACTACAGAAATTACAGCTGACAAAAAAAAGAAAGTTTTATAATAGCAGATTCTTTCATACTGAAAAAATAAATGACTAAAAGCTCTCTCGGTCAATTCCTACACTTTCTCACAAACGGAAATGAAAGCATTTCAGAGCAAAGCACTGTGATTTATCTGTCAAAGGCACACCGATGGGCAACATAGACAGTCACAGTGGAGTGACTGGAGCTTTGGGAAGTATTGTACTTCTTTGTAGTGTCTTTTCTCCATGATGTGTGTGTGTTTTCAATACTAAATAGATAATGCAGCAGTCTAGAGCCCCGGAAGTACCCTATCCTACTGCAGAGTGTGTTGAATATGGGTGATGTTCTGCCCTGAGGCAAACTCTGGCAATAAAAAGCCTTTCAGGCGGACATGTTGTCATCGCACGGTTCAGTTCTGATGGTGCGATTGCTGTTTATTCTGGATTGTTGAAGACTCTTTAACAATGATGGGTGCATCTACAACATCCAGAAAAGATCTGACTCAAAAGCCTTGCAGTGACAATATTTCCTACATACTGTACCACACCTGAAAGTACTAAAGGGTTTTTGTGTTGAGGAATGAAATCAGCTGTCCTCATGCCAGCAATTCACATTCCATCTTGTTCATACAGACAGAAGTATTCAGAAAGTTGTAAGGTCAAACTGCTATCAGTAATGTGCTGGAGGATGTGACTTGCTTTGGCATAAGGAAGCGGAAAGTGAAATGTATGAACTGACCAGCAATTGAAAATAGCCTCGAGCTTGACCAGAGGATTACTTCACATTATCCTTACTGGAGATGACTCTTTTCCATAAAAATTGTGGCCCAAGTTCAAGCCAATTAAACAGGCAGACAGCAACAGAATCTAATTTGTTTTGGCCTGTGTGACTGCCATGACAACTGCTAAATCAGTGTTTTGCTATCTTGATGTATGTCACTATTTTTTACATTATGTGAGATTTTTGTCTCCTTCAAAGGTACTACTACAACAGAAAGTAAAGCTTTAAGAATGGCATGTTGAATTAACACCCAGCTCAGCATTCCTTCCATGCAGATTGAAATAGAAGTCCTGCATCTTCCCCTGGACTTCAGAAAAGCTCAGTGAAAGACATGGTACATGCACCCATTCCCCCTTGCTATCCACTTCCTTTGAAAGGATGACAGCTACATCACAGTGAGTCAAAAATTTGAAGCCAATACTTGGCAGCCCAGCGGTATTTTTTTTTCTTTTCTCTGAGCAGCGGAAATCAGGGATCCTACAGACATCACAGAATTCACTTTATTTCCCTTGCTGCTTGTGCTTCCTCTGTTGTTATCCTCTGAAGGCTCAGTATGACCCCCAAACACACCAGACACACTTTGTTGTTATTTTCAATATAAAACATCCATTCAGGGATTACTTGATGCTTCTCAGTGTTTATTCTCTACTCCGCCTACACGGTTCTCACTAAATGCAAGACAAATTGAGCATTTTTGGAACTGGCACTTCAGTAGAAGCATTTGTCAGTATCATGCCCCATGTTTAAGCATTTCAAAGTTAATACAGCAAGTGTGCATGACCATTGTGATTAGTTTGGGGCATATATTAGGAAGAGCATTAACACTTTTTCTGTTCCACTCGATCAAGATTCAGTAGTCAGAGAGGAAATGATGAAGACAAAAAGTATCAGCGGGACAGAGGGACGATACAATGGAGAGACTTGAAATGGAAGCAGTGTGAGAGTGATCGTCTTGGCTGACCAGTTAGTCTATGAGATGCAGCTACTTGCTTCTATGTAATGTTATTCATCACCGATCTCCTCCTGCAGACTCACCCACTAAGCTGTGGTCATGCCCACCATCTTCCCACATTTCCCACCAGCTCTCCCGATGGCTTTAGTCTGATGTGCTTCCTGGAAGCCAATCCTAGAAAAAGCCCATCCCAAACTACCCTTTCTACACTAACACTCACATGATATCACTTGTATAGTCGTCACAGAAAATTCATGTTTTAGGCTGCTGTCTCTCTCCTGTTGATAGCAATAATTGAGTAAAATCATTTGACACAAGGCATAGCTGTGTAAACAAAACATGATCTCCTCATCTGTTATGTGTTTTGTGGCATCAGTGTGAACCAGCACTGCTGTTTATAATCAGACAAAATGCTTTACAGGACATTCACAAGGGTAAGGCCAGGGTTCTCAGAGGTGAGCACTGCTCCAGTGTTAGCCATTTATCACCACCGCAGTGGGGATGGAGGAAACATGCTGCGAATGCAGAGTGGTATTATGGGATCCTGGTCTCTTGATGTTGCCAGTGATAAACATAATGCTTGAGGGCAAGTGTGTCTTCCGCCATTATTTAGAGGACTTTGAATTGTAATTCATTCCCTGTAGGCTGACCATGATTACTTAGTAAATGGGATGTTTACAAACAAGCATTGATATTTTTATGGGACAGATAAAGGACATGATTAATATTGTTCCCTTTATTTTTAACTAAACAATGTATACTATAAATTCAAAAAATGAGTACATTAAATGAAATAAGTAAGACATTGTATTCTCTTGAACTGTTATGTGTTTGTTAAAGTGAAAAACAAAAGTCTTTGCACAATGATTTATTTAAAAAAAAATATAATAACTCATTACTTTTATTGCATCTGGTAATAAGTGTAATTATAACAATGTTTCTTTGGCACTGTTTTTATTATTATTATTTATCCATTATTCTACATAGTAATGCTGTAAAGACCCACAGAACTGTTTGTCTTTTTCCCCTTCCGTACATACATCCATAAAATACAACTCTCACTTCTAGAAATGCAGAAAAATAAGTTGTCAACCAATAGTTTAAAAGAATAGCCTATTAACTGTAAATCTTTTCAAAATAGCGTTTTGTTGTGAAACCTTTCTCCACAGTTTCTGGTGATGTACCAGTTTGAACATTTTGTGTTTTTCGGTGACAAAAATAGATTAGAACATGGAATTATTACAAAAAGATGAGGCCAAAACAAAGAAGGGCAAACTGTTCACATGTGCTATTGCAGATTGCAATGAGTTTAAAAGAGCATCTGTTGCCATGCTCTAAAGATGGAGAGGGTGCTGCAGTGAATGAGAGCTGTTATGGCAAATGTGTCCTCTTCTGAGAATAGATTCCACATTTTGTTATCTGTTAGTGTCCACAAATCTCCAAACGTGACAACAAGAGCTCTGACGATCGAGAATCATTTTAAAGCCTAAAATATACACCAAATATGCTCACAGCAGACACACTTTATGTACACTACTGGTCAAAAGTTTTAGAACACCCCAATTTTTCCAGGTTTTTATTAAAAAAGAAATCATGGAATCAATTTATAAACCAAAATGTATTCTAAATTTTTGTCTCATCAAAGTAGCCCCCTTTGGCAGATATAACAGCTGAACACACTCGTGGGATTCTTTCTATCAAATATTCTTCAACCTCCCAACTCTGTTGCAGAAGGTCCCATAAATGTGTGGCACTTGTAGGTTGCTTTGCTTTCACTTTTCTGTCCAGTTCATCCCAAACCAGCTCAATGGGGTTTAAGTCTGGTGACTGTGCTGGCCACTCCATGTTTTTAAGCTTACCATCTTGTTCTTTTTTGCTAAGGTAGTTCTGGCATAGCTTGGACTTATGTTTTGGGTCATTATCTTGCTGTAGGATGAACCCCTGACCAACTAGGTGCATACCACAGGGTACTGCATGGTGCTGCAAAATGCTGTGGTAGCCGTTTTGGGTCAGGGTGCCTTTCACTCTGTACAAATCACCGACCCTGGATCCAGCAAAACAGCCCCAGACCATCACGCTTCCTTCTCCATGTTTGACAGTTGATGTCACACACTGAGGAACCATCCTTTTGCCTACTTGACGGCATACAAAAATCCTGCGTGATGAACCGAAGATTTCAAATTTTGATTCATCGGTCCATAACACCATCTTCCAGTCTTCAGTAGTCCATTGACGATGTTTCTCGGCCCAGGCAAGCCTCTTTTTCTTATTCTGACGTCTTAGCAATGGCTTTCTAGCTGCAACTCGACCTATCAAACCTGCAGCTCCAAGTCTTCTCTTTACAGTTGAAACTGAGACTTGCTTATTACGAACACTATTAAGCTGTGCTTGAAGCTGTTGTCCTGTGAGCCGCCTATCACACAAGATGTTGACTCTCAGAAACTTCTGATTCTGTTGTGGCTTTGGGTCTGCCAGACCTCTTCCTGTCAGAGTTTCCCCCAGTTTCTAAGTGCCTTTTGATGGTGAAGAATACTGTACTCAATGACACCTTGACTTTCTTCGCAATTTCTCTGTTGGAAAGACCAACATTCTTAAGTGTTATGATAGTCTGTCTCTCTTCCATTGTTAACTGCCTTTTTCCCGCCATTTTTATAGCAACACACTACTTTCTGCAGTACAATACTGTTCAAATAATGCTCACGAGGGTATGGTACCACAGTGTGTTCCAACAATACTTTTATACACACAGAGGGGTTGTAAGTAATCCAGACAAGTTGGAACACCTCTGGGAATTGGTAGCACCAACTTTCAAAGCTTGATCAACCTCCATTGCTGCAGAACAGCTTTACGTTTTTTACCCATTTCTTGTTCCCTGAAAAAGGCCTTTTTGTAAAATACTGAAATGTACATTATTTTTCAGTTTTGGGTAACCTTACTTTTTTTTAACCTCAGGCAGTTCACCACTTACCTTTGTAACATTTCAAGCTATTCATTGGACTTGAACTGCCAAAATTTAAATAAAAAACTAAAAACATTTGGGGGGGGGTTCTAAAACTTTTGACGAGTAGTGTATATAGAAGCGTTAATATTTCAATTTATAGATGCTGGCTGTTGCAGCTTCATCAAGATGAGTGGTCTGCACTTCTGAAAGGATCAATTAGTAATTCCTCCTTGAACTAAAACAACAATAAACGCTGTCAGTCTGAGCTGATTGCAGACCTTTTGGTCTTGTTCTTCAGCTTCTTGTCACTTATATCAAAAGGACACATTTGACTGGCTTGTAAACACCCCGTTTCAAAGTCCCATTCCTGTTTTTGAGTGGTAGGGCAAAGCAGAAACAATATATCCTTCAAATCAAATTCTGACAAAGTCTCTTTCAAAAAAGAAAAAAGAAGGGCAGTTTCATGATCAGCCCTTACAAAATGACATGCTTTCATCCCTGCCACATCCTCCCTTGGTATGTCACTGTATCTATCTCAGCATTATTTTGCCCTCTTTTTTTTGCTTTTGGCAGGAAAAGACAGGAAACATGAAACATTTCCCCCCCTTTTTTTAAATCTTTGAAGGCTTGTGAAGACAAGTTGGAGAGAGGAGGTGTGCCATTTTTCTCCAAATGCCAACCTTCAAAATGTAACAGCTTCTCTGCACTGGAGAAATCACCTTTCCCTCAAAGACCCTAACAGCAGCAGCCCTTTCTTCGAGGTCTCTGAAATGAATGTTGTGAAGGGACATCAAGAGCATATCCTACTCAAGCTGCAGTATCTTGCAGTCAGCATCTATTTTTTTCTTGCATCTAATGTACACATTTTCTCCATTTTCTTTTTCTCTTTTGTAGTTATTATATGTTAAGCTGCTACAGAAGTGTGAGTGAAATTCTATTGTAATTAAGCTTATTTCCACAAAGAGATTTTGATAACATCAAGCCGCTGCCTTCTACCCACTTAAAACCTTATTCTCACACTTCCTGGTAATAGGCTTGTCACAGACACAAAAGGCTGAACTTGACATGGACCTGTGATGTCAATGGTTGTTGGCAGGTTGATGGACAGCCAAGAATGGCAGGGTTGCCCCCTCTCTAGCTAATTAGCTCACAGAAGGAAATAAATGCAATTTTAGCAAGGCTAGCGCCAATTCCAATCCCTACCGCAAACATGCTGTTTTTTACACCAGGCTGGCCTTCTAGACAGGACTATTATCAGGAATTGGAGCCGGTTGAATGGGCACAATAAACACAGATGGCATCAAGGGGTCAGGCTACTTAAGCCTAAAAATTTTTGAGATGGTAATGGAATGCTAGATATTTGAACAAGAAAAAAACAATAATACAAATGCTCAATCTTGAAAAAGCTGGATGTAAGTGTGCAACATGTCCAGTGGAGAGATTAAAAGTGCAAAAAAATTGGGTTTCATGGGACCAAACATTTATCAGCTCAGCTTCCCACAGAAGTGGAAGCCAGGTGACCCTGAAAAAAAGCAGAGAGTCTGTTTAGTAATGGATGGAAGATTTTTTCTTTATATATTCGGTACACATAAACACATCAGAGCACACCTCGCTTGGGGGAGGCGACAGGGGCTGCAGAGAGTGTGTAGTGGCATAGAATTACCATGAATAATTAAAAGACTGGTGTGAGCATTCTGGTAGCTCTTTGATTGACTCTGAAAGCCCCAGGAAGAAATTGGCAGATGAGAGCAAACTGCAAAATGGCCAGCTCTTTGCTCTCAGCTCCCTGCCTAAGATTTCCTCGGCTAAAACCTTGAATCAGCAGTGTGCTGGGAGGTCCTTTTTGTGTCTGTCTGCCCCACAGTGAGATCCACATTTTGCTCATCAAAAAAGGAATAAAGAGAGAGAAAAAAGCAAACCAACATAAGTTCGCATGTGGGCACTATGAGGTGACACGCTTTTTATTTTAGGGTTTCTTTTTGTTCATCTACTCATCGGTGAAATTAAATTCTTACAAACTGTTGAATATATTGTTTTCATCTATGGATTCCAGGCGGCCATTTCTTGCATTCTAGTCCCATATTCAGAGCATGCAGTCACGTAACAGAATTACAAAAGAACAAAAATGTGTGACGTATGTCACTGCCGGGGAGAGTGGCCCATGGGTGTCATCTGCAAATTTGCTGAGTGCACAGAAAGGAGAGGTCAACAGGGACTGTGGCTTGGCAGCAGCCCCTCACCTTCCCAAAGTGTCCGGATGTGGGAGGCATCCCATTACTCATCCATATCATTTTGCCAAGCAAGCACCAATGTCCTTAGATATGTGACATGAAGGCCATTCAGCTAAATGAAACCAGCAGGTGACTCATGTTGTTCGTTTATAGGCCAGTAACCAAGATGCTTTAGTAAAAACAGTTGCATAATGGTTGGATTTCTCAAGCCACGTTGAAGCGTTGCTTTATATGTTTGGATGTTGCAGTTTGCCTGAGGCTGATACTGTATGCAACAGGTTCAGTTAGCTAAATAATTTTTTTTTTGCTTCATTTGACCTCAAATAGTTCTGGAAGTTCCTTGTGATTTTGTTTGCTCTGTTGTCATTGTCATGAGTATTTCATTAAATCTGCGCACGGTCATTCCCTCTTTCTGATTTCTCCAATGTCAGCATGAGAAAAGGACTGAACATTTCACATGTTCAATAAGTGGAAGATTCATTGTCACCATGGTTGGTGTAGGACAAAAGCTGCGTTGTATGCTGTATCCATTCTGTATGGATGACATGCAGGAAAATATTTCATTTCTCTCTGTGGCCATGGTGTAAAGATCCATTAACCACTTTCAATATAACCTGGTAGAACATACTCATCTATTCACAATTATCATTGAATCACAGAGAAATAGAATCAAAATAATGGTTAATCTGTTGGTGGTATTGTATTAAGTAGCACAGTGATTTATCTGCCTTGAATTTTGCCTATGTTTGATAATTTAACATGATTGGGAAATTCTGACCATATAATGGAATGTATTAATAATTTTTGTGTTAGGAAATGATGGCTCCTGTCGTATAAAATATGCATATTTGCCAATATCCTCTGAAATATCCTTTGCCATAATAGCCATAAAATGCGTGTGAAAATGTGAGCTTGAGTAACAGCTACCAGCAGATATAACACAGATCTCCCACACATGCCACTCAACACAAAAGCTCCATTCATTGACAAAAACCTTTAATGTAATGTCAGATGGCTGCCAGTGCCTACCTACCTGACTGCCTGACCTGAATTTGCCGTTTGATGCCCCTTTGCGTGATGTGAGAAAAATAACTGGTTGCCAGGGAAGATTCTTCCTAGAAAAGTTGTACAGCGAGACACATTTTAGCCTTTCAAAGCATGTTTTGGTTGGTATGGTATGTGCAGGGTTTCAAAAAATTTTCTGCTGCTGGTGATGTCAACAGTTTCTAAGTTGTTGGTGAAGAACATGCACATAAGTCGCCACTGTCCCTTCCTTCTCCAACCCTCAATCATGCAACTGTTGAGGTGTCATCATTTATAGCTCAACAAAGCTATACTGCTAAAATTACCTCAAAGCATTTTTTTGTCCTGAGTCGATGTGGAGAGACGCCGCTGTTATTTGGGGAACCAACAAGTCCTCTAAAACCCAAAATTAGTTTAGTATTTTTTGATCCGCCCCACCCATGTTAAAGGCATAGATAAGTGTAGTATTTATCAGCAGTACATACACATTGAATAAACGGTGTAAAACACACTATTATGTGGTTATAAGCAAACATAAGGACAGTAATTCACTATTTACAGTATGGGTGCTTCACATTAGGAGCTATAGTTGTTTACAAATACTGTACATTAGTAAGCACATATCTGCTTACAACTACATTATAATGTATTATAAACAGTTTATCACATATTTATATACTGCTTATACAGTACATGCTGAGTAAAATTTTACCAGTTTGGGTAACATGATATGGTTATTGTTAGATAAGATAAGATAGACTTTATTAATCCCACACTGGGGAAATTCCTGTCCTTGTAGGGGACAATTGCTGTAATGGTTAGGAAACAAACGTTGACTTGAAACTAGGGGTGAATCACATTCTCCGCTATAACAACGTCACACCATTTTCTGCTCCTGTGCTTGTACACACACGTCATCTTTTGCTGTTTGCAAAGGTCAGCTACCCATCCATTATCGGAAACAAAGTGACAGGGAAAAGGATGCACAACACATTTCATTAGGCAAATACTGGGCATGGTTCCTATGGGTAACCAATTTTACTTACAGAGAGATGTATGCAAGGGAAAGCACCATTCTTTGCCAATGTTTGGTCAGAACTTTATATCTCTACCGCTTTCTACTGAGGTGTGAAAGGTTTGAAAGAGTGGTATGCTGATACAATGGTGGAGGTGTGAATTGCTACAGGTCACTGTCAGGGACACTATTTTTCAACCTGTAGTATTTGATTGCGAGCATCGGCGCTATTGACTAACGTCTATTTTATACTCCCCTCCATATTACCCATGACCACAAAAAAAGCCTCTGGCAAAATATACCTTGAAAATAGTTTTGGAGAGAATGGAAATAGTGTGTGTGTGTGTGTGTGTGTGTGTGTGTGTGTGTGTGTGTGTGTGTGTGTGTGTGTGTGTGTGTGTGTGTTTCAGAGAGAAAGGGGTGATGGGCAAAGAAAGAGAAGAATGAGAGAGAGCACTGTAGGTAGGCAGTGAAAGTAATGGTGCTGTTTATGGATTGGGGCTATTTTGTACATCAAAGTACACAGAAAATGAGAGAGAGAAAGAGAGAGGGAGGGGAAAGTCTACTGCAGGCCATTTGATTGTCATTGTTTCTCCTAGGTCATGTGGGAGTGCATACGCCTTGTTTTTAGTCTTTTTGTTTTCCCTCTTCTGTTCTTCCTTTCTCCCCAGTAATATCAAGCAACACTGTTGAAAATGCTATTGACATAAGACTATAACAAGCACAGCTAGCTCTTCTTTGTTGTTTCCATGGATCAAAAACTCCAGATTGCTCTGTGTCCTGCCTCTCTCTGTGTCTCTCTAATATGCTGTGTGCGACCTAGCCTTCTAAGCCTTTCATAATCATTTTAAAGTAGTCAGTCTTAATCGCTTCATCCCTCTCCTTAATCTCATCATACATATTCTTTAATCTCCTCAGAGAAATACTCTGTCTGCATACACAGTTATGCTCAACGTAATCATTATGGATATATGGTCTAAATGCTCACGTTTCATTTTTCTTTTGGGCCTGAGATTTGATTTCATTATTGCTCACTAATCTGGCTAACCACCAAACATCTGTGCAGGTACCCACAGACACACACACACACAAACCCACAGGCACACAAATGTCCAATTGATACCTCAACATGCAAAGGCTGTGCAGCTAACTGTCCATTCCACATAAAAGGTTCATTTATGTTTTAGAAATGATGGTTTCTAAGCCAAGTGACAAGTGCCGAAAGTCAATGGAAATCAACCAGAGAAGGTCCGTCATGCTTTGGCGTAAATTTACACCCACGTTAATCACAAAGTCGCAAAATGGAGCCTCTTCCTTTTTTCTTGACACTCTGCAGAATGTCCTTCAGGTCTCCTTCCAGCATCATATGTGAGAGCCTGTCCAAAGAGATTTGACAAGGGCCCTGCAAGGAGAAGGAAATAAAACCCAGAGAGATGAGGCAAACATATTAATCTTGTTAAGTTAAACGCCGACCCCCACCTCCTCTCTCCGTGCTCCTCAACTCTACTCCTCTACCCATTCCACACCCAGATAATGTGCAGTGCTCACAGTGAAAAATCAGCTAATTTCAGACCACGACTCAGTCTGGCTTACAGAGGCTCTTAGGGTGGTGCTGAGCTCTGTGCTGCTCCTCCATTAGTCGCCCCCCCACCACTGTCTCTATCTCTGCCTTTGCCGCTGTTTCTGCGTTTTCACTGTGTCTCTCTCCGACACACAGTCGCACACATTCAATCTTTTGTCTCTGTCTCGGCACACACACTTACAGGAAAACACTCGCGCACATTTATCTCGGCCCTTCATCCTCCGTCCATCCGTGACCTTGAGATGTATGATGGATGCAGGTCTTTGATGTAAGTGAGTTTTAAGTTTTAGATTGACAGGGATGGAACATATTTGATTATGTTACTGAGAGAGAGAGAGAGAGAGAGAGAGAGAGAGGCAGTGGGGAAAAGACAAACATAAAATCACTTATTACATGGAAAAAGAGAGGGGAAAAGCTATGCTTCTGTAGAGTGTGTGGAGTTGATGGACAATGTTTCCCCCTTGTGGTGCTGGCAAGCAGGTAGGATGTATTTGTAGTGTGTCTTTAAAACCCAAGCTGAGCATCTGAGGAAACAGGGGTTGGAGTTTGCTAAGCGCAGTGATTGTGTTCCCCTTGGGATATAAAAACGGCATGGAATTTAAACCTTGTGTTAAATTCCGATCTCTCTGTCTGCTTATCTCCCTGACTAACCTTCTCTCTCTCTCTCTCTCTCTCTCTCTCTCTCTCTCTCTCTCTCTCTCTCTCTCTCTATCTATCTCTCTATCTATCTATCACTCTTTCTCAATCTCTTTCTCCCTATTTCCCTCTCTCTAATAAGTCCTCTTCATGCAAAAACCCGACCATCTTTAATTAGCATGAAAAGAAACATCAGTGTTACAGGTGTGATTCACACCAGCCAGGAGCTTTCTGTCGGAGTTAGCCTCATCCCAGGCTTGAACACACAGACCTTTGCCTCTATCTCACAGCTGCAGCCTTGACTGAACCATTTCAGAGGTTGGAGGAGTTAAGTAGGCTTTTAAGTTTCTTATTTTATTTATTTAAATACATTAGACATATGAGTTGGTCCTTTTTACAAAAGAATGTAAAACAAAACTGAACTGAATCTGCCGGATATTTAATTTTTTTCTCATCTGTCAGTAGAGCAAATTGGGAAATCTTATCAGTCATCGCTGACAGATGTACAGCAAAAGAGAAAATGGCTTTTTTGAATTTCATTTGAGTGACTTTCTCTGCCATTCCATGCTTTCTAGTGGTACAGTATATTGTCTCCACTGTAATGAGATTATTCTTTAGCTTAAGTGACCAGTGAAAAGCCCACATCTCTGTCATTTCCAGACAGATTTCCTTTTTACATCCTCTGGATCTTCTTGCTTCTGCAGGACAATGGAGGTCAGACCACTAATGCTGACCACTGTTTTTCAGAGGGCACAAGATAAGGAAATAATATTTCAAGTTGCAGCCTGTCTATCTAGATCAATGGATTACATTGGGAAAGCATCTGAACTGATGTAGAGCAGTAGTGGTAGTGTGCACATCCCCACCAGTGAGCATCCAAACTGACCAATGGACGGAAAGGAGACACGTTGGAGATAAACCTTGTGTCACTTGGCTGTTAACAGTGGCTAATGCTGTGTGTGTGTGTGTGTGTGTGTGTGTGTGTGGGTGGGAGTATGTGCTTGAGTGCATGTGTGCGTGCATGCGTCTTTACCAAATGTACAAGCATATGGTCACCCTGTGACTGTAGAGATGCCATTAATGCAGCACGGCCCTAAGAGCTTATACTGTGTGCAGCTTTCATTCTGCGATGCCTTGATGGCACTGCCTGTCTCTACCATTATGCTACTGGTTTTAAGCTCTTGATGCCACTCTACAATGAAAGATGAAGATTATTTCTCAAATGTGCAACAGAGATGGGGCAGATTATATCTGCGCAGATTTCTCTACACTGCTGTAACTTAGTACCAATGCTCTCAGTTTCCCTGGCAGCCTAATGTTCGGCTGCATGCAGCTAAAAAGCTTTAGTTTATTCATGATATCAGAATGTGGCACTTTTCTGCAAGCTTTCTAAAAGGAGTTACATAACAAAACAACTGCAGTGCTAATGCTGCTAACATCAACACAAACAGTATTCAGTCAAACATTGAAGATACAGAGAGACTATAGCCTTATGAATACATTCTTTTCGGTGACCTCATATGAGGATTAACTCTGTTTTAGGTCAGAGAAAATCTGCTTATTATAGATAGCATCAAAGTGTCAGTCCTCCTGGAAAACTATAGAAAGATCAAATGGAGTCTAACGACTAAAACCACTGACAGAGAACTAGGGCTGTGAAATAGGGCTGTCTGTATGTGTGTTTATAGTGTAAGTACAGAGCATGACATTTTTCTGAGCAGTATAGATGAAAAGCTGAAAGGCTGTGTCTAACAAACATCAAAACTCCCAGATTCACTGATTTATAAAACAAATTCTCCCTTCATTATTACTTTATTTCTTATAATATTTTCAGATGTCCAGTTCCCATTGTTGATAAAACAGAATACTGACTACTAATAATTACTAATACATCAAAAGTCCAAACACTGGATCACATACTGCTGGTTGGCTCCCTTATGTATTCACAAGCAGTCAATGACTCTATAACTGATTAGGACTTGCACATTTAGACAGGAATCTACTCCATCCTAAACAATTTGTGTTGAATAAATTTCAGGTCAAATAGTGTCAAAATGTGCACATGAAAATGGATGATTTTGAAGAGATGAACACTGGGAGGTGAGAGTCCAGGAGAAATCACACGGGCCATGACAGTCTTTAGCTAAGAGAGAAGCAAGAACCCTTTCAAGAACAAGTACAGGACAATAATTGGAGTACAAGTGCTAGACTCGCATTACCGGATCATGAGGGTAAGTGTTTGGGAGTTTGTGTGGTTGTGTGGTTGTGTGGTTGTGTGGTTGTGTGGTTGTGTGGTTGTATGCGTGTGTGGACAGTGAGAGAAGGCAAGATTAGAGACAGATACAGAGACAGACAGATGAAGATGGAGACACAGACATAGAGATAGATAGCCCTGATAGTTGGTGGATACCTTGAGAGGTCACAACAAAGGCAGTAACTTGACCTGAAACCAATGTTTCACAGCTGTTGAGAGAGAGAGAGAGAGAGAGAGAGAGAGAGAGAGAGAGAGAGAGAGAGAGGAGACAAAACCTCATGAGATGTGTCGGGGTTAACAGCCAGCTGAATGCCCAGTGTGTGAGTGTCATCTAGACCGTTTACTCTCTCATACCTCCCAGAAATGAAATGATGGAAATGTTTTTGTTGTGCCTCTCATTGCGTTGGTAATGATAGTGTTCATCCATACATAGTTTTCTCTAACAAAGAGATGAATTCTTCTGACGTGTGCTTAGAATAAATCCTGTAAAATTGCTTTGATAGTTTTTTAGTTGGGACAGGTTCCTTGCTCCTGTGCTAAAGGATATATGGATATATATATATATATATATATATATATATATATACAGTACAGGCCGAAAGTTTGGACACACCTTATCATTCAATGTGTTTCCTTTTTATTTTCATGAATATTTACATTGTAGATTCTCACTGAAGGCATCAAAACTATGAATGAACACATGGAATTATGTACTTAACAAAAAAGTGTGAAATAACTGAAAACATGTCTTATATTTTAGATTCTTTAAAGTAGCCACCCTTTGCTTTTTTTATTAATAAGGGAAAAAAGTCCACTAATTAACCCTGACAAGGCACACCTGTGAAGTGAAAACTATTTCAGGTGACTACCTCATGAAGCTCATTGAGAGAACACCAAGGGTTTGCAGAGTTATCAAAAAAGCAAAGGGTGGCTACTTTGAGGAATCTAAAATATAAGACATGTTTTCAGTTATTTCACACTTTTTTGTTAAGTACATCATTCCATATGTGTTCATTCATAGTTTTGATGCCTTCAGTGAGAATCTACAATGTAAATAGTCATGAAAATAAAGGAAATGTATTGAATGAGGTGTGTCCAAACTTTTGGCCTGTACTGTATATATATATATATATATATATATATATATATATATATTATTAGATTAGATTAGATTAGATTCAACTTTATTGTCATTGTGCAGAGTACAAGTACAAAGACAACGAAATGCAGTTTGCATCCAACCAGAAGTGCAAAAAGAGCAGAAAAGTGCAATGCGATATACAAAGTATAGACACATATAGACAGGTTTTGCATAGACAGGACAGGAAATATAGTACAGCGTAGACAGTAGTATACAGTTGGTTTACAAATGGTGGTTTAGAGTAATATAAATTGAACATTAATATGTGTAGTGTATTAGCTTATTGCTTGTTGTTACCTTATGAGAGCAGAATAAATATGGCTATGTAATATGAACAATGTATGAACAACATGTATAGATATGCGCAATTTAGCAGTAATGTTATAATAGTAGGAAGCCAATATTAGTCAACATAGCGCAAATGCACGTTACTGTATTATTTTCATTAATTCTCATTCAGCTTTGATGTAGTAAAATAAGTTTGTGCATTTCCAAGTAGGGAACATGACATTTATTCTCTGGCGATATTGAGAGTTTTGATTGTTGATTAGAGAGCAAAAGAAAACATGAGAGCGGAAAACGGAGCAACTATAAAAAGAAGGGAAACTGTTTTGCAGGTATGTTTTTATAAAAAAATATAGCATCTAAAAAAGAGACATGAGAGGAATCCTCTAGATAAACATCAAGGCTTATATGATGTCTCTGCTTGTGGAGAATACTAAAAAGCCATGATTTGACTGGATGTTTCTATGACAGCAACTTTACTTAAGAAAAAACAATTGGTGTGTTTTAGGGACTGAGGATTTTCATTATGATTTCATTTTTAACCAAGGACAGGATACAGAGAGAATTGATGTCATAAGACAAACATATTTGGTGAGCTAGTTTTCGGGATTCCTAAAAATATTGTATGCAGATTATTTGCATTAGCAAATACATTTGCAGGGAATCTAACACTACCCATATTTACGGTGTATACGGTATAGTGAGGAAGTGTTTATATTGAACATTTCTGCAAACCTATCTGCAAAATGCCTTTACAATGTTCCCCTTACAATTATTAACACTTCCATGGTAATGTTGATGCAATTCTAAGTACTTGGTTCAGGATATATTGTGGTCTTGGTAGGAATTGGAAAGTCAGTGCTGACTTAAAGCATGAGAACGGATGTGTTGCCTTTACCCATATTTAACCACAAACAGATTTTCTCCAACCTTAATCCAGTATTTAAACCTGCAATAACATATTTCTTTGGCCACTTGGACAGAAAAAATCTGTGAACACAAAATTGACATATCATCACCTTATGTGGCTAACTTGTTAGAAAAACGTTGCTTTTAGCTTTGTTTTTGGTCTCTACCAGCTCCTGAGAACGACATGTTTGGCTCTTTAGCTGTTAAATGCTCCATTATGTTCACCAGCTAGTTGCTAGCGGTGTCTAAAAACAGCTGCCCGCTGCAGCAAAAAACAATGCTATGGGTGTGGTGAGACTGAATCAAAACAGTGAAGTTGTGGGCCGAGGTATGTTGCAGATTCAGGTGATAATTTTCTGTAGGTTCATCAGTAAAAGTGACCCCTTTCACATTGTAGCATTGTTTTCACGTTGTTATTTCTAACGTTGTTATAATGGGAAAAAAAATCCATTATAGCCACTAAACCTAACAGCATATGTGTAATATAGAACTGTCAGTCTTCCCAGATTGGTGAATTAAGGTTGCCAGTGAATGTAACCCTGGCAGCAATTCATTTCCTCAAAAAGGTGTTTGCTAAACTAACTTACAGTATATAAACATATTTTGTAGGAGTGTTGAATGTTGGAATGTACCGAGCGTTTCAAAGGAAACAACAATTGTAAGCACAGAACCTTTAGCACATGCCAGTCCACGCGAGCCTGGCCTTTATAAACATTACAAATCTCAGTTCTCTGAATGAACGGAAACTGTCAAGTTCCTGTTCACATCAAACACTACTAACAAGGATGCTAATTTGTTGTAAAAGGCCACAAGGCTTGTTGAGAGTGTTACGGAGACAGATAGAGTGGGAGAGACAAAGAGAGATGGACTTGAAATTGCAAGGTGATGGCACAGAAAAAAATTAAAGACCAAAATAAATTCTGCTCATTTTGCCATTAAGAAAATACACACTTACTTCTTGATACCTCATAAGAAAAATGCATATAAGTCAGAGGTATACATGTTTGTCATTATGGTTAACATATGCTGACTGAAGTTTGTTCCAAAATAGCACCAAATACAGGAGAACATTTTAAGAATAATAAATCTTCTCTTGCTGCCCTCCCCATTCCAAACATTTTACTATGGTCGTTCAAGAAGAACTGTGCCCCCCCGGTAATGTGGACAAGAGCAGGCAGTGGCAGCCGGGGGCGGTGACAAAAACCACGGTCAAGTCGGACAGTTTCCAGCCATTTCCAGCCCCCTTCAGGCTGGACAGGAAGTCACAGAAACACTTGCATCCTGTTACGTCAGATTCTGATTTAATAAAATGTTATAAGACCCATATATCAGTTTGTGCAAAGTCTCCAGTTGTTTTTATTATGACAGAGTAGCTGTCAAAATGCTCTACATGCGAACTGTTGCGGATGTAAACAGACTGTAGCTGATCCGTAATCTGAACAGATTTAGTCTCTCTGATTTCTAAACGTCACTATCAGCCACACAACATGTGTTCTGTACAGAACAAGCCTTGACATCAGACAAATAGCAATTTAATTTAATCCAATTCATAAAGAATAAAATGTTTATATAAAATGTCATCATGTTGAGTCGATTCTGAACCAATCAGGCTTTTCCCGTCATGCGCTGGATCCGCCTGGGTCTTGCATTCGGGGAAGAGCAACAGTCGGACACAAATCTAACCGGCATGCATTGGACGGTGATCGCCGGTGATCGATTCTGCGCAGGCCTGGCACATCTTGAACGAGCCTAGTGTGTTGTTAGACACTGACTTGAATTATACTAAATGAATTGAATGGTTTTATATACTACTATGCAATCATATGATATGATTGATATTGACAGAATATGTTTAATTATTTATTTAGTGTCCATAATTTACGAATGTCTTGTTCCATTATTTGTCGTAGGCCTTTGTGTGCTCCTTGGCATTATACAGTGGATCCTTTCCCTGTCATGCCAATGAAGCAGATTGAAACTGAACTGAATTGTGAGAGACAGAGATGGAGATATTGATAGACTCATAGAGTGACTGTCTCTCTCTCTCTCTCT